>NW_011494954.1:5570106-5575087 GCF_000754665.1 Bison bison bison | reverse complement strand
ATTTCTCCCGGCAATCTTGATTACAGCTTGTGTTTCTTCCAGCCCAGCGTTTCTCATGATGTACTCTGCATAGAAGTTAAATAAGCATGGTGACAGTATACAGCCTTGACGTACTCCTTTTCCTATTTGGAACCAGTCTGTTGTTTGATGTCCAGTTCTAACTGTTGCTTCCTGACCTGATAACAGATTTCTCAAGAGGCAGGTCAGGTGGTCTGGTATTCCCATCTCTTCCAGAATTTTCCACAGTTTATTGTGATCCACACAGTCAAAGGCTTTGGCATAGTTAATAAAGCAGAAATAGATGTTTTTCTGGATCTCTCTTGCTTTTTCGATGATCCAGCAGATGTTGGCAATTTGAGCTTGGTTCTTCTGCCTTTTCTAAAACCAGCTGGAACATCTGGAAGTTCACAGTTCATGTATTGCTGAAGCCTGGCCTGGAGAAATTTGAGCATTACTTTACTAGCATGTGAGATGAGTGCAATTGTGCGGTAGTTTGAGCATTCTTTGGCATTGCCTTTCTTTGGGATTGGAATGAGAACTGAACTTTTCCAGCCCTGTGGCCACTGCTGAGTTTTCCAAATTTGCTGGCATATTGAGTGCAGCACTTTTCACAGCATCATGTTTCAGGATTTGAAATAGCTCCACTGGAATTCCATCACCTCCACTAACTTTGTTCATAGTGATGCTTTCTAAGGCCCACTTGACTTCACATTCCAGGATGTCTGGCTCTAGGTGAGTGATCACACCATTGTGATTATCTGGGCCGTGAAGATCTTTTTTGTACAGTTCTTCTGTGTATTCTTGCCACCTCTTCTTGATATCTTCTGCTTCTGTTAGGTCCATACCATTTCTGTCCTTCATCAAGCCCATCTTTGCATGACATGTTCCCTTGGTATCTCTAATTTTCTAGTCTTTCCCATTCTGTTGTTTTCCTCCATTTCTTTGCATTGATCGCTGAGGAAGGCTTTCTTATATCTCCTTGCTATTCTTTGGAACTCTGCATTCAGATGTTTATATCTTTCCTTTTCTCCTTTGCTTTTCACTTCTCTTCTTTTCACAGCTATTTGTAAGGCCTCCCCAGATAGCCATTTTGCTTTTTTGCATTTCTTTTCCATGGGGATGGTCTTGATCCTGTCTACTGTACAATGTCATGAACCTCCGTCCATAGTTCATCAGGCACTCTATGTATCAGATCTAGGCCCTTAAATCTATTTCTCACTTTTACTGTCTAATCATAAGGGATTTGATTTAGGTCATACCTGAATGGTCTAGTGGTTTTCCCTACTTGCTTCAATTTAAGACTGAATTTGGCAATAAGGAGTTCATGATCTGAGCCACAGTCAGCTCCTGGTCTTGTTTTTGTTGACTGTATAGAGCTTCTCCATCTTTGGCTGCAAAGAATATAATCAATCTGATTTTGGTTTTGACCATCTGGTGATATCCATGTGTGGAGTCTTCTCTTGTGTTGTTGGAAGAGGGTGTTTGCTATGACCGGTGCATTTTCTTGGCAAAACTCTATTAGTCTTTGCCCTGCTTCACTCCGTATTCAAAGGCCAAATTTGCCTGTTACTCCAGGTGTTTCTTGACTTTCTACTTCTGCATTCCAGTCCCCTTAATGAAAAGGACATCTTTTTTGGGTGTTAGTTCTAAAAGGTCTTGTAGGTCTTCATAGAACCATTCAACTTCAGCTTCTTCAGCATTACTGTGATATTGAATGTTTTGACTTGGAAATGAACAGAGATCATTGTGTCGTTTTTGAGATTGCATCCAAGTACTGCATTTCGGACTCTCTTGTTGACCATGATGGCTACTCCATTTCTTCTAAGGGATTCCTGCCAACAGTAGTAGATATAATGGTCATCTGAGTTAAATTCACCCATTCCAGTCCATTTTATTTCGCTGATTCCTAGAATGTAGACTTTCACTCTTGCCATCTCCTGTTTGACCACTTCCAATTTGTCTTGATTCATGGACCTGACATTCCAGGTTCCTATGCAATATTGCTCTTTACAACATTGGACCTTGCTTCTATCACCAGTCACATCCACAGCTGTGTATTGTTTTTGCTTTGGCTCCATCCCTTCATTCTTTCTGTAGTTATTTCTCCACTGATCTCCAGTAGCATATTGGGCGCCTACTGACCTGGAGAGTTCCTCTTTCAGTATCCTATCATTTTGCCTTTTCATACTGTTCATAGGGTTCTCAAGGCAAGAATACTGAAGTGGTTTGCCATTCCCTTCTCCAGTGGGTCACATTCTGTCAGACCTCTCCACCATGATCCGCCCATCTTGGGTGGCCCCACAGGGCATGGCTTAGTTTCATTGAGTTAGACAAGGCTGTGGTCCTAGTGTGATTAGATTGACTAGTTTTCTGTGATTATGGTTTTAGTGTGTCTGCCCTCTGATGCCGTCTTGCAACACCTACCATCTTACTTGGGTTTCTCTTACCTTGGACATGGGGTATCTCTTCATGGCTGCTCCAGCAAAGTGCAGCCGCTGCTCCTTACCTTGGATGAGGGGTATCTCCTCACCACCATCCCTCCGACCTTGAACGTGAAATAGCTCCTCTAGGCTCTCCCTAGGCGCCCGTGCAGCCACTGCTCCTTGGACGTGGGGTTGCTCCTCCCGGCCGCAGCCCCTGGCCTCGGACGTGGGGTAGCTCCTCTCGGCCGTGCTCTGTGGCCATAGGGTGTTAGGTAAACGGAATTTAGCTGTTGGAGGCAACTTCAGCAAAGACTATATCTGAAAGAAATTTCAGTAACCAGACTGAGTGCTTTAAACTGAGAGGTGGGCAAGAGAAAAATAGAGAAAACCACCAAGCCACATTCTATGGAGGACAGTAAGTGTAACATAAAAAGATGCCGTCATGAGAGTACAGCTGATAATTCTCAAAGAAAGAGTGTGAGGAAATGAGTCAATCACAGTCCTCGAAGCTTCTGCTATGTCCCAGGGAGGTGGTGAGGTGTTCCAGGAAAAACAACCACTCTTGCAATGGATGCAGGCAAACTTGTGATACAGTAAAGGAATGGTGAGCAATTCAGTATGGCTGGAAGGCAGGAAGTAAGCAATGAATTATGGGAGGGGGGAACAAGATTCATGGTAGGAATATTTAGTATTGCATACTAGAAAATTGGAGGTTTATACTGAAGAAGAGCAGGAGCCTGGGTGAGATTTTAAGGGTAATGAAGAGATCAAATTTAGTATCTTTTTATTTTTAAATAAAAAGGGGTTTGTTAATTTTCAATTCATTTTTATTGGAGTATCAGTTCAGTTCAGTCACTCAGTCGTGTCCGACTCTGCGACTCCATGAATCACAGTTGCTTTAAAATGTTGTGTTCATTTCTACTGTACAGCAAAATGAATCAGCTATATTTGAATGAAGCAGGGCAAAGACTAATAGAGTTTTGCCAAGAAAATGCACCGGTCATAGCAAACACCCTCTTCCAACAACACAAGAGAAGACTCCACACATGGACATCACCAGATGGTCAACACCGAAATCAGATTGATTATATTCTTTGCAGCCAAAGATGGAGAAGCTCTATACAGTCAACAAAAACAAGACCAGGAGCTGACTGTGGCTCAGATCATGAACTCCTTATTGTCAAATTCAGTCTTAAATTGAAGCAAGTAGGGAAAACCACTAGACCATTCAGGTATGACCTAAATCAAATCCCTTATGATTAGACAGTAAAAGTGAGAAATAGATTTAAGGGCCTAGATCTGATACATAGAGTGCCTGATGAACTACGGATGGAGGTTTGTGACATTATACAGGAGACAGGATCAAGACCATCCCCATGGAAAAGAAATGCAAAAAAGCAAAATGGCTATCTGGGGAGGCCTTACAAATAGCTGTGAAAAGAAGAGAAGTGAAAAGCAAAGGAGAAAAGGAAAGATATAAACATCTGAATGCAGAGTTCCAAAGAATAGCAAGGAGATATAAGAAAGCCTTCCTCAGCGATCAATGCAAAGAAATAGAGGAAAACAACAGAATGGGAAAGACTAGAAAATTAGAGATACCAAGGGAACATGTCATGCAAAGATGGGCTTGATGAAGGACAGAAATGGTATGGACCTAACAGAAGCAGAAGATATCAAGAAGAGGTGGCAAGAATACACAGAAGAACTGTACAAAAAAGATTTTCATGGCCAAGATAATCACAATGGTGTGATCACTGACCTAGAGCCAGATCCTGGAATGTGAAGTCAAGTGGGCCTTAGAAAGCATCACTATGAACAAAGCTAGTGGAGGTGATGGAATTCCAGTTGAGCTATTTCAAATCCTGAAAGATGATGCTGTGAAAGTGCTGCACTCAATATGCCAGCAAATTTGGAAAACTCAGCAGTGGCCACAGGGCTGGAAAAGGTCAGTTTTTAATTCCGATCCCAAAGAAAGGCAATGCCAAAGAATGCTCGAACTACCACACAATGCACTCATCTCACACGCTAGTGGAGTAATGCTCAAAATTCTCCAAGCCAGGCTTCAGCAATATGCTGAACTGTGAACTTCCTGATGTTCAAGCTGGTTTTAGAAAAGGCAGAAGAACCAGAGCTGAAATTGCCAACATCCGCTGGATCATCGAAAAAGCAAGAGAGATCCAGAAAAACATCTATTTCTGCTTTATTAACTATGCCAAAGCCTTTGACTGTGTGGATCACAATAAACTGTGGAAAATTCTGAAAGAGATGGGAATACCAGACCATCTGACCTGCCTCTTGAGAAATATGTGTGCAGGTCAGGAAGCAACAGTTAGAACTGGACATGAAACAACAGACTGGTTCCAAATAGGTAAAGGAGCACATCAAGGCTGTATACTGTCACCATGCTTATTTAACTTCTATGCAGAGTACATCATGAGAAACGCTGGGCTGGAAGAAACACAAGCTGGAATCAAGATTGCCGGGAGAAATCTCAATAACCTCAGATATGCAGATGACACCACCCTTATGGCAGAAAGTGAAGAGGAACTAAAAAGCAT
>NW_011494954.1:5533961-5569450 GCF_000754665.1 Bison bison bison | reverse complement strand
ATATATATATATATATATATATACACACACACATACATATATATCCCCTCCATTTTGGATTTCCTTCCCATCGGGTGGCCAGGATGCATTAAGTAGAATTCCCTGAGCTCTATAGTAAGTTCTCTTTAGTAATCTATTTCACACATGTTATCACTAGTGTATATTTGTCAATCCCAATCTCCCAATTCCTCCCATCCTCTTACCCCCATGTATCTTTTTATTGAAAGTGGAATGGAATAAGACCAGGACAATGACATGGCAATAGCTAGGATGTAATTGGGGCAAGAAAGCATGATGTCCTGAATACAATGTCCTACAGGCAGGGGAAAGAAGCAGGCTGATTACAAACTGTTTGGGAAAGAAAAGCCATAGACCTGGCTTGCATGGGAGACAGGAGAGTGAAGCATTGCAAATGACTCATCAAATTTGAAACATCTGCACTTATGTCTTTTCTCTTTCCCAAGTCTCAGTTAAAATGTAATTTCTTCAAGGAAATCTGACTGCCTTAACAAAAATAATGTCCTTCCCCAGGTTCTGTCTATCCCATCATCCTGCTAATGTTCTTCATAACCACAATCTCAAGCAAAAATTATTTTACCTATTTGTTTACTAGTTTTTGTCTCTCTCATTTCATCATAAACTCAATGAGGAGAAAGACCTTATATGTCCTCTTCATCAGCAGGGGGCCACACACATTCTAGGGACATGAGAAGTGTTATCTGAGTTCATGTTTTCTAATTTGGGCAACTGAAAGATGGTGGTGCCAATGACAAAGTTAGAAAATACAGAAGAAATGACAGAATTTTGTGGGGATGGAGGAAGAAGAGAAGGAATTCTGCTTTGTATGTTTTGAAGTCTAAGTATCAGTTTTAAGTTTTTGAAGATGCATGTGAGGCTTCAGGAACTGATGCAGGCTGGAAATAGGGATTTAAGAGCACAGGAAACCAGATAGAGTTTTCCAAAAGAGGTACTAATGTGATAGCAGGGGCTAGGAGGATATACACGGGACTGGACTCGGATGGTGTTTGATTAAGGGGCTTGAACATGTCTGATAAGGAAAAGCTTGTCAAACTGGAAGCACTCTACCAGGATACAAGATTTAACACCTGACAAGGACTTTGGAAGATAATGTGAATATGCTACCTGAATAATATCTAGAAGCATGGTAAAAATGATGATCCATGCACAACAGATATTTTAAAAAGGAGGGGGAATAAAAGACTCAGAGAAGGGAGTCATAATGCAGTGGATATACTATCAGTTCAGTTCAGTTCAGTCGCTCAGTCATGTCTGACTCCATGCGACCCCATGCACTGCAACACACCAGGCCTCCCTGTCCATCATCAACTCCCAGAGTTTACCCGAACCCATATCCATTGAGTCGGTGATGCCATCCAACCATCTCATCCTCTGTCGTCCCCTTCTACTCCTGCCTTCAATCTTTCCCAACATCAGTGTCTTTTCCAAAGAGTCAGCTCTTCACATCAGGTGGCCAAAGTGTTGGAGTTTCAGCTTCAACATCAGTTCTTCCAATGAATGCTCAGGTCTGATCTCCTATAATATGGACTCGTTGGATCTCCTTGCAGTCCAAGGGACTCTCAAGGGTCTTCCCCAACACCACAGTTCAAACACATCAATTCTTCAGCACTCAGCTTTCTTTATAGTCTAACTCTCACATCCATACATGACTACTGGAAAAACCATAGCCTTGACTAGACAGATCTTTGTTGGCAATGTAATATCTCTGCTTTTTAATATGCTGTCTTGGTTGATCATAACTTCCCTTTCAAAGAGTAAGCATCTTTTAATTTCATGGCTGCAATCACCATCTGCAGTGATTTTGGAGCCCAAAAAAATAAAGTCAGCCACTGTTTCTACTGTTTCCCCATCTATTTGCCATAAAGTGATGGGACTAGATGCCATGACCTTAGTTTCCTGAATGTTGAGCTTTAAGCCAACTTTTTCACTCTCCTCCTTCACTTTCATCAAGAGGTTCTTTAGTTCTTCTTCACTTTCTGCCATAAGGGTGGTGTCATCTGCATATCTGAGGTTATTGGTATTTCTCCCAGCAGTCTTGATTCTAGCTTGTACTTCATTCAGCCCAGCGTTTCTCATGATGTACTCTGCATAGAAGTTAAACAAACAGGGTGACAATATAGAGCCTTGACATACTCCTTTTCCTATTTGGAACCAGTCTGTTGTTCCATGTCCAGTTCTAACTGTTGCCTCCTGACTTGCATACAGATTTCTCAAGAGACAGGTTGGGTGTTCTGGTATTCCCATCTCTTTCAGAATTTCCCACAGTTTATTGTGATCCACACAGTCAAAGGCTTTGGCATAGTCAATAAAGCAGAAATAGATGTTTTTCTGGAACTCTCTTGTTTTTTCAATGATTCAGCGGATGTTGGCAATTTCAGCTCTGGTTCCTCTGCCTTTTCTAAAACCAGTTTGAACATCTGGAAGTTCATCTTGAAGCCTGGCAGGAGAATTTTGAGCATTGCTTTACTATATAGTTCTATAGTATATTCAGTGCAGGGCTGAAAAACCAACTAAAGGACTATGTCCTACCAGACAGCCCAAATGATACAGCAACACCAAAATGATAAAGAATGTACTGGTGAGATGGGTGCCAAGATGACTAAGAAGTTCAGTGGTGCCTCTCTTCTATAGGCCAGAGTGATCTGGAGATTCCATTATAGTACTAGATTCACAAATAGAAAGTGGATGGTAAGCCTCTGAAACATAGGGCCGGATGCCAGAGGCCTAATGGATGCAGTTATGGTGAGTGACAAAGTCAGAAATGCGAGCAAGGGCCCTTACCTACAGAGGAGTACACGTGCATGCTCAGTTGCTCCGTTGTGTCCAACTCTGCCACCCTATGGACTGTAGCCCATCAGGCTTCTCTGTTCATGGGATTCTCCAGGCAAGAATAATGGAGGTGTTTGCCATTTCCTCCACCCGACCCAGGGATTAAACCTGCATCTCCTGCATTGGCAGGGAGATTCTTTACCATTGAGCCACCTAGGAAGCCCACAGAGGACCATGAAGATGGTTAACTATATTTGGCATCCCTCAATGGGGAGGTAAAGAATAAATGAGAAGCCAGTGAGGGTACTAGTCAATATACATAATCAAAAGATATTAAGGCTAGATGAACTGATACCTTACACAGATTAAAATCAAGGAAGAAGGCAGTCCTAAAATTAAGAGCACAATTTCCCACCCAGTTCACGGGCCTGAGCCAGGTTTCAGACACAGAATCCTTTAACTGATAGAGAGGGTGGGCCCCAGGAAGAACGGTCTTCTGAGACCATGCTGCTACTGCTGCTAAGTTGCTTCAGTCGTGTCTGACTCTGTTGGACCCCACAGACGGCAGCCCACCAGGCTCCGCCAGCCCTGGGATTCTCCAGGCAAGAACACTGGAGTGGATTGCCATTTCCTTCTCCAATGCATGAAAGTGAAAAAGTGAAAATGAAAGTCAAGTCGCTCAGTTGTGTCCGACTCTTAACGACCCCATGGACTGCAGCCCACCAGGCTCCTCCTCCATCCATGGGATTTTCCAGGTAAGTAACATAATAGCGATTCTCCCAAAAAGACCTAAAGCCATTTACTTGATTAGCTGAAAATTACAGAAAGAAGTTTACCCATTTAAAGGACTCCTGGACACAGAGTATGAGCTGCCATTGACATCCAAAAGTGGCACCATGGCCCCACATTAGTATGAACATATAGAAAGGCTAGGAATAAATGAGCCCTGGACCAGGTTCAGGTCACAGTGGATCCGCTGAGTCCATGGACCCATCACTATTCACTTCTCAAGTCCCGAAATATAGTAGTCGACACTACTGACACAGATTGTGCTTGGCCTGTGTGGCAAGTGATATCACAGTGAGGAAAGCCAAGAATAAAACTCTAAGATTGCTCCACACTCCAAGCTAAGATCGGAGATCAAAAATAATGTAACATCTCAGAGAGAATAGCAGAAATTAGTGCTACTATTACACCTGAAAGATGTAAGGTTGATTATTCCCATCATAACAGCATTTAATTAATAAGTCTGGCCCCTATAAGGAAACAGATGGATTCTGGAGGATGATGGAATGCTATTCTATTGCAAACTCAAAAAGTAGGAGCCCCAGTTGCAGCTGCTATGTTAGAACTATTATATGCCAGAGCAGATTAACACAATCTCAGATATATGCTATGAAGCTATTGATCTGGCAAATGAATTATTCTCCATCTCTATCAGATAAGAGGATCAGAATAGCTGCACTCACTTGAACAGACAGCCATGTATGTTTGCAGTCTTGCCCCAGGCCTTTGAGAAAAAGACAGATCATAGAGCATCAAATGGCCATACAGCTAGAACTGTCCATCATGACCCGAGTTTCATTAGACCCATCAAGTCATAAAATTGGATGGGGCCGGCAGCAATTCATCTTAAATTGGAAGTGACACAGCCAGGATTGAGCATGAGCGATTCTAGAGTACACAGACAAGCTACAAGAAGCGTTAGGACAGACCCCGTGTCAGCCACCACTGTTTCGCAACAGCAGTTCTCCCTTACCTACACTTCAACATGAGACTCCTGGGAGATCCCTCATGATCCATTAATGGAAAATAACCCCCAAGCATGGTTCATGGGGAGGTTAGTTTGGTATAGGAATGAAAGCTACACACCAACAGTCACAGCAACTCCACCTCATTCAGAGGTGTCCTTGATGGACAATGAGAGGAAATGCTATCCATGGGCAGAGCTTTGGCCAGTTTACCGCGTCATCCTATTTGTGTGCAAAGAGATGTGGCCCAAGTTAAGATGTGGCCATGGGCAGTGGCAAGTGACTTGGTTGGCTGGTTAGTTCAGGCCCTGAAAGGCGCAATAAGGGAATCCCAGGAACAAGGAGTTCTGGAGAAGAGGGATGGGGTAGTGGGCCCCAGATGTTTATAATCTGCTAAGATTATAGTGCAGCTTGTAGTCCCTCTGTCCAATCCTTCTTCCTGCTTTCCCTTCCCCATGTGTTGAACCCATGCATATAATCTAATAAACCTCCAGTTTAGAGTCTGCTCCCTGTTAAAAACCACCTGTAAACATTACCTGAAACACTGAAATCATAACTTTGTTTTCTGCTCTATCCCCAGTGGTAGCTCTGCTTGACACATTAGATTCTTAATAAATACTTGTTGAATAAGTGACTAGATCACAGGGATGCTAAATGGACGAAGTTCATGACACAACCACTTCTGAGTTGTGTTGTTGTTGCTATTTAATCACTAAGTCCTGTTCGACTCTTTGAGACTTCACGGACTGTAGCCTGCCAGGCTCCTCTCTCCATGGATTTCCCAGGCAAGAATACCGGAGCGGGTTACATCCCTTCTGCATGGCATTTTCCTGATGCAGGGATCAAACCTGTGTCTCCTGCATTGGCAGGCTGCTTCTTTACCACTGAGCCACCATGGAAGCCACTCTTGGGTCTGTACCCTCATGCATAGTAAATTCTGGCCCTCCTGGCTTTAACACAGGTTTCAGTAGCCTGAGGCGGACACAAAGTGGTAGGAGTAAGAGGATCATTCCTGCTATGTTTTGTCATCCTGCAGTTATGACTGCAAACACACATCCCTCAGCTCAAACAGACATACCAAAACACACGTTTTTGTCTGCACCTTATTATAGATACCCAGATTGCATATTAGTAATTTTCAAAACCATCAATAACATCACAAATCATTATCACACAGCAGTTATTAAACTTCTATTCTCAGTAAATTATCTTACAGAAAAATAGCATTTCATAGAGAATTAGAATTTTTCACACACCTACACAATAAGTCACTTGTTATTCAGTATTCCTGCTTAAAATTCTCATGGATGTTCAAATGCAGCTCAAAAGTTGAAAATGTGATTCATACTGTAAAAACTGTATCTTTTCGTATTTAAAAAAAACAGAAACATAAATAAATGTTGTTAAAATACATGTGGTATTGGTTGCAAGGTCATGCTCCAAAGAGAAAATTGGAAAGGAGTTTGAAACATGCTCTTGGTGAGATCAGATGTCATGCATAATAGCCTCCTTTCTAAAATGCGAGGAATTTACCTACTTTTTGTTAAATTCTTTTTCTAACTTGCTCTCATACTCTACTTTCTGAAAAGAGAATTGTTAAGTTTTGCTTGCACCATTTGTGGGATAATAAAAATTCTAATTTTTATCAAAATACTTTCTTATGTAGATGAACCAAAACAAGTGGAAGAATATGAAGTTTAGAGATTGAATATTAAAATTCTCACACAGTTTAATAGAACTGTGTTGACCCAGGCTGGGTGTAGGAACTGCTAGTGACTCCTGAAGTGTCCAAAGCCTGTGGTGGCGGCGGCAGCGGCAGCCTGGCTTGGTATCCTAGTGTATGACAGTAATCCGGGACATTGAGATGACAGCATTTTAACAGTCAATTGTAGGTGCCCCGGAGGGAGTATACACAGTATACATATCCCAAAATTTTTGGTCCAAATCATTGGTAAAATTTTAAGGTAATCTCTACTGGTTCATATGTCATTTATTTGTTTAATTGTTAAGATATATTTACTATGTTATAAAACATATATAAATGTACTGTAAAATAAATGCTAAAGTTATAGCTCTCCCCTTCCCTTCCCACTTCAATCCATATGGCATCTTTATGAACAGGCAATGTAGTGTATGTGGGTAAAGATATATAAATCTTTTTAGATGCATTGATTTTTATATAAATGAGGCATAAAACTCATCTGGATTTTTGTGCCTTTTTTCAATCTTTGACTAGATAGTCTGTATTTTGGGTACATTTTGTTTTGCAAATTTTCATTTCCTCTCTGCTTTTTGTTCTTCTGGGCATTTTTTCTGTAACTACACAGAATGTACATATGTCTCCTTTTCTTGGTTTAACAATGCTGCACTGAATCAGTGAGACTTCAATCTGAAAGTTGAAGATGGTAGTGTATATTCATCTCTCACTTCTCTCCAAACCCTCACCATCTCACATCTCAGGTTTTGTCAGTTGTATTATTACTTTTACCTTGTCAAGTATAACATTTACATTGTGGTCCTCAACCTTGATTGCCAGAGTCTATGAATACATTCTTTCTTACTATGGTTTTCTAATGCCAAAGCTCTTCATTTGATTCTCATGGTTGCCTTGGTTTCTTTATCATCTATAGCTCAAATGTTTGACAAGCTGTTTCCTCCTACCTTTATTAATGAACAGTTTGACTTCATTTACTCTCTCTTCTAAGACCACTAAAGATATTGCTCTAATACCTCCAAACTTTTAGGCCAGTCTGATTTTTTTCTTCCTGAGTGCCTTTTGCTTTTTCTACCTAGATAACAATAGGGATCTTTTTTAGTTTTCTTGAGTTTTGCTACTTCAGCATACCATGCCTTGGGATTATTTATTTTTTATATCTTCTTGTTGTTGTTGTTTCTAGAACAAACTTATGTGAGGGAGTAAATTACTCGTCTGGAGATCAGAAAACCTGGATTCTAGAACTTGAGGTAAATGGATGACTGGATCAGTCACTGAAGTTCTCTGGGACTTAACTTCCATACAGTAATGTAGAAAGAAATATTATATCATCCCCAGCAAATCTTTTAGCTTCCAAATTCAATGATACTCATGCAGATGCATGGCTTTATACAATATATATCTATTATATTCAGTTCAGTTCAGTTCAGTCGGTCATTCATGTCTGACTCTCTGCGACCCCATGAATCGCAGCACGCCAGGCCTGCCTGTCCATCACCATCTCCCAGAGTTCACTCAAACTCACGTCCATCGAGTCGGTGATGCCATCCAGCCATCTCTTCCTCTGTCATCCCCTTCTCCTCCTGCCCCCAATCCCTCCCAGCATCAGAGTCTTTTCCAATAAGTCAACTCTTCGCATCAAGTGGCCAAAGTACTGGAGTTTCAACTTTAGCATCATTCCTTCCAAAGAACACTCAGGGTTGATCTCCTTCAGAATGGACTGGTTGGATGTCCTTGCAGTCCAAGGAACTCTCAAGAGTCTTCTCCAACACCACAGTTCAAAAGCATCAATTCTTCAGTGCTCAGCTTTCTTCACAGTCCAACTCTCGCATCCATACATGACCACTGGAAAAACCATAGCCTTGACGAGACGGACCTTTGTAGGCAAAGTAATGTCTCCGCTTTTCAATATGCTATCTAGATTGGTCATAACTTTATACCACTACAATTCTTGATAAACTTTGAATATTATAAGAAACAAGATGATTATAATAAAGAAGAGAGAACAGATGTGGATATCTCTTTAAGACTTCCTCCTTGATATATGTTGAATGGGTTACATCAAACATAATAAATAAATGCTCATATATGTGATGTTATGAGGCTATGGGAGATTTACTAAGGGGAGAAGAACAGTCAAAGCCTCAAGCTTAATTCTCAGGTTCTGGGTTCATCCTTGCTTGGAGGCATCATAGTGAGTTAGAAGAGCACTGCACTATGAGTCAGAAAACCCAGGTTCTTGTCTTATTAATGTAGCTGGTCCACTGGTATGAGTTTGAGCAATCAGTGCAGGTAAACTCAGGTTTGAACCCTAGTTATGCCATTTTCTAGCTGTGTGACATTTGGAAAATTATAAAGCCTCTCTGAGCCTCCGCTTCCTTGGATATATATGACAATAACTAGTTCAACTTTCTAATTATGTCATGGTTATTAAATGAAGCAAATTTATTTAAATGGATGTTTAGCTCTCTACCTCCCAGCCACTTTCTCTCTGAGCTCTCTTCTCATGTTAACATTCTCGGAGTCTAATTAAAATTTGGATAATATAATATGTGATTCATTTCCCCTTATTTTGCTGTGATATTTCTATAAGGTGCTTGCCATTATAGCTTGGGTGTAATATCTTTCTACTACTTGGAAATCTCATTTTTAATGAAATATTTGCTGAAGACCTATTTCTAGTCCCTAATTAGGCATGACAGATGGGTATCCCTGTGACCACCATTTAGTAGCTGCAAAACAGATATCATGAAAATACATAAGGAGGAACAAAATTGCCTGAGAGCAGCCAGATTCTCCTCATTCCTCTACCTAGCAGTTTCATTAGATTGGGGGAATTCTCTGAGGTCAAAGAGAAATTAGGTATGTGAACAAGAAATTTGACATTTTATTTCCAAACAATCTATCTGCAGACTCTGAATCTGATATGAAATCTTGCTCAATTAAAGAAAATAACAAGATAAATATAGTTGTTTGCAAATAACAAACAGGTGTTGGTATACATACTGTATTCTGATTCTGTTAAAATGCAAAAGAGAAATAAAATATATGTTTTACTGCTTAAACACTTTTAACTTTGCTTCCTGAAGCCATACATCATCTGGCTAGATGATTGATGATATCATTTAAATTCAATGCCCCCCCCCAAAAAAAGTAATCCATTAGGTTGCAAATAAAATTGTCATATTTTCCACTTACAAGAAAGAAAAGGTAGAAGATGAATAAATTAGTAGTCTAACATCCCCCCTCAGGGAGTCTGGTATTAATCTTTTTAAAGTAATGAACAGTGTGATGGAATCAGCATGGGAATCAGCACTATTTACTAGCAGCCTGCTCTTGGGCAAATTGCTCAGCCTCCTCCGGCCTCATTCTCTTCATCTATAAAGTAGGGGTAAAAACAACAAGAGCAGCAACAACTCACAGGTGTGTTTTGAAGACTTGATTAAGATAGCAACTCTGAAATGGCACTGTAAACCAAAATGACCTTCCCAATACTGGCTAACAAAATTAAATTCTGGCATCCTTTTTTTGTTTTTTATTTCACTTCTTCATGGCCAACCCTAACTCTAAAACATTTTTATTTCTCTTCTTTCTCCCAATGTGTAAGGGAAAGTATGAGTTTTAAGAAACCATCATGTTCCTTCAAATTTTACTTCCAAATTTAAAGCCTTAGTAAGGGCTTCCCAAGTGGCACTAGTGGTAAAGAACCCTCCTGTCAATGTAGGAGATGCAGGTTCAATCCCTGGGTCAGGAAGATCCCCTGGAGAAGGAAATGGCAATCCATTCCAGTATTCTTGCCAGGAGAATCCCATGGACAGAGAAGTCTGATGGGCTACAATGGTCCATTGGATCGTAGAGATTCAGACATGACTGAAGTGACTTAGCACGCACAGCATAAGTACCATCTAATCAAAGCAACACATCTTTGTTGAGCTTCTCATGTGTGCAGTACGTTGCATTAGGTACTGTAAGGACGGAGGAGACAGAGGCATGTTCATTTATGGTACTTTATGATAGAATCATATTAAGCAAAACCTGTCTTCAGTACAAATGGTGCTGGATACTTAAGTCATCCTGTTGAAAGGATTGATACTTCTCTTTTTCTCTACCCAGTACGTTGGGTTCTTTTTTTTTGGAGGGAGGAGGGTGTCAAGTTTTGTTTTTTTTTTTTAGTTGGAGGATAATTGCTTTACAATGTTGTGGTGCTCTCTGCCATACATCAACATGAATCAGTAATAATTATATACCTACTCCCTCTTGAACCTCCCTAGGCTCAAGGTCCCACACTTGTAGATCTACAGATTGCCAGACTGTGTTATACAGCAGTTTCCCACTTGATCTGTTTTACACGTGATAGTGTGTATATGTCAATGCTACTTTCTCAATTTGTCCTACCCTCTCCTTCCCCTGCTGTGTCTACCAGACCATTCTCTATGTTTGCATCTTCATTTCTTTGCTGTAAATAGGTTCACCAGTATTGTTTTTCTAGATTCCATAAATATGCGTTAATATGCAATATTTGTTTTTCTCTTTCTAACTTACTTACCCCTGTATAACAGGCTCTAGTCTTATCTACCTCACTAAAACTACAAATTTGTTCCTTCTTGAAGAAAGCTGAGTGCCGAAGAATTGATGCTTTTGAACTGTGGTGTTGGAGAAGATTCTTGAGAGTCCCTTGGACTGCAAGGAGATCCAACCAGTCCATTCTGAAGGAGATCAGCCCTGGGATTTCTTTGGAAGGAATGATGCTAAAACTGAAACTCCAAAACTTTGGCCACCTCATGCGAAGAGTTGACTCATTGGAAAAGACTCTGATGCTGGGAGGGATTGGGGGCAGGAGGAGAAGGGGACGACAGAGGATGAGATGGCTGGATGGCATCACTGACTCGATGGATGTGAGTCTGAGTGAACTCCGGGAGTTGGTGATGGACAGGGAGGCCTGGCGTGCTGCAATTCATGGGGTTGCAAAGAGTCGGACACGACTGAGCGACTGAACTGACTGATGGCTGAGTAATATTCCATTGTATATACATATATACAACTTTTTAATCCATTCATCTATCACATCTGTCAGTGGACATCTAGGTTGCTTCAATGTCCTGGCTATTGTAAATAGTGCTGCAATTAACATTGGGATGCATGTGTATTTTTGAATTGTGGTTTTCTCAAGGTATATGCCCAGTAGTGGTATTGCTGGGTCGTATGGTATTTTTATTTCTAGTTTGTTGAGGAATCTCCATACTGTTCTTTTTAAAGGCTATACCAATTTATATTTCCACCAACAGTGCCGTAGGGTTTCCTTTCCTCCACATCCTCTCCAGCATTTATTGTTTGTAGTTTTTTTAAATTCTGATTCCTGTGAGGTGATACCTCATTGTAGTTTGATTGGCATTTCTTTAATAATGAGCAATGTTGCGCATTTTTTCATGTGTTTATTGGCCATTTGCATGTCTTCTTTGGAATCTTCATTTTTCTTCCACAGACCCATCTCTCTGCTTTGGATCATGTTCTCTGCCCTCTGGAGGTGGGTCTGTCTGGCTTCATGCTGGACTGCCTGGCGGAGTTCAGTGAACATGCAGAGGAATAGAGGTGGGAAGGAGGGTGATATTGTGCTTTTTCCCAGCTCCTCCTGTGGGGTGTTCCAGCTGAAGGCCACAGCTTCTTTTTTGTTTCTATTCTGGCAATTACTCCTTTCTCTACCCTTGCTAATCTAAGGTGTTCATGGTATCTGGACACTGTACTTTCTTTACGGTTTTCCTGGACCCTGAGCACCTTCAGAAATACTCTTCAGTAAATTCTCCTCAAATGACTCAGTTTAAATGTCCTTCTATTTGCTGACAAGATGGATACACTCACCTATCTCCACCTCCCTCCCACCTGTACCTACCCCATACCTACTTCCAGTTCTAGGTACTGCTTGGTTTGATGTCTCTATACCAATGTTTCTCAGACTTAGGACCTTGCAGACCTCTGAAAATACATCTATTGACTCTAGGAGTCCACAAACACGAGTGTGAAAAGCACAGGTCTGTCTAGCATTCTTACCCCCCACCCCTCTCAATATAAGACCCCAACAGGTTAACTCATTTTCTGTTTAAAGGAATCTGTTCTTGTTGGAAAGAGGTCAAAGTAACAATTATATATCATCATCCATTTTTTGCTGCATTGGGTCTCATTGCTGCACACAGGGCCAATGCCTGGGCTCCTCATTGCAGCGGCTTCTTTTCTCATGGAGCACAGGCTCTAGGACACAGGCTCAGTAGTTGTGGCTCATGAGCCTCGTTGCCCTGTGGCATGTGGAATCTTCCTGAGCCAGGGATTGAACCCATGCCCCCTACAAAGGCAGGTGGATTCTTAACCACTAGACTATCAGGAAAGCTCTGTCATTTTTTTAAAATAATTTATTAGATATTACAATGGATACCATGGAGGGAAGGTGAGGATGGGACGAATTGAGAGGTTGGGACTGACACATATACAGTGTGCATGCGTGCTTGCCAAGTCACTTCAGTCATGTCCAACTCTTTGCGGCCCTATGGACTGTGGCCCGCTGGGCTCCTTTGTCCATGGGATTTTCCAGGGAAGAGTGGTGGAGGGGGTTGCCATGACCTCCTCCAGGGGATCTTCCCAATACATACACTGCATGCATGCTAAGTTGCTGTGGTCGTGACTGACTCTTTGAGATCCCATGGACAGCAGCCCACCAGGTTCCTTGTCCATTCTCCAGACAGGAATGCTGGAGTGGGCTGCCGTGTCCTTTTTCAGGGGATTTTCTTGACCCAGGGATTGAATGGGGTCTCTTGTGTCACAGGCAGATTCTTTGCCATCTAAGCCATCAGGGAGCCCCAAGGCAACTATACTCCAATAAAAGGAAAAAGTTTGGGACAGACCAGATTGTCCCTAAAATCCAGAACAGATTCTGTTTTTTCTTTATTGATAAGATTTTATTTGAAACCAAGAAATATTAGCAGTTAATACCTTAGGGAACACAGAGAGGAGGGATCACATCCTATTTCAATTCCACCATATATAAATGTATATTTTTCAGTTAATGCTAGGTCAAGTGGGACTAAATCTTCTTTTGTAACCTAAAATGCAGATATTATGTGTAAGTGTTCCTTGTGTATTTGAAAAAAAATGTATAGTCTCTGATTTCTGTTAAATAAGAATTTCTGAATATGTTAAATTATGCCAAATTGAAAAAAAAAATCTCAATGGTGTACAAAACCTAATATTTTAGGACTAAAAAAAATGAGTTTAATCTAGCACTTTCATTTAATAAATGAATGAACCCAGATTTAGAGAAGCTAAGTAATTTACCTGGCACCATACAGTTTTCATTGGCTAGAACTACAATCAGCCTCCTGATGGAGTTCTAATTCAGTGTTATATTCTGCCCAAGACCATACCTAACTTTCACTATATTATAGAGAAAACAATGAGAAATAAAATGTTATGCACCTTAACAGTAAAACTTCTAACACTCTATTCCTAAAAGCTGGGGGAAAATACAGACTGTCAAGATATTAGGCTCTTGAAGATACTTTCAGCCTCTCCCTGAGTTTATAGGCAGGGGATCTGAGTCCCACAAAAAAATCAAAATATCTTGTTTCTCCTGTTTCTTGAAGTGTTCCCATAACATTTTCTCCATCACTTTCAGGATCTCTAAGGGAACTTTGAATAATTTGACAAGTAGAGTGTCTTCATAAATCTATCATTTTTTTTCCTATGAGAGGATTTTAAGACTCAAAGGGGCAGTAAGATAGAGAATAACGAAAAAGTGAAATATGCCATCTGATGGATAATATCTTAAGAGCTACCCTGTAAATTGAAAGACGAGTTAGTTAGCAGCTTCCTTTATACTAGTTTGATGGAAGCTGACAAAGGCTCTCTGAAAGAAGACACCCTTGATTAGTGAGCCCGCTAAGTCAGGGTACCTATGGTGATGAAATGTTCCATCAACCTGCGCACTGACGCTGATGTTTGTCCAGGACGCCATCACCTGTGCAAGACATTCAGGATGAAGTTTTCAATCTCTGTCTGAGGAAGGAGCGACTGCCATTCAATCCACAGGAGCACTTTCTCAGCGTCAAAAGATGCTGTTAACTCTGAGCTGGCATCATTTTTCATCTTAAAGAGGATATTAAACAAGCACAGTAAATTCATACAGGTGAGCCAACATGTGCTAGCCATAAAACAGCACACCGTTCAGGTTGAATTCTTTTATTAAGGCTTATTCTGTGAGGCAATTGGCCGATTACTTTGCCAAACTGTTAAGATCTATATTAAGGAAGCCCCCACCGTGATAAAGTTGGCTCCAATTTTCTTATTCTCCCATTATAGAGTGGTATTTTGGAAATGGACAGAGATCCCTGAGTTTTGTCCTTATATGTCCCTTTCAGACACCACAAGGCTACTCATCCCCAAGGTCTCGTCATCATCCTTTGCTCACCTTAGAACAGGATTATCTCTTTGAACACAGGCATTTTGCTGAGTCAGGTAAGAGCGTCTCTTTAATAAAACAAGAGATGGGAGGGAGGAAAAGGTGAAGTGACTCCAAGTCAGACATCCTATTGAGGAAATTCAAGGACTAGATGATCCCCAAAATCCTTTCATACTTTCTAATCCTCCGGTTTAGGACCACAACAAATGCCTCTGCCACGGTTTGCAGACTGATTTCAGCTGAATGTAACCCATGGTGGTTTGCTGCAGAATAATCTAGGCTTCTGAGTTTCATTCCAAGGTATTTCTCCCCCTCCTCCCCTACTCTACCTTCCATCCCAAATGGGAGTGCTACGATTTTCTGAGACTGACCTGTCCAAGAGAGTGTCCTTTAGGATGGCAGAGGATTTCTCAGGCTTATCCTTCTGTTTGAAACTCCCCCTAATTGGCTGCAAAACTATGAGAGTCCAGAAATAGAGCCCATGGAGTCTGCTGAAGTGTTTTTACCCAATTTAGTATAGAGGGAGGGCCTTGAATTCACAGTCCTGAACCTGAATCTTGATATAATTTTAGCCCAACTGAATAACCTCTCTGAGTGTTACCCTAGAAAACTGAATGTAGGTATTTACCCACTGGGGTGGATAAAGGGTTAAAAGAGACTCTACATGAGCCTTGCATTGAAGTTCAGCTTCATCCTGGGGGTTCAGCCAAAAAATATGGCATTAGCTTCAACTTTGGCCTTGATCTTTGGAAGGTACTAACAGATAGTTTACCTACTTCATCATCATTTCTGGCATCCCCCACCTTGAGAGTCATCAATAATTGCGTGTTCTCATCAGCTACACAATATCAATATGATACACAGCAAGATTGGCAACAAAAGCAAGGGTTTCTATTCAGCCTCATCATTAATGTGCGAATATTCACCCTCCAGTATAGGTGAGCTATCCCTGGCCCGGCTTTATTTCTCTACCTGATCCTCGTGACTACCTGACTGGATAATACAATATCTATGCGCTTTCTATGCATTGTGTATCTCCCTAATTAGTATTCAAACTGTACCAGAGCAGGAATTTATTTGATTTTGTTCACTGCAGCATTCCAAACATCTAAAAACTGTTCTAGCCCCTTCACAGGCACTCAATAAATTATTCTTGAATGAGTGAATATGCAACAGACCTTAATCTCTATCCTCATACTCAATTCTGCAAAAACAATTATTTTCTCTATATTTCCATAACTGAATTTAGCTGTTCTTCACCAGATTAGCAGTATAAGATTCAGCTCCATGTTTCTGTGGTGGGGTCATCCATCACACCTAAGATTTGGGGAACCTTACATAATTTTAAGGGGTTGAAGAGTTGGCAACACATCCTACCAGTCATCTGTCCAAGTTGACACCCACAGAAACATGCCCTCTAGTTACCTCTGGGCTATCCCCCCTCCTCCCCGACACTTCGCTGGGTTTAGTGGCACTTTTGGTCTCTGTCTGCTACTTCTGGGCCATTCCGGGCACACATTCTGGACCATCATTAGGCAGTTCCCAGGCCCTACTGGAATTCAGGGGTATTCTCAGTATGTAATATCCATTCTACCTACAGAACACAATCACTTCTTTTCTGGAGCCTTGTCACTCACCCAGGACTCTACCTAGGAGAGGGCTAAGAGACCCTCTGTTTTCAAATCTGGGTTTTCCAGTGGCCTTACACACCTTGGCTAGAGGCTGGGTCCAGAGAGCAGAATACTTAGAATTTCATTCTTAGGGACTCATCCATGCTTCTTGTCTGACTGTCTTCTATCTCCAGTGACTTACTTTTTTTTCCATTCTTATTTGGAGAATCTAAAAATCTAATCAGAATCTGTGCTTTGGAAACTCAAAAGCCAGGAAAAGATTTCCTTTTTTCTGCCTGTTGCGCCACTTTCTTCTTCTGTGCCAGTGAACATAGACTGGTTAGTTGATCAAAATGTGGGATAAGGGTCAAGACATAAAAAGAAATATGAGAAAACAGTTAGTAACATTTCCAAAGCATCATACATACACACACACACACACACAGTAAGTTGAAAAAACCAATCAGTTGTTAAGTTCTTTAAGCCTCTCAATGAAAATCTCCAGCTCTCTCCCAGCTCTCTCTTTTTTGGGAAATGGCGGATCAATTTATATAAGAGCCTCTCAAACCCTCCTTCCAGTAAGTTTGCCTAAGGCAGGCCAACAGTATCTAGAAATACCAAACTCCTAATGTCCAGGCACCTCACTGGGTAGCCGACACCTGTTCATCTTTTCCAGTCTGCTTAAGCATCACCTTCCCTGAGAAGCCTTGTCTGGTCCCCCCATAAAAAGTCATCCATCCCTTGTTAGTATCCCTCACTGTATTCTGTAGCATTAATAATGATTCAGTTAAGGCAGGCTAGAAGTTGCAGAAAACTCAAAAGTATTAAAAATGTATATATATGTTTACTTTTCCTCTCATGAAATTTGAAAGTAAGAACCCCAAGGCTGGAAGCTGGCTTCAGGAGCATCAAGGATCTAGGTTGGGGGAAGGTGGGGCGAGAAGAAATCTGCTTTGCTATTGCCCCCACTGCCTCCCTACAGGACCTTCTCCTTGGGTATAAGATGGTAGCTCACACTCTAGCTAGCACATTCCAGGTAGCAGAAAAAGAAAAACAGACAGTAAAGGAATGTCCCTTGACCTTCAGGAAACATCCCAGATGGTGCACACAGAGCACCTGCCTGTCTCCCATTGGCTGTTACTTAATTGCAAGGCTGTTAATTAATTGCCAAATGGAGTTCGTAAAATAGTATTTTAACTGAACTGCAATGTTCCCAACAAAATTTGGGGTTCTCATGTGCAAGAAAGAAGAACAGATGGGTACTAGAAGGCAGCTAGCAGTTTCTTTCACTCCTGCTTGAAAATAAAATGGTTACATTTGTTTACCTGTTTTCTTAAGGACATGGTAAATTCCTTGGAAAAAAAAAAACGAAACAGTGTCTCATTCGTCTTTCTTCCCCAAATTCTAGCACAAGGGCAGACTGGAGTTATACTCAATGTTTATTAGTAAAGGAGAATTTGAAGCTTCTGCAATGAAAGGCACTTGATAGATATAAGGGGCTTTCCCAGTGGTTCAGATGGCAAAGAATTTGCTCACAATGCAGGAGACCCGGGTTCGATCCCTGGGTCGGGAAAAGCCCCTGGAAAAGGGAATGGCAACCCACTCCAGTATTCTTGCCTGGAGAATTCCATGGACAGAGGAGGCTGGTAGGCCCCAGCCCATGGGGTCGCAAAGAGTCAGACACGACTGAGAGACTAATCCTTTCACTTTTTTTGGAAGCTGTGAACTCTAGTTCTTAATTAAAATACAAAACAAAAACCAATAAAGGTATATTTAAGAACCTGTTTCTATTCCATTTTATGAAAAATAGGAAACAGGCTCAGAAATATTAAGTAAGTCACACAAGATATCAGGTCCTGTGAGTGGCAATGAAGTGAAGTGAAATTAACTGTCATGTCTGACTCTTGGCCACCCCATGGGCTTTTCAGTCCATGGAGCTCTCCAGGCCAAAATACTGAAGTGAATAGCTGTTCCCTCCTTCAGGGGATCTTCCCAACCCAGGGGTCAAACCCTGTGAGTGGCAGAGATTGGACTTAAAGCACCGCCTGACTCCAAAGTCACACTCATTGTATTATGTGGGCTCTTCTACTGGCTGCTTCTAGCCTTTCCTTACCTACAACTAACGTGCCACTTAATGAACCTTGGTTTAAATCTGTATCATGGATACACCACTGGATAAAATGACCAATAAGAGCAGTGCATCCTGGCTCTTGAGGATAAAAGCATGGTACAACTCCTTAATAATAAATCCCTACATATGAACCTTCAAGTTTCAAATTTTCAAATATGCAAAACTTGCATTCCATCAACAGCAGGCTTGAGTGAAACTGCAGCTTGCCCCCTGTCTCCTATTGCTGATGATCCTTCAGCTCTACCATCTCCCACCTCCTCTATACTCTTCAGTCAGTAACTCTTCTGGCCTGTTCACTCAGTGCCAGCCCCTGCATGCCAGCTGTTGTGCCGTATTACTGCACATTTCAAGGTACTGTACTGTAAGATTTAAAACGTTTTCTTCATTTTTTTGTATTATTTGTGTGAAAAGTATTATAAACCTATAACAATACAGCACTATATAGCCAATTGTGTTAGTTGGGAACCGAGGCTAACTTTGTTGGATCTGTGAGCAAATTAGACTTACAAACTCAGTCTTGGAACAGAACTTGTATATATGGGACTTACTGTACTTATGATAGAAACCCATCCCCATTTGCTTTCACACTATATCATCGATTCCATCCCTTCACTTCCACTCCCACTTCAAAAGCCAGCTGATAAGACCGTGTTCTGCTTTGCCTTGATGACTGCTTACTTCCTTTGCATGCAATCGTGCTCAACCTAGTATCTTTTTATGAGGAGGGACTAGTACCTGAGCCACCAAGAGTGCTTAAAAAGTCCCTTATCAGCCAAGAGAACCCCACTTCATAAGGTTCTGATTGCTATTCTTGGCTCTCACCATTGCTGTGGTCACAAAAACAGACATTCTCACAGCTGCCTCCTCTCCTTCTTGACAGTACCTTCAAATACTTTACTATCTAAAAATCTGTTCCCCCAATCCATTGATTTAGTGTATTCTGTTCTTCATATAACACAAATTATTTCCAAGAATATGTAACCACATAATTATATCTTTATAACCCCTCTAACAAAATACATTTTATATGCTTATTAATTACACTAACAAAATTCCCAATAAAATTTCAGACTGATCTATATTACACATCACATCACACTATTTTCCTCTCTAATAGAAATTCGTAAAAGCACTTTATCATATGACTATACAACTAGAATTGGAGAAGGAAACGGCAACCCACTAAGTATTCTTGCCAGGATAATCCCATGGACAGAGGGGCCTGGTGGGCTACAGTCCATAGTGTCTCAGGAGTCGGACTTGACTGGGTGACTAAGCATACAACTAGAATGAGTCACAGATCAAGATTAGAATGTAAGGTCTTTGGAGACTTGGCCTAACTGTATGTCTTAAATGTCTATAGTCTCTGGCCCTCACCTTGCTGTACATCATATCAGCTCTCATTTATTTCTCAGACTGATCCATATGGGAGAGTCAAGTCTAGAGCCAGTTGAATGGGGCTTCAACTCTAAATGTCCACTGGACTATTTTCAGCAACAAATTATGTTATCCTATGAAAGCAATATTATAATATTATGATCGATAATGCTGAGTTCTTTGTCTTCTTTCCAAAACAAATATTTTCAAGAAACCAGTATGACTTAGGAAAAGAGGGTTTTATCCACTCTTGGGTCCTACACTTTCTGACCAAGCCGGGTGGTTAATGAATAGCATTTTTTTTTTTAAATTATTTTACCAGAATAGCAAACTGCCCAAGGAGGAACACTTCTCATTTTCCTCAAGAAGTGTTTATGAGACCCCTGCCAGCATTCACCAACCTTGAATTACAGCCAGCGAGGGACAAGTACCAACACCACTGGCATTCCTGAGGCTCAGAGTTGAGGCCCAGAATATCAGGGGATTTCAGGGGACTTGAACCTGGCCTAGATCTGCAAATCTTAAATTTTAGAAGAAGAATTTTAAGCCATAAACCAATTCTATTTTAACTAAATTCAAGAAATAGGTACTGAGTGCTTACTACACATCAGGAGCAATACTAGGTGCCAGGGACACAAAGAAATGAGAAGACGCTTTTCACCCTCAACAGGTTTACAAACTAAGGAGAGAGACAAAGCTAGACATTATTAGCTGATGTTTGTCACACTGTGCCATGTATCCTGATAAAGCCTGAGGAATATTAATAATAACAAAAACAAGAATATAAATATACATAAAAGAATGACTAATATTTGCTGATGCCTACTGTCACTCTAAATGCATTATCTTGTTTATTCCTCATGGCAACCTATAAGATCTAAGTCACTACTCCCCATTTTGTAAAAAAGAAATGCTATTGGGATGAGCAGAAGGAAACAATAAAGTCTGCCTTCAGGCATTGGGAAAGGCTTCATGGAGAAAGTAACATTTGTTGGAATCATCAAATCTGGTTTCTCATACAGCCCCCAGCACGCAGCGGTGGAATTTCATAATAAAGTCACTAATAGAAATTACGTACTAGGGGATTTCCAAAGCAATTGCTAATGGGGAAACTGCCTACACTAGATGACTAAATATGTTGTTCTGGGTCATTAAAACTGTATTATGCATATGCTGAGGTTGGGATTGGCTAAAATGTTATAGAGAGCCGCTAATCTGATCACCAGACCATGTTCAGTAAATTTGTTCAGGGATGAGCCAAAGTTAAAAGTATAAATCCAGCTGTAAATAAGGAAATAATTGGACTGTCTGCATCGGTTGATGAAAATCTGTGGCCAGCTGGAACCTTTTTAAAATTTTATTTTTCATGAACTATTTCATAGATTCAAAAAATTACGTCTAGGTAATAGCTAAAGTATCAAGAATGATTGACTGACCATCCATGTGCCCAAGCCAGCTTAAGAAACAGAAAGTGACTAATTCTGGCAAAGCCCCTTTCCCAATAGTTTTTCTTATTTCCCTTCCTCCCCACCAAGGACTATGTCTTTTTAAAACAGTTTATTATATATGCACATAAACTAGAAATATATGCCACTTATTTTTGTACATTTGAACTTGATCAGGTGAACTCAGTGTATCCTTCTGTGATTTGTGTTCTTTTCTCTGCATTGTGCTTCGATTCTCATCCATGTTGAAGCATGCAGTTGTATTCAATCATCTTCACTCCTAAACTATGCAAATTATTGATCCATTCTCCTGGCAATGGACATTTGGATAGACATTTGTGTGGACACAGTAAGAATATTTTTGCACACTACACACATGAGCAAAAATTTCTCTACAGTATACACCTAAGAAAGAAATTGCTAAGGAATGGGATATGATTTTTCAAGTTTAAAAAATCATGACAAGTAATTTTCCAAAGTGTTTGTGCTGATTTATACTCTAACAAGGTCTATGTGTCTCACATTCTCATCACAGCTAGCATTGTCCAGCCTTGCTAGTCTGATGAGTATAAGACATGAATTCATTGTAGTTTTAATTTGGATTTCTCTGGTTGCTAATTAGGTCTAATATTTTCTTCATATATGTTTAATATCAGTGGTTTTTTGTTCTGTGGAATGACTTTTTCATGTCTTTTGCTCATTTTCTTTTGAGTTTTATTTTTATTTATCTGCCTTCTGATAACATAAAATTTTATGCTAATGTCATCAAATTCATTTCCTTTTCCTTTGTGGTTTCTATTTTGTGTGAACTGTTTAAAAATGCTACTTCACCACTTGAGGAAAAGATTTTATCCTATATTCTATTTCAGAAGGTTTAGAGATTTCTTTTCACTATTAAAGTTTTAAGTCACCCGAACTAGATTTTTTTTAGAATACAAAGCCTAGGCCCAATTGTACTTATTTGAACAGAGAGGGTCAATGGTCCCAACATAATCAACAGCACAGCCCATTTTCCTGCTTGGTCTGCAATGTGAGCTCTGTATAAGTCAGTTTTCTATGTATGGGTGGGTCTGTTTCTGACTCTCCTGTTTAAGTGATCTCTTTATGTATCCATACACAAAGCTAATGAAAATGAAAGTTGCTCAGTTGTGTCCAACTCTTTGCAACCCCATGGATAGTCCATGGAACTCTCTAAGCCAGAATATTGGAGTGGGTAGCCGTTCTCTTCTCCAGGGGATCTTCCCAACCCAGGGATCAAATTCAGGTTTCCTGAATTGCAAGCGGATTCTTTACCAGCTGAGCCACCAGGAAAGCCCACATCAAACTAATACAAAGCATTAAAATAAGTCTTTACAGTTCTAGGTCAAGTTCCCCCACATTTTTATTTTCAAGCTGTTCTTGGCTGTTTACTTGCCTTTTCCCCTTTCCTTTACACTTTAGATGCTATCCACTGAGCGAAGAATCGACTCATTGGAAAAGACTCTGCTGCTGGGAGGGATTGGGGGCAGGAGGAGAAGGGGATGATAGAGGATGAGATGGCTGGATGGCATCACCAACTCGATGGACATGAGTTTGACTGAACTCCAGGAGTTGGTGGTGGACAGGGAGGCCTGGCGTGCTGCAATTTATGGGGTCGCAAAGAGCTGGACACGACTGAGCAAATGAACTGAACTGAACTGAGTTTTACCAACAACTCAATTGCTATGTTAACAGATCAATTATGGGAGACCTGATCATCATATCTAGCAACATGTCATGTCTCCATTTATTTAGGTCTTCTTTCTACATAAAAGACAGACATCTTTTGTTAAATTTATTCCTCAGTATAAATTGTTGTTGCTATTTTAAAACATTTTATACAAATGAACACTTTATAACTATTGGTTGCTATTGTATTACTATGCAAATGACTTTTAATAATCTTACATCTAGCAGTCTTTCTAAACTATCCTAATGTGTTGTGTGGGTATGTACATGTAAATGCAGTAGTTCTTCTACTTGAACAATTTTCATGTCATCTCTGAATACTCAGTTTTGCTTATTTCTTTCCACTCATGGCAGCTTTTATTTCATTTTCTTGCCTTACTCCAGTGGCCAAAACCTCAAATAAAACACTGAGTATCCTTGCACAGGAGTCATGCTAATATTTCTGAACTCATTCCAGGGTTGGTATATGTGCTGCCAAAGTGAGACACAGCTCTGTGGCCTCAGGTGGCAGTCGGCCCCTCCTGGGTGCACGTGCAAGGAGCTGAGGAGATGACTCCACAGGTGAGCTGTGCTTTCTTAGGAGTAAGAGGCTGTTTCCAGGGCAACAAGTTTGAGCCTTTGAACCAGAATCATACCTTTAACCACATCTCACTTTAGCCCACCTCCTTGAATAAAGTCTCATAAGAAGCCATGACATTTTTCTGTTTTCAACTACTTTGAAAAAGTGAGGCATCACTTCTGCCACAAGGTGAGCAGTAGGAGATCCCAGGCAAACACATTATCAATTCTCCAGAGGACCAAATTTGCATTAGGCACTAATACACTTGATTATCTTGCCAGCCCCAGATGTGTCATCTTTATTACCTAAGTAACAAAGTGAATGTGCTGAGGATTTTCAGCATGCAGTCTCTCGCCTTTCCTTCTAAATTCCTGTTAGACAAATTGGACTTTCAGCAGCCAGTGGCAGATTTTGGTCCATGTTACTCTTTTCTGGTTTATGAAAGTGAAATTGAGCATTCTGTTTAAACTCCACTGGGTATTTAATCTCCAGCATAAACTGGGACATTGACAGTGAAAAGGGGTGCTAAATAAATTAGATGTCTGGGCAGAAGTCTAAACTGCAACTCTCCTGAACAACCCAGGGCATCTAACCACTTCAGCTACGCCACTTTTCTAAATGCCCTTTCTTTCTCCAGCTCCTCTCGCCGTGATGTTTTTTCCTGTCATGTCTCATGCCTAATTCAAATGTTTCTCAGTTCTATTTTGCAAGGGATTCACCCAACCAACAGCCAGCCTACACAGTCCACTTGTAAACCGTGAAACCGCAAATGAGGTACAGTTTAAGTACCTCATGAAAAATGATTTCAAAGAAACTCTGATTGACCTCAAATGCTGTGTTTCACATCCTTTGTAGTGTTGCAGATAAGGCTCTAATCTTCTCACCTGTACTTTACTTTCCAAATTTTATTATCCAAATTTCCTGTTACAATGGATGGCATGCATTATTTAACACATATACACACACATAAAATATAACATAAATGATCTATTCGTCCTTGATCAGGGAAATCTGCTGTAAACAGCACTGCATCAAGATGCTCTTTGGGATGCTTTTGTGCTTTACTGGTGATGCTCAGAGGAAGCCATTTCAGCTGTTTTCAAAAAACATTTAAATGGGTTTCTGGCTTACTCTGCCAACCTGACAGGCCTCCTGGGCAGCTCCGTTTCTGAACACTTCTGCCACAATTCAACATCATCCTATGCCAGTGTTATCATTTATTAATTGCATTTTAATTGGTTTCAACTAATGCCAGCTAACAAGAGGAGATGACCATCAAGTGTGGTTAGACAGCAACTGAAAGAGAATAGAGTAGGAACTACTCCAATTGAGGAACTGGTTTATCTGAGACAGACAAAAAGTTCCACAAACCACATTTCTCGATACTAAATAGTCTCCTAATGGTCCCCAATTTTATATTTGCATAAGAAAATAAAATGTTTATCTGTCAAGAAAGATGAATCTAAAGAGCTGGATTCAAGATGAGCACTGAGTCAAGTCTTACAGGTACATGGAGAATGAGAAGCTCACAAGATGGCAAATGGTAATAATTAACATTTGTTGAATTCCTACCATATGCTGGGATCTTATTATGTCAATAGCTTAATAGCTATTGTCTCATCTAATCTGCACGACCCTGTGATGTTGGTACTTATGTTATCTCCACTTAACAGATGAGAAAACTGAGTAACTTGCCTGAGGCTGTAACATGGAGTCCTAGGGCTGGGATCTGATGCCAGAGGAGGTGCCCTTGAATAACCCAATATACAATAAGGCTGGTTTTATGTATGCATTAAGTGCAAATCTCTAATGTTTGCCTTCCAAATATCTTGCAACCAGCTTCTGCATATATATCCAGCATGACTAAGGCATGCCTTACCTGTGCCCCATGACTATAGTAAGATACAACATTCATAATTCCCATAGTGATTCATTCACCAAAAATACACATTGCTACAGTTACACAAGCACTTCCCTGGTGGCTCAGATGGTAACGCGTCTGTCTACAATGCAGGAGACCTGGGTTTGAACCCTGGGTCGGGAAGGTTTCCTGGAGAAGGAAATGGCACCCCACTCCAGTACTCTTGCCTAGAAAATCCCACGGACGGAGGAGCCTGATGCAGGCTACTGTCCATGGAGTCGCAAAGAGTCGGATACGACTGAGCGACTTCACTTTCACTTTCTTTCACAGTTACACAAAGGAGTCTCACTTGCAGACTATGACAATAAAGAAAAATTTCACAAGGAAGGTTACAGTTGACCTATTCTAAAAGTGAGGATGGGAATCATTCAAAGTTAGAAGAAATAAAATGTGATAAGATACAGAGTTTGGAAAGCATAAGTATTGCTTAAGAAATATGATAGTTCAATGTGGACATAGCATAAGACACTGTGATAGAAAATTCATTTGGAAATGTAGATTGGGCCAGATCATAGAAGTTATAAGATTAATTCAGGCTGCCACACACATTCCAGGAAGACTGATGGTTCCTTAGAGTCAGGGACAGTAACATTCATGTTAGTGACCTCCTCTCCCACACAGAACATTGCATGGTGTCTAGCTCATTAAAGACATTTACAAATATGCTAAATATATAAGAAGATAAAATAGTCTGTGCAAGGCAATGTGTGTGCTAAGTTGCTTTAGTCATGTCCGTCCCCTTATGGACTGTAGGCCGCAAGGCTGCTCTGTTCATGGGGATTCTCCAGGCAAGAATACTGGAGTTGGTCTTCCCAACTGAGGGATTGAACCACGGTCTCTTATATCTCCTGCATTGGCAGGTAGGTTCTTTACCACTAGCGCCACCTGGGAAGCCCCCAAGGCAACAGGCTTTCTTAAAAAAACATGAATCAAAACCTTAAGTGAGCAGAAGTCACTCAAGTGGTGTAGTGGGGCTCCCTTAAGAAAACAGAGAAGAATTTAAGGAGTTAGCAGCATCTCACTAGAATTCCTAAAACTGCATGAACTTATAATAACTAATATTTTCTGTGCTCTCACTGGGTGTCTGCCTGTGTCCTTGCTGTTACATTCAGCATCTCACTTTACCTCCACAAACCCTATGAATACAAACAATTATTATTCCTGGTGTCCATCCAGGGATTCTGAGGGCTGTTAATAATCTTTGTCACATTGAACTAAAATTAATGTGTAAGCAAAATTTACAGAAGTAAATTTTCAAAATCAGGATTCTATTAAGTCTGACCACTCTTCAAGGTTTGGCAACACTGGAAATCTTATTCTACATGAAAATACACATAGTTAAAACTCCCACTGTTTAGAGGAAGAAAGATTGTTATTAGAATATTATTAGTGTCCTGAAAGGCAGTGCAAAGAAAATGCTAATTATACAATGCTCCCCAACCACTCCTGACATTATTATAATACATACTCATCTGTTTATTTCATTATTGCATGGCTTCTGCAACATAATACAAGCACCATGAAAAGGAAAAGCCCTTGTTTGGTTCACAGCTGTGTCCTTAGCACCTAGAACAGTGGCTGGCACATAGGGACCTGTCAATAAATAGGAATAAATTGGCTAAAAGGAAAGTTTGTCAGTTGTCCTGGGACTAACATTGTGTTAACCCTTATGTGAGGAGCAATATTGAGAGCAGTGGTTTTATAAAGAGGCAAGAGAGTGTTCTTTGTGGTACCATGTCGTTTTACCCTTAATAAAAGCCAGAGATATCCACATGACATGTCTCAGAAAGGCAGTTCAGTGGAGAACTAAGCATGCCATTTCTAGTAATCAAATTTTATCAAAGGGCCATAAAATAGGAGAGTTCAGTAAAATGTTGGTGGCAGGATCAAGGTGGTGGAAATTATGTCAGTTTTGCTGTGAGTTTGAAGGTGTTCTTAATTGAGTGTTTGGAGAACATCCCTCAATAAAGAATATTATTAGTGTGTTCTTGATTGATCAGGGTTCTCAACAGGTGGTAGGCTTGCTTTTTAATTACTGTTACTTTAGTTTCCTTATTTTTAATTCAATGTTTCAGTTCAGTTCAGTCACACAGTTGTGTCTGACTCTTTCTGACCCCATGGAATGCAGCATGCCAGGCCTCCCTGTCCATCACCAACTCCCAGAGCTTGCTTAAACTCATGTCCATCAAGTTGGTGATGCCATCCAACCATCTCTTCCTTTGTAGTCTCCTTCTCCTCCTGCCTTCAATCTTTCCCAGCATCAGGGTCTTTTCCAATGAGTCCAGAGTCTTTACCAATTCAGTGTTTATGGATTAATAGCTCTAAAATTGATAATGACTTTGGAGGAGCCTATGATTTTTTGGAAACTAATATGAAAGTTTTAGCACAGTGCTTATTATTTTGTTTTCCTCCAATTTTTTTTGCTGCCACAGAGTTGTTTTTTAATCCTAGGAAATGGGAAGGGGTAAGACAGATGAATCAAAGACTCTTTTGCTCCATATAAGCAGGAAGCAGTCAAAAAATAAAAGGGAAAAAAGTGACCTAGAAGTGTGTGTGTTTGTGTGTGCTCAGTTGTGTCTGACTCTTTACAACCCCCTGGACTGTAGCCCTCCAGGCTCCTCTGTCCATGAGATTTCCCAAACAAGAATACTGGAGTGGGTTGCCATTTCCTACTCCAGGGGATCTTCCTGACCCAGGGGTCAAACCCTGGTCTCTCACATCTCCTGCATTAGCAGATGGATTCTTTATCACTGCACCACCTGAGATAACTGACCTAGAAGAGCAATGCTAAATTAACGTCATTGGATAACCTTTGCCCTCTGCTCTCAGATCGGACACCTCTTATCAGTCATGACATCTTCTTTCACTGAGCTAAGATGCAGCTTCAGATTCCTTCCTAACTCAGCATTCCAGATAGCATGTGGGCAGAGGGGTCGGTCTCTATTTGCAATCTGTCCTATAGCTATGGTCTAATCTTTGATTGGAAAAGAATCTGCAACATAATTACTCCTTATAAGTTTATTGTTTTGGTTGGCACACACAGGACCATTTAACACTATCAACACTGTCACTCATATAGCCATCTTTATGCATCATGCTAAAGGTTTTATAGATTATGTCACTTCATTCTCACAATAACCATCTGAGGCAAGGACAGTGGATCCTTAGTTTGTGATACCTCTGTAGTCTAGAAGGTGAATCATATTTCCAAGTGACTGACTTGCTAGGCCCCCAAGGTCCTAACAATTAATGACATGTTAGTCTTTGAACAAAAAAGAGAATTTTCTAGAATAATGCTCTGGAAAAGCTTTAAATGACAAATATTTAAGTGATCCTGAAATTATGTGAATGCGAGTGTTATGAACAAAGTATTCTCATAAAAGATACGGAGGCTGTATAGTGGAAATTTTTCAAGGTGGGCAAGGTTAGGACTGAAATTAAGCCTCTCTATAAAATATAAAGTATATTGTACAAGAATATGTGTTAGGGAATGTGACAGTTACTTTCACCATGTTTATTCTCTACAACTATGGGAGGTGAGTGTTATTACTCAGTTCTATGAACTGAGTATCCAGTGAGATGAAGTTACTTTTCAGGCTCACCTCTAGGAGCCAGGATTCAAACAGCTCATCTGAATCCAAAGCCTGGACCCACCCTGATGAGGCAACGTGAGGAAAAAAATCAGTGTCAGCTTTAAATGATGTTTGATGGGGCTCAGAAAGCACTGACACCAAAATTCAAAGCCACTGGATCCTACACTGGAGACTGGTCAAGGTCTATGATGGACTTAAGAATCAGATATAAGCAACTTTTATGGTTAGGTACAAAAATGGGAAATGGGCTTCCCAGGTGGTGCTAGTGGTATAGAATCCACCTGCAAGGCAGGAGACACCAGGGACATGGGTTCAATCCCTGGGTCAGGAAGATTCCCTGGAGAAGAAAATGGCAACCCACTCCAGTATTCTTGCCTGGGAAATTCCAAAGACAGAGGAGCCTGGTGGGCTACAGTCCAGGGGATTGCAGAGTCGGAAACCACTGAGCACACACACACACTGTCACCACTGAAATGGAAAATGGAGTTAGCCACACATTTGAACAACTTTTCACTTCAATCAAATATTTCTTCTCTCCGCTAGGGCAAACTCAGGCAGGTGCCACGGGCTGACATCATTCATTTTACCCCATTGTAGTGTCATCAGGCAAATCATGCCCGTGATTATTTCTGTTCACTTGCCAGAGAAAATGCATCAGAAAATGTCAGCCTTCCATTTCTCATCTTAAGGATGATGGCATTAAACAAGAACTGAAATTCACACAGGTGAACCCATCTGTGCTAAGCATAAACTCACACAGTTCTCAGGATGAATTATCTCAACATTTAAGCTTTTAGTCACATGACCAACTTGGTCAAATTATTAGCATGTTGACTGTTTTTATTTTCTCTCAGAAAATGATAGTTCAGAAGGAAATTCTAGCTTATGCCTTCTTGGCATCTTGGGTTTCAATGATTCAGACTTTCCTAACATTTTGAAAGCAGTTGGTGGTTGGATAACTTGCATCCTTTTTCCCTCTTGTCCTTCATTAAAAAACATGTGTCTATTAATCCACCAACCATCAGGCAGCTCCGAAATCAAATGTGCTTCCTCATTGTTCTCCCATCCACCTGGGATAATAACATAGGTCAAGCTTCTTTGAAATCTCATTTAATTGATGGTGCAGATATTGCAGGGACCCACAATCAGGGTCAAGATTGGGAACCTGTAACTTTTCTTATGACTCACTTTGCCTTAATCTAAAAAAAACAATTCAGGGCAATATATTTCCCTTCACAAAATATTTATTCAAATGGAGTATGATTTATATACTAACAAAAAATTTGTAAATTCTTCTCCTAGCAAGTAAATGAAAAATGAAATTACTTTTATAAGCATTAAAGAGCATATTGCTAAATTTTTATTTTAGTTTTAGTCATAATAATTAATACCAGTCTTTTCAGAATTATTTGTTGAGTTTTTCACTTTATTTCCCATGGACAGAGGAGTCTAGTGGCCTACAGTCCATTAGGTTGCAACAGTGGGACAAGACTTGGTGACTAAATTACCACCACCACTGTTTTATTTCATGTATAATAAGGCTCAAAATTAGGAGTTTAAAAACAAAAAATTAGACTTAAACATATCACAAGAGTGATGCATGCGCCTTTTATGTCTTCCAAGTTTTTCTAAAAGCAAAATAAAACCTAAAATTCACCCAGAGTCCACCATCCAGAGTTAAGCTCTGCTAATATTTTAATGTAGATGTCCCTGACTTTCATCTTTCCCTGTGAATTAACATACAGATTATGTATTTATTGAATGTGGGCTGAGGAAACTTAATTTAAGGAATTAATGCAAAAGGGGGGATTTATAATAAGCATAGTAGGGTGCCTCCATGAACTCAAAAGAAGGAAGGCAGCCAGGTGTTAGACACAGACTAAAGCATGGCAGGGAACTGGAAGAGTTTCTTCTCTCCATCCTTCACTCTGTTTCCTCCTCTTACAGCAGAAAAGGATGCAAACTACCACCTTGTGATTTTCAATTTCCTCTATTCAAGCAAGCAGCCAGACAGAGACCAGACATTCTTGGTCACAGTCCCAAAGCTCCCAGGGAAGGGCATCAGGACTCTTTAAAGAGCCCATCACAATCCAAGAGGCATGCTTGTGTCCCAGCAAGATGGCTGCTTCCATTGTAACTGCATGTTTGGGTTGAAGGACAGTAACAAGAAGGGAGGCGTCACTGTGAGGCACAGAATCTACTAGCAATAGCTGTTATTTTTCAAAGGTGAAAATAAGCCATATGTATTGTTCTATAACTTGCCCTCTCACTTAATACATGTTGACCAATGTTCAAATAGGCTTCCTTTATTCTTCCTTTATTTTTGTTATTGATGAGACTTTCTCTGCATATTTGTTTTCCTTAAATTGTTCTTTCCAATTAAAGACAATCTCTTTAACAAGTGGTGCTGGGAAATCTGGTCAACCACTTGTAAAAGAATGAAACTAGAACACTTTCTAACACCATACACAAAAATAAACTCAAAATGGATTAAAGATCTCAACGTAAGACCAGAAACTATAAAACTCCTAGAGGAGAATATAGGCAAAACACTCTTCGACATACATCACAGCAGGATCCTCTATGACCCACCCCCCAGAATATTGGAAATAAAAGCAAAAATAAACAAATGGGACCTAATTAAACTTAAAAGCTTCTGCACAACAAAGGAAACTATTAGAAAGGTAAAAAGGCAACCTTCAGAATGGGAGAAAATAATAGCAAATGAAGCAACTGACAAACAACTAATCTCAAAAATATACAAGCAACTCCTCCAGCTCAACTCCAGAAAAATAAATGACCCAATCAAAAAATGGGCCAAAGAACTAAATAGACATTTCTCCAAAGCAGACATACAGATGGCTAACAAACACATGAAAAGATGCTCAACATCACTCATTATCAGAGAAATGCAAATCAAAACCACTATGAGGTACCATTTCACGCCAGTCAGAATGGCTGCGATCCAAAAGTCTACAAGTAATAAATGCTGGAGACGGTGTGGAGAAAAGGGAACCCTCTTACATTGTTGGTGGGAATGCAAACTAGTACAGCCACTATGGAGAACAGTGTGGAGATTCCTTAAAAAACTGGGAATAGAACTGCCTTATGATCCAGCAATCCCACTGCTGGGCATACACACTGAGGAAACCAGAAGGGAAAGAGACACGTGTACCCCAATGTTCATCGCAGCACTGTTTATAATAGCCAGGACATGGAAGCAACCTAGATGTCCATCAGCAGATGAATGGATAAGAAAGCAGTGGTACATATACACAATGGAGTATTACTCAGCCATTAAAAAGAATACATTTGAATCAGTTCTAATGAGGTGGATGAAACTGGAGCCTATTATACAGAGTGAAGTAAGTCAGAAAGAAAAACACCAATACAGTATACTAATGCATATATATGGAATTTAGAAAGATGGTAACAATAACCCTGTGTACGAGACAACAAAAGAGACACTGATGTATAGATCAGTCTTATGGACTCTGTGGGAGAGGGAGAGGGTGGGGAGATTTGGGAGACTGGCACTGAAACATGTATAATATCATGTATGAAATGAGTCGCCAGTCCAGGTTCAATGCACGATACTGGATGCTTGGGGCTGGTGCACTGGGACGACCTAGAGGGAGGGTATGGGGAGGGAGGAGGGAGGAGGGTTCAGGATGGGGAACACAGGTATACCTGTGGCGGATTCATTTTGATATTTGGCAAAACTAATACAATATTGTAAAGTTTAAAAATAAAATAAAATTAAAAAAAAAAGCCAACCTTTTTTACATTATGACATATGTGCATGGGAAATAATACTTCTGTTGCACACTCAGGAAACTGGAGGAAATATGAAGGCTTGGTACAAAATATTTTTTCTTTATATTATGAAATTATGATTAAAAATAAAAAAGTAAAATTGAGAAACATTTAGAATACAAAATTTAGGATGGAAAGCACAGAGACAAACCCACACACCAACGGTCACTTAATCTATGACACAGGAGGCAAGAAGATACAATGGAGAAAAGGCAGTCTCTTCAATAAGTGGTGCTGGGAAAACTGGACAGCTACATGTAAAAGAATAAAACTAGAACACTGACACCATACACAAAAATAAACCCAATGGATTAGTGACCTAAATGTAAGACCAGATACTATAAAACTCTTAGAGGAAAACATAGGCAGAACATCTTTGACATAAATCCCAGCAAAATTTTTTTGACCCATTTCCTAATGAAAATAAAAAGAAACAAAAAACAACAACAAATAGAGCCTAATTAAACTTAAAAGCTCTTGCAAGGCAAAGGAAACCATAAACAAACTGAAGACAGCCCTCAGAATGGGAGAAAATATTTTGCAACCAACAAGGGGTTAATCTCCAACATCTACAAACAGCTCATGCAGTTCAATATATATATATATATATAATACCCAATCAAAAAATGAGCAGAAGACCTAAATGGAGATTCTCCAAAGCAGACATACAGATGGCCAAGAAGAACATGAAAAGATTCTCAACTAACTAATTCTAACTAATCAAAGATTCTCACTAACTAATCAATATTACAATTAGGTATCACCTCACACCAATCAGAATGGTCATCAGAAATTTTACAAACATTAAATGCTGGAAAGGGTGTGGAGGAAAGGAAACCCTCCTGCACTGACAATGCTCTAATTTTCAGAAACAGCACACGCTCTCTAAGAGGCCATCCTGAAGCTGGCTAAGTTGCCACTAAAGAGGCATTATGCCACCAATGGGCATATGTTTTCAGATGTATGTAAAAACAAGGAGCTGTGCCCACCTGGACACCCCTACACTGGACCAGCATCACGTGAAGCTAAGTGTGGTTCTCCAACTACAACTGGTGAACACTGGCTGCTGAAAGAGGGGGATCCAGGGTGCACACGTGCCTCCTCATCTGTGCTCTGGCACAGCCCCAAAGAGCAGAGGGCAACTGTAGAAAGGCATGGCCAGAGTGTGGGGACTGAGAGGCACCATCAGATCACTCCACCCGTCAGGAAGCCCTGGACGTAGCTCCAGGTCAAAGACTACGGGAATCCAACAGCCCCAGGCTTGCTCAACCACCCCACAGTCCAAGGAGATCATTATCTTGAAGTTGGAGTCCATTTATAGCACCTTGGCAAAAGCTGTGACATGGAAGATGACATGGAAGATTTATTCATTCTACCTATTAGATAATATCTATTAAGATAATGGTTTTCAAATTTTGCTCCATGAGCTCCAAGATTTTGTTCCAGGGCCTCTGGGTCCCCAGGTAGATGCAAGGGAAGCCCAGGGGTCATAGTTTTGAGTGTGCTGCTCTCTCTCAACCGAGCAGGCATCACTATGACCTCTTTTATTTTTTTTTTATTTTTTTTAATTTTGTTTTATTTTTAAACTTTACATAATTCTATTAGTTTTGCCAATATCAAAATGAATCCATCACAGATATACATGTGTTCCCCATCCTGAACCCTCCTCCCTCCTCCCTCCCCACACCATCCCTCTGGGTCGTCCCCGTGCACTAGCCCCAAGCATCCAGTATCCCGCATTGAACCTGGACTGGCATCTCGTTTCATACATGATATTTTACATGTTTCAATGCCATTCTCCCAAATCTTCCCACCCTCTCCCTCTCCCACAGAGTCCATAAGATTGTTCCATACATCAGTGTCTCTTTTGCTGTCTCGTACACAGGGTTATTGTTATCATCTTTCTAAATTCCATATATATGCGTTAGTATACTGTATTGGTGTTTTTCCTTCTGGCTTACTTCACTCTGTATAATAGGCTCCAGTTTCATCCACCTCATTAGAACTGATTCAAATGAATTCTTTTTAATGGCTGAGTAATACTCCATTGTGTATATGTACCACTGCTTTCTTATCCATTCGTCTGCTGATGGACATCTAGGTTGATTCCATGTCCTGGCTATTATAAACAGTGCTGCGATGAACATTGGGGTACACATGTCTCTTTCCCTTCTGGTTTCCTCAGTGTGTATGCCCAGCAGTGGGATTGCTGGATCATAAGGCAGTTCTATTTCCAGTTTTTTAAGGAATCTCCACACTGTTCTCCATAGTGGCTGTACTAGTTTGCATTCCCACCAACAGTGAAAGAGGGTTCCCTTTTCTCCACACCCTCTCCAACATTTATTATTTGTAGACTTTTGGATCGCAGCCATTCTGACTGGCATGAAATGGTACCTCATAGTGGTCTTGATTTGCATTTCTCTGATAATGAGTGATGTTGAGCATCTTTTCATGTGTTTGTTAGCCATCTGTATGTCTTCTTTGGAGAAATGTCTATTTAGTTCTTTGGCCCATTTTTTGATTGGGTCATTTATTTTTCTGGAGTTGAGCTGGAGGAGTTGCTTGTATATTTTTGAGATTAGTTGTTTGTCAGTTGCTTCATTTGCTATTATCT
>NW_011494954.1:5533040-5533861 GCF_000754665.1 Bison bison bison | reverse complement strand
TCTTTGGCCCATTTTTTGATTGGGTCATTTATTTTTCTGGAGTTGAGCTGGAGGAGTTGCTTGTATATTTTTGAGATTAGTTGTTTGTCAGTTGCTTCATTTGCTATTATTTTCTCCCATTCTGAAGGCTGTCTTTTCACCTTGCTGATAGTTTCCTTTGATGTGCAGAAGCTTTTAAGGTTAATTAGGTCCCATTTGTTTATTTTTGCTTTTATTTCCGATATTCTGGGGGGTGGGTCATAGAGGATCCTGCTGTGATGTATGTCAGAGAGTGTTTTGCCTATGTTCTCCTCTAGGAGTTTTATAGTTTCTGGTCTTATGTTTAGATCTTTAATCCATTTTAAGTTTATTTTTGTGTATGGTGTTAGAAAGTGTTCTAGTTTCATTCTTTTACAAGTGGTTGACCAGTTTTCCCAGCACCACTTGTTAAAGAGATTGTCTTTAATCCATTGTACATTCTTGCCTCCTTTGTCAAAGATAAGGTGTCCGTATGTGCGTGGATTTATCTCTGGGCTTTCTGTTTTGTTCCATTGATCTATATTTCTGTCTTTGTGCCAGTATGACCTCTTTTATATTTAGGTGCATGGGTGTGTGTAGAGGGAAAGAGGAAAATTTCAACTACTAAAAACAAAAAGGTGTTAAGCTATTATATTGGTGTTCATCTTTGAAACTTTTAAAAAGCACATATGAAGGACTTTCTTAGCAGTCCAGGGGTTAAGACTTCATGCTTCCAATGCAGGGGAGCACAGGTGTGATTCCTGGTGGGGGAACTAAGATCCCACATGCCACACAGTGCAGCCAAAAAAATAAAAATAAAAATT
>NW_011494954.1:5515444-5532940 GCF_000754665.1 Bison bison bison | reverse complement strand
AAGTTAGCTACTTTTTAAAAAATTTATGAAAACATATATTTCTATTAACATCAAACATGAAACAGTACACTTCTTCCTATAAAATGTGACATTTTTGTTAAAATGATCTAGGGCTTTTCAATCTTTTCAATACTTTTTTGACATTATGTATCTTCTCTTTCCCTTTATTTTGACATTTGCGGTAAGTTCCATAACTACATTAGCAATAATAATCTAAATTTAATGCTATTTCACTGGTTTCATCTTTCACTACATTTTCTTTTATTAATCCTCTTGATTTCTAAATTCTTTATTACGATTAATTTCTTGGTTCACTGGAGCACTTAGTCAATACTTTTTTCAGGAAAGGTACACTGACAGCATGCATTTTGAAGCCTTGCACATTGAAGATTGTTTTCCTTCTACACTCCCATATGAAGGCTAATGTGTCTGGGGCTAGAACTCTGGGAACACAATGTTTGTGCCTCAAAATTGCTTCAAAAAAAGAAAGGAAGGGAATCTGTACTGTTATGTGGCCAGTGTTTCATTGTTTTCTTCCAGTGTTTATTTTTTAAAGAAGAGTTCTGAAGTCGGTTGGATTATTTTCCATTATAATGAATATTTCCCTTGAATCTGCATGCGTTAAAGCACTCACAAACCATTGAATTAAGAAACTTTGCCCTGACGTAGCTAGACATTTTAATTATCTCAACTCTAAGAGTCAAATTTTTCCTCCACTTAAAAATATTTTTCTTTCACTATTTCCTGCACCTACAATGTCCTCTCTGGAAAGCATTTCAGCTATACGATATCAGCTCACTTATTAATAGATCATGCCACATGTTTCTTTGCTCTCAGTGTTTCCATTACTTTATTCTTTCCCTTACTGTCTTGGGATAGTTTATCAGCCTTACTTTTCATGCATTAATTCTATTTTCTCCTGAGTTCAAATCACTGGCTGCTTCTTCCACTGAATGAATTCAGAGTTGATGTTCTTCATCTCCAAGATGAAAACTTTCAACAAAATAGACTCACAAACTTACAGAATGAACTTATGGTTGCTGGAGGGAAGGATGGGGTGAAGGGATAGTTAGGGAGTTTCAGATATACATGTACACACTGCTAGATATAAAATGCATAGCCTACAAAGTCCTACTCTACAGCACAGGGAACTCTGCTCAATGTTATTTGGCAGCCTGGATGGGAGAGAAGTTTGGATACATGTATATATAGGGCTGGGCATCTCTGGTAGCTTAACAGTAAAGAATCTACCTGAAATTCAGGAGACTCTGGAGATGCAGCTTCAATCCATGTGTCTGGAAGATCCCCTGGAGGAGGGCATGGCAACCTACTCCAGTATTGTTGCCTGGAAAATCTCATAGACAGAGGAGCCTGGCAGGCTACAGTCCACGGGGTCGCAAAGAGTCAAACACTACTGAGCAACTGAGCGCACACACAGGTAGGCCAGAATTCCTTTGCCGTTCACCTAAACCTATCATAACATTGTTAATCGACTATACTCCAAAATAAAGTAAAATGTTTTAAAAAAGATGAAAACTTTCAGACTCCTCCCTTTTCCAGATTGCCTGCTTTTTCATCATAAATGCAATTTACTCTTATTGAGAATGCAAATAAGAGGTTATCTGAGAGTTTTCCTTCTTCTTCCTGTGACTCGCAGGGTGACACTTGCCCTGTGGCATGAGGAAGCCTGCTATCTTTAGAGCTGCTGTTGTTTTATATCACATGCCCAGTGAGTGAGTGTTCTCTGTTTGCCCACTCAGAAGAGGAACAGCCATGTTTACCCAGCATTGTTCAGGCAGATTCTGCCACAATGACTGTGGGTCTTTGATCAAATATTTTCAACAATATTAAACACATATAAAAAAAGAATATTTAGATATACTGTAGTTTTACTTTGTGAGATTAGAAGGATGGCTGCTCTCTGGGAGGGGCCTTCCTGGTGACTCAGCAGTAAAGAATCACCAGCACTGCAGGAGGTGCAGGTTCAATCCCTGGGGAAGATCCCCTGGAGGAGGGCATGGCAACCCACTCCAGTATTTTTGCCTGGAGAATCCCGTGGACAGAGGAGCCTGGTGGGCTAAAGTCCACAGGGTCACAAGGAGTCAGACATGAGTGAAGTGAGCACGCACGCACACACAGCCCTCAGGAAAGTTTGGAGGAAGCTGCAGCCCAGGTCAGTCCCCTCAGGGAACCTCATCTCTATGCAGTGGCTATTTTCCACAGGTGATTTGGCAGCCAGAAAGTTATCTGGGGCTCCAGGCTTCCCTTCTCTAAAGGATACAACCACCTTCCCTGGGAGCCCACACAGCTTAACTCATCATCCAAGCCAATTACAAACTCGGTGAGTGCTCTGAGGGCGCTGGTTTCCTCACACATAAAAGGGGTTACTAGGATTGAATACTTACCTCGTGGTGGTATATGAGGATTGGATGGAGACCTCACACACACACGCACACACACACACACATCTGCCACATCTCCTGCCCCGGTCTCTTCCTCACCTCACAGGCATCTCAAAGCTGGAAAGCACTTCCCTCGGTCTGAACTCACCATCTTTTCCAACTACAAGATTTTGTTGTGTTCAATGAGAATTTGAAGGAGGGAGTAAGTTCTTACCCCACTCCAACAATATCTGGCACAAAGTCAGATCTTTTTTATTTATTTATATTTATTTATTTTATTTATTTTTACTTGGATAATTGCTTTACAGCACTGTTAGTTTCTGCCATACATCAACATGAATAAGCCATAGGTATATATATGTCCCCTCCCTTCTGAACCTCCCTACCACCCCCCACAAAGTCAGATCTTAATTTAGATCTGTTGAATGAAAGGTGATTCATAGCATCAGCTCCCCCTCTCGATTCTAAAGCTGTCCTGTTTATGAGAAAGTGACCTAATGTCACCTCCAGAATGTCAAGGCCTACTGAAAACAGTTTTATCACAGTTGGCAGCAGCTGACACCAATCAAAGTCCAATTAGTTGATGAGAATGTCGGAGAAATGATTTTAGAGCCCTTTAGGGCTGGGAGTTGGAAAGGCAATCGGTCAGTGGTGTTAGACAAGAGGCTTGGAAATTTACTGAAGAGTTTTTAAAGGAGTTGGAACACCTAAATGAACATATCCTAATCAAAGATAGACCGAGCAGCTGAAATCTGTTCAAAGGCTTTGAGAGCTTCAGCACTGAGCTAATTTTAATCACCGTCTTTAGATAAGAGAGAAATAAGCAGGTCACTTTGGCGCATTTAGAAATTCTATGTGAGGTTTGAGACTGAGAAGTGAGGAAGGGGAAGAGAGAGCCTAAAATTTCTCCCCACACCAAGACTGCAGAGCCCCAAATACATCAGGAGACTGACACTGCTTCACAGTTTCTGGAATAAGTTCAAAAGAAAATTAGATTTGGAAAATAGAATTCATTTTGGAGCAACCAAATTAATCCTTCTTTAATGACAAAAAAACATGGTACATCTATGATCAAAACGAATTTCAGAATGGCAAGAGTCAAACTACACAAACAAACTAAGAGGATTTGCAGTACAAGAAAATAACAATAAAAATCCAGACCTTCATGAGGCTTCCTCCCCGTGGATTTGGCTGTACATGGTACAAAGGGACACTGGTCAGATAAGTTCAAAGCAAGGATAGTGCAGGACAATTTTCCCAGTAATGCCAAATAGCAGGCTGTATCCTAAAGAAAATGGAGCTCCCTCACCCGACCCTAAAGGAGAGCTTTAAACTCTTGTTAAGCCACTAAGAAACAGGAGTTTATTTCTGCAGTACATTCTAGCTTTAATATTACGCTAAGGTATGCTGTGAAAACAACCACAAAATATCAGTAGCGTAGAACACTATTAGATATTCTCACGTTAGATGTGGTTGTGGATTGGCTGTGTATCTGCTTTATGTGTCTTCACTCAGGCATTTAAAGTGAAGAAGCAGACCTAACTGGGGTGCTGCTATTCTCGTAGCAGAGGCAAGAAAGTAGGAGGACCCATGAGATGGCTTTTAAAGCTTCTGCTCAGAAGTGGCATGCAATAGTTCTGTCCCCATTTCATTGCTCACACCAAGTCACATGGCCACGCTTATTACAAAGGAGCGGCTGCTGCTAAGTCGCTTCAGTCGTGTCCGACTCTTCGAGACCCCATGGACAGCAGCCCACCAGGCTCCCCCGTCCCTGGGATTCTCCAGGCAAGAACACTGGAGTGGGTTGCCATTTCCTTCTCCAGTGCATGAAAGTGAAAAGTGAAAGTGAAGTCGCTCAGTCGTGTTCGACTCAGCGATCCCACGGACTGCAGCCTACCAGGCTCCTCTGTCCATGGGATTTTCTGGGCAAGAGTACTGGAGTGGGTCGCCATTGCCTTCTCCAGAGAACTATAATCCCTCCACAGAGAGGAACAGCAAATAATTGGGAACAATAATATTAAGATAACCTACCGTAATACCTTACCCTGGCTAATACGCATATTGAGAACAGAAGCAGTGAGCTGTCACCAAATAACAAAGCAAAAACAAATCCCCCAGAATTATAATATGTGGCATTGGTCCAGCAGTCAGATATTAAGAAGATTGATTTCTGAAGTTAGAGAAATGGAGATCCATGTATCATATTTGGTAAAACCACCTTCTGAGATAAGATGAAAAGCAGATTGTGTGTCTACTGAGCAGGCATCTTTAGATGGAGAGATAGGAAAACTGAAATGTAATTTTATGTATGTTGTTACTGGCTGTGTTTGGCAATATTACAAGACAAATAATACCCCATGGGGGAACAAACGGCAATTTCGATCAGAAACAAAGTAAATAGAGAGTCTGGAAATGTAGGGTGTTACAGAAAAACTAACTTCCAGACCCCACAGTGATATATGAGATGTCAAAACAACTTTAAGTGACAAACTAAAAAAGGGAAATTTGATTTTGCCAACAGAACTTACCCTGGTCCATCTATCCATCTAATTCTGGACCAATACATGAAAGATAAACTTCTATCTTATTTGAGCTAGTATTTTGGGGGGTATCTTTGTTATAGCAGTTTAGCTTGTACCCTAACCCACAACAGTAAAGTCTCTTTATTATTGCTTCCAAAATTCAAATGTATAGTCTGCCTCCTGAAGATCAGAACAATTATCCAGCACTGGTGACGTCTAACATGACCTTGAGTAACTTCTTGTTCACTTAGCCTTTATAATTACCAAAAGAAAGAATCTCATCTAATTCATTTCCCACCTGCTATGAAGGATCACTCAGGGAAATATCAAAGAATTCAAAGCACTGCAAGAAATTATAATTTGGTATAATTATTATAATCTGGTATAACTATTATATTCTGGTACATCTGTACATGTGTGCTAAGCCACTTCAGTCATGTCCAACTCTTTGCAACCCCATGGACTGTGGCTTGCCAGCCTCCCCTGTCCATGAGATTCTCCAGGCAAGATACTGGAGTGGGTTGCCATGCTCTCCTCCAAGGGACCTTCCCAACCCAGGGATCAAACCCACATCTCCAGTAGCCTCTGCATTGCAGGCAGATTCTTTACTGTTGAGCCATGAAGGAAGCCCATTATAATCTGTTATAGTTATTATAATCTGGCACCGGAGAAAACTCTTGAGAGTCCCTTGGACTGCAAGGAGATCAAATCAGTCAACCCTAAAGGAAATCAATTCTGAATATTCATTGGAAGAACTGTTGCTGAAGCTGAAATTCCAATATTTTGGCCACTTGATGTGAAGAGCTAACTCACTGAAAAAGACCCTGATGCTGGGAAAGATTGGGGGCAGGAGAAGGGGGTGATAGAGGATGAGATGGTTGGATGGCATCATCAACTCAGTGGATATAAATATGAGCAAACTCCAGGAGATAGTGGAGGACGGAGGAGCTTGGATCCCTGCAGTCCATGGGGTTGCTAAGAGTAGGACATGACTGAACAACAACAATAGACTTACACTGAATTTAAAGACCAGTGAAGATGCAAGGTCAAATCTAGGTACTGACATTCTCCCCAGTTCAGTTCAGTTGCTCAAACATTTATTGCAGCCAGGGAGACTGAGAGATAGACAGTTTTTGCCCTCAAGAAATTTCCTATTAAGAGAAATTATAAATATGCAGAAAGTTGTAATATAGTAGAGTAGATGCTACTGCAAAGGAAAGTAGGCTGGAGTGCTGCAGGGACACAGATGCACAACACCTATCTCAGCTGGAGGCAAGCGCTCAGGGCAGGTTTTGCAGAGAAGGAGAGGCTTTATCAGAATTCTAAAGGAAAAAGTGAAAAAATATCTTTGCAAAGGGAAAAAATGGTATTAATAGTATAGGCAGAAAGAGCCAAGTCAAGTATGTGAAGGCAACACCTTTATTCCTGTTCCGGGATCTCCAACTGAGTATTTTATCCAGCTCTATCACTTTGTTGAGTACCTGGCCACTGGGACTCTGGAAATTACCTCTTGTGTTTGCCATTCTTTTGTTGGGAAACCATTTCAGATGGCCAGGCTAGAGAGTGTCCTTACACACTTGGTCATGTGTATAAAGTTGCTAGGGGCTTAATAGTCTTTCTTTCATATGTTGATTAACAATTCTCAATAGTGTTTCTGTTTTTCTTATATCAGCTTTTGTTCCACACTGTTTTTTCAAGGTTGTCTGTGTAACAGACAGCCTTGGAAGACAGAAATAATATCTCCCTCCAGGACAGAAAGCGCTTTAGCTTCATGACCCGGGGTAATGAAGATAATGTCTGCTTCCAAAGAATATCCCAAGGTTGGGCAAGTTTACTAGAATCACTCTTTCAAAAGTAAGGATTTCCTCAACTGTGATGCATAACTTCACCTAGGTCCCAGTGAGACTTGGGTGCAAGGGGAGCCAACGTGAGCATGAAGCGCATGCAGCCTGCAAAGCCATCAGTATCAGAGTCCTTTGTCTCTGACACAGAAGATACCTGTCTCCTACTAGCTTCTGTGAAATTGTGGCAGGCTAGCTTGTTAGCTTGCGAGTAAATAAAATCTCAGACTCCTCAAAGTTCTTGACATTACAAGGATATTTTCTTTTTGGATCAGAAAACATTTCCTTAAACTAAGAGGATGCATTTCTAATGAAGAATTTCCAGACACTAACAACAGATAAATATTTTTTCAGCAATGAACTCTCCCGTGGTCACCACCATTCCCAACTGTGTGTTAGGACAGCCCTGAGTGGTTTGGAACTGGCTCACCCTCTGAAATGAAGAAGTGGAAAGTCAAGGTGAATGGAGCCTTCAGAAGGAGATGCTTTTCAATGTATATGAAAAGTGTGCATATGTGTGTGCTGTGCTCAGTCATGTCTGACTTTGGGACCCCATGGACTGTAGCCCACCAGGCTCCTTTGTCCACGGCATTCTCCAGGCAAGAATACTGGAGTGGTGGTGATGGTTTAGTCGCTAAGTCATGTCTGACTCTTGTGATTCCATGGACTATGGCCTTCCAGGCTCCTCTGTCCATGGGATTTTCCAGGCAAGAATACTGGGGGTTGGGAGGTTGCCGTTTTCTACCAAAAGGGATCTTCCCAACCCAGGGATCGAACCTGTGTCTCCTGTAACTCCTGCATTGACAGGTGGATTCTTTACCTACAGAGCCACCTGGGAAGCTCACTTTTCAATGTACTTCAAGAAAAATTTCTCTGGAAGCCTGGAAATGATTTATAATCCATGAGTACAATGTGTCATGTTCTAGAGTGTGGAAGTGTAGTTAAATCAACTTTGTGTGAAACCACACGTGTCAAAATCCCTCCTTCTGAAGTATAGGGGCTTTGTCATCTCCTGGGAAGTGGTCCTAGTTATATAATCAAAGCTATCTCAGCAGCACAGGATCCATTTTCATCCCATTGAGAAGCAGAAAGTGAGCATGTGGAATTCAAGCAAATTTCTCTAAGTGGCATGGAAGTTGCATACTTCCCTTCTACTCATCACCTTTGGGAGAACTTGTTCATATGGCCACACTCAGCTGGAAGGGGAGCTGGGAGATGTTGCCTTGGGCTGCGTTGCCTCTAGTTGTATGCCCTGATAAAATCTGGTGGGGTTGCATAGCGGCTATATGAATATAGAAAGGAGAGATATAACACTGGAAAAAAGATAGCTGTCTTTTTCACAGACTGAAAATATGATCATTCACTGTCTTGTGAATCCTTGCAATAAATCCACTTATCAAAGGTAATCTGGATGAGTCAGTTCCTTAGAAAGTCCAACTAGTGTGTGTGTGGGTCTTCAACAATGTTTCTTATTTAACCTGGTGAGATAAACAAGTGCTTTCCCTTTATTTATGCAGAGCGACTACAACAGCACCTGTTGAGTGTCTGTAATAGGTCCAGAGCGAGGCCCAGAGTTGATGCCCCTATAGAAATGAAAATGTCTTGTGTCCCTGGCCAACTGCAGTTACTCAGTGGAGAGAAATCAACATCCCTTATGTTGACGAGCAGTAGAAACTTCTATGTTACCACATTACTATAGATTAAAAGCCCTTGAGATCCCATTCTTGGGCATGGTTCTGGAGAAAACCATAATCTGAAGAGATACATACACCCCAATGTTCATTACAGCATTATTTACAATTGCCAGGACATGGAAGCAACCTAAATGTCCACTGATGGAAGAATAGATAAGGAAGATGCGGTACATATATACAATGGAATATTACTCAGCCATAAAAAAGAATGAAATAATGCCATTTGCAGTAACATGAATGGACCTAGAGATTATCATACTAAGTGAGGGTAGGTCAAACAGAGAAAGACAAATTATCATATGATGTCACTCATATGTGGAATCTATTTTTTTTAATGATACAAATGAACTAATTTACAAAATTGAAACAGCCTTATAGATATTAAAAACAAACTTCTGATTACCAAAGGGGAAATGTGATGGGGAGAGATAAATTAGCATCTTGGGATGAACATATACACACTACTATATATAAGAGATAATCAACAAGGACATACTGTATAAACAGGGAACTCTATTCAATATTCTGTGATAACTGATATGGGAAAAGAATCTAAAAAAAATTATTGTATGTATATGTATAACTGAATCACTTTGTTATACACCTGAAATTAATACAACATTGTAAATCAACTATATGCCAACAAAATGGGGGGAAAAGCCCCTGGTGGTGGAGGTGATGGGGATGTGGGGTTAATAGTCTCTTTCCCTCTGTGTGAGCATGCTGGGGAAAGACACAATGAAAATAGAAAAGAGAGGGCAACTCTTTCTTGCCTGGACACAGATTGTTCTAGAATAAAGAAGAGATACAATGTCTGTTAGAATGGATCTGTTTTCTTAGTGGATTATCTGAAATAATTCAGCAATGTATTTTCTTGCTTGATGTAGAGGATGTAGTTAAAAAGATGCCAACCAGCATTTTATTCGATATTTGTAAGAATTTGGAAATGAATTGCTAAATTGGTTTGATCCCAAGCGTGATTCAAATACAAGTTTAAAAAAACAACAAACCAACAAACCCTCCATCAGTATTTATGTGAGTTAAGTGAAAACACACTCCACTAGATGAAAACTAGGTTGGGAGCCTAGTGTGATCAGCACAATCTCTCATTAGCAACTTTCAGCCTGAGGGAGACACCGCTCACGACAAAACCCTTCTACAGGCGGCACATGAGCCACTAGAATCCGAAACACGCTGTGTTCACAGGGCACTTTCACAAGTTTCAGTTTGTCGCCTCGGTGCAGTCAGTTCTAAAGTGGTTCTCCATCCTGTACTCATCTGTCACGTGTTCCTTCCTTGTTCTTTCCTCTGGATCCTTTCTATAATCGCTGGAATAATCCTCCTGAAACACATTCCTCACCACCTCACTCCCTGACTTTATTTCCTTCAGTGGCTTCTCAGGGCCAAGGATATTGGCTCTCAGTGGCTCAAGCAGATATTATCACAAATATTTGTCAAGGGAGCCCTATGTACATGTTCCCAACAAGATATCTCATTTTATGAGGAAAAAATAGCCAAATATCATCTTTACTGTACGAGGAATTTCAGCTTTTCCCCCCAGAACTCTAAGGTTATTCCTACCTCAGGGCCTTAGCATCATCTCAACTGTTCATGTGGCTGGTGCTCCCTTCTTTTGGCTTCTGCTCTGTTGCTACCTCCTCAGGAAGGTCTTCTGTGATGGACCCCAGTCAATGTTATCTATTTCCTTACACTCTGCATTGCACTGTCTTAATTTCTTCTTCACTAAATTTATCATTCCCTGAGATTTTTATAGTGTACTTATTCATTTCTTAGTTTATTTTCTTTTTCTGTTAGGAGACTATAAGTTCTCTAAGGGAAAGATCTTTCTTGTTTACTGCTATATCCCTGGTAACTATAAGAACAGTGCATAAACACATTTGTTAAATGAATAAATGTTGAGGCACTGCTCATTGTTTCTTAAGCTAGAATTACTTTTATATTCAAACTGATTATTAAAGCATAATATACATTCATAAGACTATACTTAACATATCCTAAATATACAACATATTAAGTTCCATAGATGGAACACATTTGTGTAAATAGTGCATGCTAAGCCACTTCAGTCATGCCCAGCTCTTTGCAATCCTATGGGCTATAGCCCACCAGCCTCCTCTATCTATGGCATTTTCCAAGCAAGAATACTGGAGTGAGTTGCCATTCCTCTTCCAGGGGATCTTCCCAGCCCAGGGATCAAACACATGTCTCTTACATCTCCTGCTTTGGCAGGTGGGTTCTTTACCACTAGCACCAACAGTACTCAGATCTAAAAACATAACAAGACCAGCTATTCCAAAATTCCCTCATCCTCCTTCTGTCATTCACTCCCATCATAGATAATCATTATCATGACTTTTATAGCATAAATTAGTTTTATCTATTTTTGGACTTCACTGAAATGGAATAATGAACATATTATCTTTTGTGTCCGATCTCTTTTATACATGACGCTTGTGAGATTCATACATATTTTTATATGTAGTTTTAGTTTTTTGTTGTTGTTTTTAAAAGAATTTTTATTGAAATGGTTGATTTATATTGTCGTGTTGATCCCAGGGGTACAGCAAAGTATGTATATATGTATATGTATGCATCTTAGCTCTGTCCACTGACTCAGTGCATCACAGCAAAATCTTGGTTTCTAAATTCTATCCTACATTATAAGGAAACAGGACTCCTTGGGGAAATAACTAATTCCAAAGGTGAGACAGGAAAAATATGAGACAAACCTAGAATATCTTATTGGACCATAATTGAAGGAATGCTCAAAGAATAACAAAGATTCATCAAAGGGACAGAGGAGTCAGCTTGAAGAGACTTCTACTGGTCAAATTTGGGACATTATAAGCATCAAAATAAATACTGATAGTAACAGATTAAAATATATTATTGAGTAAAATAGACATCCGTGAGCCAACACTGATATGAATGAATGAAGGGGAAAGAAGAAAAATCTGTTCCTTACAATAGGAAATAAACTAATAAATATAGAAGAAATGATAGAAATAGAAAATACCATCTGATAATCAATATACTGGTAGCTGATATAGTAAGAAATTGCCTTGGAAGTAAAGGTTGGTGGCTGATGGTTTGAAGAGGAATAGGATTAATATTTATCAACTACAAAAGGAAAAAATGGTGACTTTGTAGTACAGAACCCTATCATGTGCCATGACCAAGGTTAACATTGGCAGTGACGCCAGGGCAGCACCTTGTGCCTCCTGATGTGAAAACCACAAAGGGCACCGCTTCACTTCTGCAAAGAATGCCTGCCTGAGTCTGGCCTTGGGGAAGCAATAGGCCGGCCTGAACCGTGGGTCACAGTGACAGCGCACTGCCCGGTATGCTGGCTATGGCTGTCAGGCGCTTGGGATGTGACCAGTCTTAACTGAAACATGCTATATTTACACTGGGTTTCAAAAACTTTTATGAAAATATAACATAAATAGACAATTTTTGTACTGATCACATTTTAAAAAATGATAGCATTTTGAAAACAATGGGTTAAATAAGTATATGTTGTTATTGTTCAGTTGCTAAGTCATGTCCAACTCTCTGTGACCCCATGGACGGTAGTCCGTCAGGCTCCACTGTCCATGGGGTTCTCCCGGCAAGAATACTGGAGTGGGTTTCCATTTCCTTCTCCATAAATAAGTATAGTATTCTTATTAATTCCTATTAATGGATCATCTTAATTAATGAATTCATCCTTCCTTTTCCTAATGCTAAAAAAAAATTCCATTTTGCTTTTCCACTGCTGCTGCTGCTGCTGTTAAGTTGCTTCAGTCGTGTCCGACTCTGTGCGACCCCATAGATGGCAGCCCACCAGGCTCCCCTGTCCCTGGGATTCTCCAGGCAAGAACACTGGAGTGGGTTGTCATTTCGCTTTTCCACTAGAAAATTTTAAAATATATACTTACTGCATGTATTGAACAATACACGAAAGGCCTGCACTGTTTAAAACTATCAAAGATGCAAAAAAAATCCCAGAAAGATTGAAAAACTGTTCCTGACTGAAGGAGGCTACAGAGACAGGACAACTAAATGCACACCTGGGGTCCACCAAGTTTCCTCACGACTAGACTCAGGAATTCAGTCTTTGCTTGATATAGATAGATATGCTGTCTACTCTTATCTTTCTGATATATACATGTGAGAGATTAGAAGACCTACAGTAAATGCAGTAATATATGACAATTAGGAAATCTGAGCAAAAGGAATATAGGAATTTTTTAATATTACTTTGTTAACTTTTGCATAAGTTTGGATATTTTCTAAATAAATAATAAGTGTACCCATAAGTCAAGTGAAATATAAAAAGAAAGTAGCAATGGCACTACAATTCACACATACCAAGACAATGCATTACCTCTATAATCATCAGAGCCCAGTACCAGAGGCTCACCGTGCTCTGTGATGGAGATAGAATAGAAAATGATTTGTGTACAATTCTTGGAGTAGCAGTTAAAATTCCACTCTGTTTTCTCCCACTCAAGAAAACAAATCAGAATGCAAGTAGACAAGATGAATTTACAGAAAAAAAACAGCCTTAAATCTGATCTAATTTATAAAAGAAACAATCACCTATAACCCTTGGCATTTCAACTAATTTTAGTACCAAATTGCACCATAATAGACAAAATGTGTTAACTACTCCACAACTGAGAACTACTGCTGACTCAGACCAGTTGTTCCCTGCCATTTCAGCGGTAAAGCTTCTTATGTTTTAAACATTTTCCACATACCATATGACAATAATTCCATAGATTTTCCTTCAGTTTATAGATGAAGTTCTTAAAGACTTTATTTCAATTATAGAGACCCATAGCCCACATATTGGGAATCACCAGGCAAGGATAAGAAACACTTTAAGGTTAATTTTCTACTGACCCTTTTTTCTGAGCTACTTGAGGTTATCCAGACTCATCATGCTGTTTAAGACCATCATCATTTGGCTCATGACTTCCTTATGCCAGGAGTATTTATCTTCCTCCTTTCTGCCTGCTTTAAGAGCTTTCTATTTTGACATAGTTAGGGTTATTGGATTCTAACCTAAGCTTGGAATCCAATCTAGTCTCCAATTAATATTAGACAAAATGAATTCGTTTGATGGATGTAGGATGGTTCACGAGATGGAAAGAATATTAGAGGAATAGGGCTCAGAAGGAACAAGAATCAAGATAGCTCCAGAGATTCTGGTGGAAGGAGCCAGACATGGTGCTACCACCATGGAGATTCGTCCACTTCAACCTGATTTCATTTCCTTCTTTGTATCGCTCTGCTCAAACTCTCATCTTCTGGGAGATAAATTCCAATTAGCCAAGGACATGTGTACCAAGTCATGAACTCACTCATTGGTTAGACAAAGGCAGGACCCCTTTATGGAGGGTTCCATCTAAATGACACAAATCGGGGAAAGGGGATTTCTCAAAAGAAAATGGGAGAATGGATTCTGGGAGACAGGAAAATTAATAAACTGACCCTATAATCTTTAAAAGTTAATTCAAGCAACACATTTATCAAATAAAAGAAGGAAACCATACCAAAGCAAAAACATACCTACACTCTTTCCCACAAAAGGAAGACCATGCCAATGCAATGTAATGTGATTTTACTGATTCTTGGCCTTCACCCAGCTCCTATTCAAAGCTGAGCTGGACTGTTTATAAGAGTCAGGACATGGAAGCAAACTATATGTCCATGGGCAGATGAATGGATAAGGAAGTTGTGGTCCATATACACAATGGAATATTAGTTCAGTTCAGTTACTCAGTTGTGTCCGAATCTTTGCGATCCCAAGGACTACAGCACACCAGGTCTCTCTGTCCATCACCAATTCCTGGAGCTTGCTCAAACTCATGTCCATTGAGTCAGTAATGCCATCCAACCATCTCATCCTTTGTCATCCCCTTCTCCTCCTGCCTTCAATCTTTCCCAGCATCAGGGTCTTTTCCCTGAGTCAGCTCTTCACATCAAGTGACCAAAGTATTGGAGCTTCAACTTCAACATCAGTCCTTCCAATGAATATTCAAGACTGATTTCCTTTAGGATTGACTGGTTTGATCTCCTTGCTGTCCAAGGGACTCTCAAGAGTCTTCTCCAACACCACAGTTCAAAAGCTTCTTCTTCAGCGCTCAGCTTTATTTATGGTCCAACTCTACATGACTACTGGGAAAACCATAGTTTTGACTATACAGACATTTGTTGGTAAAGTAATGTCTCTGCTTTTTAATATGCTGTCTAGGTTTTTCATAGCTTTTCTTCCAAGGAGCAAACATCTTTCAATTTCACGCCTGCAGTCACCATCTGCAGTGATTTTGGAACCCAGGAAAATAAAGTATGTCACTGTTTCCATCATTTCCACATCTATTTGCCATGAAGTGATGGGACCAGATGCCACGATTTTATTTTTTTGAATGTTGAGTTTTAAGCCAGCTTTTTCACTCTCCTCTTTCACTTTCATCCAGGGGCTGTTTAATTCCTCTTTGCTTTCTGCCATCAGGGTGGTGTCATCTGCATATTTGAGGTTATTGATATTTCTCCCGGAAATCTTGATTTCATCTTGAGCTTCATCCAGTCGCATTTCTCATGATGTACTCTGCATATAAGTTAAATAAGCAAGGTGACAATATACAGCCTTGATGTACTCCTTTCCCAATTTGGAACCAGTCCATTGTTCCATGTCGGTTCTAACTGTTGCTTCTTGACCTGCATACAGATTTCTCAAGAGACAGGTAAGGTGGTTTGGTTTTTCCATCTCTTTAAGAATTTTCCACAGTTTGTTGTGATCCACACAATCAAAGGCTTTAGCATAGTCAATGCAGCAGAAGTAGATGTTTTTCTGGAATTCTCTTGCTTTTTCTATGATCCAATGGATGTTTGCAATTTGATCTCTGGTTCCTCTGCCTTTTCTAAATTCAGCTTGAACAATGGAATATTACTCATCTATAAAAAGGAGCAAGTTTGCATCAGTTCTAATGAGGTGGATAAGCCTGGAGTCTATTATACAGAGTGAAGTAAGTCAGAAAGAGAAAGACAAATACTGTATATTAACACATGTATATGGAATTTAGAAAGATGGTACCAACAATCCTACATGCATGGCAGCAAAGGAGACACAGATGTAAAGAACAGACTTTTGGACCCAGTAGGAGAAGGCAAGGGTGGGATGACTTGAGAAAATAGCACTGAAATGTGAACATTACCATATGTAAAACAGATGACCAGTGCAACTTCAGTGCATGAAGCAGGACACCCAAAGCCAGTGCTCTGAGATCCAGAGGGATACGGTGGGAAGGGAGGTGGAGGGGGGCTCAGGATGGCGGGGAAACATTTAAACCTATTCATTTTCCCTATTCATGTTGATGTATGGCAAAAACCATCATTTGTAAAGTAATTATCCTCTAATTAAAATAAATTAGTTTTTTAAAAAGTTGAGCTATTTTTAAGTTCTTATCTTCTTGAAAGGAGTTAGGAGAAAGGGTAAGTAGAAAGTGACTGCCTTGTAATCATTTGGGACTTTCCTAGTTTTGTTTATAGGATATATTCTGTGTGTAAGTTAATCTATTTTCTGCATAACTAAATAATTGAAAAATTCCCTTTTCTTTTACAAGGTGACTGAAAGATCAACTCTAAATACCACTTTTCAGGAACCTTATTAAAACAAGAATTTTTAAAACTTTGGGGTCCAATTTTCATGTTATGGTGAGGTTTTACTATGTATGTATGTATATGAGTGAGGCAAATGTGATAACCACTACACTATGAAAACACCCACGTATATATGTATGTGTGTATGTGTCCATCCGTCCACCCATCCAGCCATCCAGACTCCCAGCCAAACTTTTATCTAGCTACCTAGTATCTACCTATCATCTATCTACCATTAGAATAGCAATGAAGGAAATACAACTCAAGGCTATACACTCTGTGTCTCTTTGCTTTATCAACTCATTTGTTGGAGTTCTTTGCCCAGCTCATTGACCAGACTTTCATTCTTGAGGGATCTGAGTCCTTGCTGGACCTGCCTATGTGGAATCGTGACATTATTTCATTAAAATTCCATGAAGCATTTACTGTTTCCATCCTTACTTCTCCCTATTCTCACCATTCATGTAGCCTCAGTGCTATTCTGCTACTCACAATCAAGCCCAAATGAAACACATTCTCTTTTGTGGCAGCATCCTAGGGACATGAAGAATTTGAAAGGACAAGGCAGCATTGCTTTGTTGCTAAGTCACTTCAGTCATGTCCAATTCTGTGCGACCCCATAGACGGCAGCCCACCAGGCTCCCCCATCCCTGGGATTCTCCAGGCAAGAATACTGGAGTGGGTTGCCATTTCCTCCTCCAGTGCATGAAAGTGAAAAGTGAAAGAAGTCACTCAGTCGTGTCCAATTCTTAGCGACCCCATGGACTGCAGCCTACCAGGCTCCTCCATCCATAGAATTTTCCAGGCAGGAGTACTGGAGTGGGGTGCCATTGCCTTCTCCGAAGGCAGCATTGGTAGATTCCAATTCACGGGAACAACTATTGTATCTCCAAGTAGAAATAGAACCCAGAGGCATAAAGACAGGAAGCACAAAGTTGCTAGGAGACATTTTCAGTTCAGTTCAGTCGCTCAGTCGTGTCCGAATGTTTGCGAGCCCATGAATTTCAGCACACCAGGCCTCCCTGTCCATCAACAGCTCCCAGAGTTTACCCAAACTCATGTCCAAGGAGTCGGTGATGCCATCCAGCCATCTCATTCTCTGTCATCTCCTTCTCTGTCATCTCCTTCTCCTCCTGACCCCAATCCCTCCCAGCATCAGTCTTTTCCAATGAGTCACTTCTTCGCATCAGGTGGCCAAAGTATTGGAGTTTCAGCTTTAGCATCAGTCCTTCCAAAGAACACCCAGGACTGATCTCCTTTAGAATGGACTGGATGGATCTCCTTGCAGTCCGAGGGACTCTCAAGAGTCTTCTCCAACACCACAGTTCAAAAGCATCAATTCTTTGGTGCTTAGCTTTCTTCACAG
>NW_011494954.1:5503676-5515344 GCF_000754665.1 Bison bison bison | reverse complement strand
TCCAACTCTTACATCCATACATGACCACTGGAAAAACCATAGCCTTGACTAGATGGACCTTTGTTGGCAAAGTAATGTCTGCTTTTGAATATGCCATCTAGGTTGGTCATAACTTTCCTTCCAAGGAGTAAGCGTCTTTTAATTTCATGGCTGCAATCACCATGTGCAGTGATTTTGGAGCCCCCAAAAATAAAGTCTGACACTGTTTCCACTGTTTCCCCATCTATTTCCCATGAAGTGGTGGGACCAGATGCCATGATCTTCGATTTCTGAATGCTGAGCTTTAAGCCAACTTTTTCACTCTCCACTTTCACTTTCATCAAGAGGTTTTTTAGTTCCTCTTCACTTTCTTCCATAAGGGTGGTGTCATCTGCATATCTGAGGTTATTGATATTTCTCCCGGCAATCTTGTTTCCAGCTTGTATTTCTTCCAGCCCAACGTTTCTCATGATGTACTCTGCATATAAGTTAAATAAGCATGGTGACAATATACAGCCTTGACGTACTCCTTTTCCTATTTGGAACTGGTCTGTTGTTCCATGTCCAGTTCTAACTATTGCTTCCTGACCTGCAATAGGTTTCTCAAGAGGCAGGTCAGGTGGTCTGGTATTCCCATCTCTTTCAGAATTTTCCACAGTTTATTGTGATGCACACAGTCAAAGGCTATGGCATAGTCAATAAAGCAGAAATAGATGTTTTTCTGGAGACATTTTATGTAATCACAAAAGGCACTACTCCACTCAGCTTTTGGTTCCCCAATGTCTGTATTTTAGTCATAAATAACAGGAGGAAAAGAACCATGCCAGACACTGATCTCTTGATTTATAGCAACCTGTAAGATAGCACACTAACTTTACAGGATGCTGGCTTCAGCCAAGAGCAGCAGTCTTCAGTATTCTATTCTTACACTTTAGAAGACTAGCTGCTCCTGGGGATTGAGGACTATGATAGTACCGGTGACTTCCATAAGTATCATCTCATTGCCTTTTATTCTGCCATGATGTACATTCTTCGGTCCAATGTTACATAGACTCTCATAATTCTGCATTATAAGGCATTGGTTTGCAAAGAGATGGTGCTGGCAGAAGCATGATGGATGGGGAAACCGAATCCAAATCCTTTTATCAATTCCATGATATAGGTGTTCTTTTTATTTCCATTTTATATATGAAGAAACAGACGAAAGTGGCAGAGACAGGATCCACAGCAACTGACAAGCTTCAGCTTCAGTGAATGGTCTTATCCATTGAGCCTGTCTTTGGAGAAGTTAGGTGACTCAACCAAAGGAATAACCAGGCTTGGTTCTCTAACCACTGCCTTATCACCCTGTACTCTCTGCTGTACTACCTGCCTGCTTGGGGAATGCTGGAAAGAGAACATCAAGGATTTACAATCTGTAGGAGACAAAGAGTAAATATGCTTTACATAACCATTCAAAGTACTAAACATACCATGTTGTTTATCTTGCAAAGATGAAATGTGAAACCTCATTAATTTTTAAGTAGCACAGATTTAACAGCATAGATTTTCACCAAACAGAAGGAAACTGAAATCGCTGTCACCCTCCTCTGTAAAACCCTTCAGTTATCCCTCACTAACTTTCAAATGAAGTCCAAATTCCTTTACCAGGCAGAATTGGCTGCTGCCCATCGCACCACTCCCCCACCCCCAGCCCTTCTACTCACATGTTGTCCTGACTCTGGACTCCAAACATATTAAAATACAAACAGATTTTTCCAGGGCCCTTGGTATTTGCATAAATGGAATCCTCTGCCCAGAAAGCTCTTTTGCTCTTGATTTAGTCCTGGGTCGCCCTGGCCCAGATGGGAGGATTAACCATATTCTCCATTTTGTATATTTTGTTGCCTTGATATTTGGGGACTTGCTGTTTCTGGAGGGACTGCTTCTCCAGGGGTTAGCTGATTCTTAGAGAAAGACAGTGAACAACTAGCCCAGGAGCATGCCCTTCACGTACAAACCAAGCAATCCAGACTCCACATCCTCAACTGCCTTCCCTACAGGTCTCATCCACCTGCCTTAGTCGCCCAGGACCATATACCAGGAAACTAGGGCCAGCCTCTATGCCCCAGAGTCCACTGAAGTCATTCAACAAGCCAGTCCTAAACTTGCTTACCCTGCCTTGCTTCACCACAGGAAAGCCTCCTGTCCACATCCCGTCCTCCCCCTACATCCTGACCAACCCTGGATCTTCCTCAAGTGGTACAGCATGCCCCTTCTCTTGGAATCTCTGAATATAACAGAGTATAAACTATTTTTCAATGGAAATCATCTCACGATCTGTTGGCCTCATCGTAGCATACTGAAAAAAATTGGTGAATTGATTGTTCTTGCTTTTTTGTTACCACCATACCACACAACTGTTGCTGCACATTCCACATAACCATGCTGCAAGCCTTTACAGAACCGTCTCTACTGATTGCCTATGGGCTTCCTGAGAAACTCTTTCATCTTCGTATTAACAGCACCTAGTATGCTGCACATCACCATGTAAGCTCTCAATAAATGTTAGATAGGTGAAGCAATTAATTAATAATTAGTCCTAGAAGCTCCTGCATGTCAAGTCACTTAAATTCAAATCTCATCACTTTTCAATTAGCCTTCCCACTTCTGACACATACAAATGCAAGCACCAAATTCATACATGGAAAGTTAAATCAGCTCATTGGTACATAAGACTACTTGATATAAGCATGAAATAATGCCAACAATCATACAAATGTCAAGGTTGAAAAGAAGTTTTACAACTGCAAAATATTATTATTATGTCCAAAAATGTGTGTGAAAGAAGTTCTGAGCCAAAGTATGGAATGGAGCTTTAGTGCCTCAATTTTATAACATTCATTGAAAGCCCATGAATCTGAGGGTTCATAAATTCTATTTGATGATAACTTAGAAAAGGAAGAAATGACCTCCATATTTTAATCCCTTGATGTATAACAATGCAGATTCTTTTCCAGATGAGCCACTAGGGAAGCCCAAGAATACTGAAGTGGGTAGCCTATCCCTTCTCCAGTGGATCTTCTTGACCCAGGAGTTGAACCGGGGTCTCCTGCATTGCAGGCAGAATCTTTACCAGCTGAGCTACAGGGAAGCCAAAATTCTATTTGATGATAACTTAGAAAAGGAAGAAATGACCTCCATATTTTAAGCCCTTGATGTATAACAATGCATATATTCTAAATGATCTCACAGTATGTAACTTAAGCTACCATGTTATAAAGAAGAGAGGAAATCATATGTAACTGAGGGCCTACCATATGACAGAGGTCAAGCCTCATGAGCATCTTGCAAGTTAGGTGCTGTGCAGCCCTGTCCCTTCAGAGATATCATGCTGAAGAAAACCTCAGCCTTTTGAAATAAATTCACATGAGAAGTTTTCCTTGGTTGGAAGAGCATGGAAGGAAGGTTCTGAACATAGAAAACGAAACAATGCAAGTCTCTATGGGAAATGATGATAGAAATATTACAGAATATATAAGAACACATGGGAAAAAAATTAATGTCTGGTTTGAGATGGTACAACAAGTAAGTGGTCATCCAGACCACACCCAGTGGGGAATGGGCAGGCAGGGGCACCGGTAGGTGCCAAGCGAGATGACTCAGGGGAGGAGGTGTAAGCATATATAGTTGGGTTTCTACTTCTGTATCTTGAACTCAGCAAACCCCAAATACTGAAACTGTGTCAGATACATACTTTGTACTCTATGACTTTGTTTGCTGAATGAATTAATGAATGAACACTTTTCAAACAATTTAAGTTGTTAACTACACATTTTAATGCAAATTATCTGGTTATACCACTCACCTACCCTCATTTGGATCTTATAAAACAGGCCCCCCAAAACCTATTGTCATGGCTCTGGCCTTATCTGTCAGCTTAGGAGATGCAGCTGTTTATTTGAGGAGCAACAGGATAGGTAGTTACCTCTGAAGTATCCAAAGGGACATAGAAGGCATTCCAAACAGAACATGTGTAAGGATCCATCAGTTGTTTTCGTTTTTAATTCATGTTTATTTTTCTCTATCAGCATTAGGACGGCCAGTGGTTTCCAACCAAGTTACAGCCACTTCGGGCAGGAGGAGGAAATCTGGGCTTCCCACTCCTACCTCAACCAAAGAGAAAGTGAAAGTTGCTCAGTCGTGTCCAACTCTTTGCGGCCCCATAGACTATACAGTCCATGGAATTCTCCAGGCCAGAATACTGGAGTGGGTAGCCATTTCCTTCTTCAGGGGATCTTCCCAACCCAGGTTTCCCACATTGCAGGTGGATTCTTTACCAGCTGAGCTACCGGAGAAGCTCTAATTTTAACTCGCATAACAAACCTCCAGGAAAGATTTTATTTAGGCAACAATGATAACTGACAGTGCTTTTTTATAGACTTCATTATGTGTGAAGGTCCAAATATTGATACTACCACTTAGTAACTCTGTGATCTTGATCAAGACTCAATTTCCTTATCTGTAAAAGGACACTATGACAGTAGCTAACTGAAAGGGTTGTTGTAAGGATTAAATACATAAAAATTCTGTAGACCTATTGGAAATTCTCATCATTACCTCCTTTAAGCCTTTAAATAGCCCCACTGAGGAGGGCATTATTACCATCGTCCTTGCATGGATGGGACAAGTGGGGCATAGAGAGATTTGGTATCTAGCTCAAGGTCACAGTCTATAAAGAGTAGAACTGAAATTCCAACATAGATGTAGTAGCCTGTGCCCTTAATACAGAAGTGAAGTACAGTTTCCACAGATAAAAAGAAATTCAAAAGTCACAAATTTAGGTCTTTTCATGAGAAGGCAAGGTCCAAGCTGACTTTTTTTTTTTTTAAGTTGACAGGTTAAAAGTATAACATTTCTGTATGGCAAAAACCAACACAATATTGTAAAGCAGTTATCTTTCAGTTAAAAATAAATACTTTTTTAAAAAAGTGTAATATTTCAATGCTACTTAAATAGAATCAGCTGTTTAAAATGGCATATGCAATATTTCCTAACAACAGGAGGAAGACACAAGAATGATATAAATTAGAATGGGAAGAGAAGCAGAAAGATGCTTATAGATCAATCATGCTTTTTACATTAGCAGAAATTTATTGCAAGGACACTCAAGAATGCACTTTTAAATTCATTTTGAAAACTCTTTAGCTGGCTTCCCCTCTTGCAGCTGCTACCCCTTATGTTGAATGCTGCACAAAAAGAACAAAAAGGCCGGTCTTCCTGGATGTAGACCCAGCATCACCCTTGACTTCCCAGGAGACAGAGGAGCACAGCGAGTTTTATAGCACATGCTCGCTCAGCTTTCAGGTTTTGCACTGGGTCCTACAGGGAGGGTCCTTTGTCTTTCACACATGGAAAGAGAAAGTTTTTTCACATATGGAGGGTCACAGCGTTTGCCCCTGTTTGTCTTTCCCCAGTCTACTTTGAGATATTATAAACAACAAAACAAAAGTCAATTCCTAATGTGAAAAACTCCCCCACTCCAAAGTTTCCTGGTCTTTCTAGCGTTGGCCTGCCTTCAAATATTAGTACTCCAAATGTTACAGGGCTCTGGGATTTACGAATTCTCAACAGAGTTGCCATGTCCACCCTCATGGATCTGTGTCATGGCAGTAAGATTTCTCAAGAGGAAGGTGGACAAGTTGAGTTCAAGCCCTGTAGTCTTCTCACTAGCTTTGTGACTTTAAGTTGCTTTAGCTCTGTCAGTCCAATTTTAACAGTGAAAGAGGCGATGATTATAATCATTCATCCAGCCACTCATTTACTAAGTTACCTTTACTCAGCACCTCCTGTTTACCAGGCTCTGGTAAAACAAAGGTGAGGTATACAAAATTTCTAGATTCAGCAGTTCACAGTACACCTCAGGAGACAGATAGCTAAACAGGTCAGTAGTGAGGAAATGGGGAGAGACCTTGACGAGAGATGTCTTTGTTTGGAATCACAGCTATGGAGGCAGGAGGAACTGGCTGTGAATAGGAGCCTCCCAACCTCAGCTGGAAACCACACATCTTTCTAACTCACAAAGTTGTTGGGAGGTTCAAACAACTTAAAGAGTTGAATCTTTTGAAAACTCTAAAGAGCGATTTCTACATGTGGCAGGTGTTGTGGGTTCTCTGCCCGTATCCCCTGCTTCTGCCACTTCAATACAACTAGGGACTGAAACTTTCAGTACCTGCCAGCCTCTGCCAGAGGGACTTTTCTAGCCCCTGGAGCCCACCTCCTTTGCCACCTGTGAGGCAGGCAGCAGGAGCCAAAGAGCCAGCACCAATTCCCCATGCTCAGAGCAGCCCAAACAAAGACCACCTCTCCCTCAGCCTCCTGTGGAGTAACCATGCCTGGCATCTGCACTGGCTGCCAGAATCTCTCCAGCAGGACTGAGGCCCAGTTGTCTACAGTAGTAACTTGATTGAAAATTCACTATTTATTGGCTGCCTTCTCTCCGTATTTCACTTCCCTACTCCCCTCAAGATTTTCTCACCTCCCAAAGAGATGTTTGCACATAGCTTTTTATCCCAGAGTATACTTATGAGAACCCAAACCAAGACATCATGTAAGCCAATTTTTATGTTATTATTTATCATTTTGAAATGTGGCCAGAATTATATGCACTATTTTGCATGGAAAAAGCACTGCTTTGTATTTATAAATCCTCATCTGCATACTTAGGATTTGATTCACTGTAACCATTATAACATAATACCTGCCTAAGAATTTCTTGAGTCCTATCCCAACCACCATTGCCCGGGCTGAAGACTTTATCTCTCATTTGGATTTCCATAACAGTGTCCTGGGTGTTCTCTCTAGCTCCCATCTTTCCCCCTACAAAGCCATCCCTCTCACTGTCTCCAAAGACCCCACCTAGAAAGTAATTCCAGAGAAGGAAATGGCAACCCACTCCAGTATTCTTGCCTAGAGAATCCCGCGGACAGAGAAGCCTGGTGGGTTGCTGTCCATAGGGTCACACAGAGTCGGACACGACTGAAGCAACTTATCAGTAGCAGCAGCAGCAGAAAATAATTCTGAGCCCACCATTCCCAGTCCAAATGGTACTACTGTGCAAATTTTTAAAGCTTCGGAGGACTTCCCTGGTGGTCCCATGGCTACATCTCCATGCTCCCAATGCAGGAGGCCGAAGTTCGATCCCTAGATCCCACATGCCACAACTAAGAGTTCACACAACCCTAACTAAAGGTCCTTCAGGCTGCAACAAAGACCCAGGGCAGCCAAATAAATATTTTTTCTAAAAAGCTTCTCATACTTACAACACTTTACTTCTACCTAATCGAAAATTGTTATGTTATTCTGATATGTGTAGAGTAAGATGCTTTCTGGTCATTTTCAAGGAAATTGATGAAAAGAAAATATACAAATCTGCAGCATCTATAACTGCAACAACCATTTAGATGTGTATCCTTACACACTGCACAACCCGCACAGATGTACAGAACCTGGTAACGTCTTACTCACACGCTTTCTCTGTTTTCAGCACCTACCATGAGTTTTGCTTTGTTATGTTGTCCTTTCTGCCAAGGGACACAGGCCTTCTCTTGATCTATTTCTGGTGATCCTTTAAAACCAACTAAACATTCCTCTTTTGCCAGAAATCGTATCTGAAGCACTCTCACACAGCCATATATCCCTTTTCTTGGACCTCTTTAATCCTTCATGTACACTTAGCCTGAAAAAAAGAGTTAGTCGCTCAGTTGTATCCAACTCTTTGCAACACCATGAACTATAGTCCACCAGGCTCCTCTGTCCATGGAATCCTTCAGGCAAGAATACTGCAGTGGGTAACCATTACCTTCTCCAGGGGATCTTTCCGACCCAGTGATTGAACCTGGGTCTCCCACAGTGCAGGCAGATTCTTTACCATCTGAGCCACCAGGGAAGCCCTGTGTGGTCATATTACCTGATCACGGATTTGTCTTTGGAGGACTGTGTCTTCCCCTCTTTGCACCTCCAACATCTAGTGGAGGACTTGGCCTTGAGTCAGAGGATTTAAGAAAGAGTGGAGTGTGGAGCTTGTGAAGGAAGGCTCTGCAGTCAGACAGAGCTGGGCAGATCTTGGTTCTGTCCCTTTCTAGCCATGTGACCTTGACCAAATGGCCTCACATCTCAGTGTTTCAGTTTCCTTGTTGGTAAAGCAGAGATGTCATAATACCTGATTTAAAAAGCCTACAATTAGCACAATGCCTGACTGCAGGCACACAACACCTATTAACTATTATTTTTATTATAAGCTCAGTAAATATTTGAAGATGAATGCTTCTCTCTTCTTACCAAACAGGCAACCCATTAAGAAAACATATCTTTTGTTTGATCCATCTGTATAGTCAGTATGGGGATGAACCCTATCCATATGTTAGTATGTTTTGTCTACACAGCTACTGGGCTTGAAAGGTTTTACTATCTGCCTGTTACAAATGAGGACACTGAGAAGGATAGTCAGTCAGTGGCTTGTTCTCGGTCACATTAGAGTTAGTGTCAAAGGTTGGGCAAAACCTGGTCTGTATGATGCCAAGCCTATGCTTTTAACTGAGCTGGGGAGGAATTAAGGAGGGGCCTCACTGTCCACCTGCAGGTTTATAAAGGACAGGATACTGGTGGATGCTGTACAGGCTGAGATGTGAAGAAGTACAACAGAAAGGGACTTGTTGAAGGACCCAGCTGACTGGCCATAAATACTGTAAATTCAAAGAACAGTTTTTCTGGCTAATTCAAAGCATCCCTAGGTAGAGAGTCAGAAGATGAGATTCAAAGGGAATGGTGGACGCGTAGTTAGGAAGGACCTGGGATACTGAGCAAGGATTTCTAGCTTTATCTGGAAAACTGTACAAAAGCAAAGAGACCTTTAAAAGACTGCCAACACCGTATGCGGACAGGATGGGGAACAATGGAAACTCTCATTTGTTGCTGGTGGGAATAAAAAATGGTCCAACCACTTTGGAAAACAGTTTAACAATTTCTTCTAAAGTTAACCAGACACTTGTCACACGACACAACCATTCCATTCCTAGGCATTTATGCAAGAAAAATGAAGCCATGCATCTACCAAAAGACAAGAATGCACTTAGTAACTTTATTCGTAAAAGCTCCAAACTGAAACCAACCCAAATGTTCATTAACAGGAGATTGGATAATTTTAAACAATATGACGACTCAGCAATAAAAAGGAATAAACTCTTAAAATACCCAACAACATGGAGAAACCTCAAAATAGCATGTTAAATGAAAGAAGTCAGACTAAAGGGCATATTCTGTATGTTTTCATCTATATTATGTTCTACGAGGCTGATCTAGATGAAAATCAGGACCATGTTTGCCTCTTTGCTTACTGGGTGAGGGTTAGTCTAACTGGAAGGAAGCATGAGGGGATTCTCTGGGATGATGGAAATGAACTATAACTTGATGGCAGTGGTGGTAACAAATGCATAATTTTGTCAGAACTCATCAAAATGTACACCAAGTTTTATGTATTTTACTGTCTGTAAAGTATACCTTGAAAAAACAAAAGTAGCAAAACAGTGTATCACAAAACAAGGAACTGTTCTGGGTCATATTATCTAAATATTTGGTATAAATTATATTCTTATAAATCAGACTAGTTTGGGGTTTAGTAGAGGAACTTGGTTCTGGGAACTCTTACAAAGCTTCTATCCATTCATTCTTAAACTAATATTTATTTGTTTTAACAAATATTTATTTAGCCTAATGCTGTTGTTGTTCAGTTGCTAAGTCGTGTCTGACTCTTTGTCACCCCATGGACTGCAGCATACCAGGCTTCCCTGTCCTTCTCTGTCTCCCAAAATTTACTCAAGTTCATGTCCATTGAGTCAGTGATACTATCTAACCAACCCTAATGCTCACCACTCACCAAAGTCACCAAAGTCTGACTGACTTTGCACAACTGACTCTCAGTGTCTCAGCCCACTCATTTGTGAAATGCGGAAAACAGCAGTACCTACCTTGTGGGGTTGTTGTGAGGACTGAAGGAGTGAATATATATAAAAGTCTCAGACTAGTGCTGGCACATAGTAAGGAGCTGAATAAATGTTAGTGCTTAATACTTTTTACCCTCACTTAATGTGCTGGGCTTGTAGGGTATAAACAGTAATAAGACACAGTTCCCGTTCTGGAAAATTTATGATCTAGAAGCAAGGATGAACAATAAATATATAAATGAATATGTTTGGTACAATAACAGAATTTGAAAAGTGCTTTGAGGGCATAAATGACTAACTATCTTGGAACGGAAAATCCATTCAAAATGAAAATAATCAGCCACCTAAATCAAATCAAGTTCAGAGAGTCATTTATTGTTTTCTTCAGTATTATCATTGCTGTAATAATGCCTCCTATTCTCGGCATCTGAAATTTGGAGCTCCCAGGGCTCAGGCTGGTGACCTCCTCTCGTCTGTGTCCTGGCTTATTCCTAGGTGACTTCATCCTTTCATGAACCATGATGCCCTGTTCATGTCTCTAATCCCAACATAATGCCTGAATTCCAATCGCCTGTGACATTTCATATTGAGAACATCTACATGCAAATTTCTATTCTCAGCCCCTCAAACCTGCTTTTCCAGAGCATTCATCATCTTGGAATTGGCAACATCTTTCCCCAAGGTGCCCAGGTCTAAAGCCTTGCATTTGCTTGCCCACTTTCTTTTTCTCATGTCTCATACCCAGTACCAGCAAATCCCTAAACCAGTCACTTCTCCTGAAAGCACCACCACCTTCTTCCACCTAGACCACTGCAAGAGCTTCCTAAGTGGTCTCCCTCCTTCTCTTGCTCCCCTAAAAGCTCTTTTCTGCACAGCAGCCAGGTGATCTTTCTTTCCAGAATAGTAAGAATCCATGGCCTTCCTCTGCTCCACACCCTCCAATGGGTTTCCTTCCCTCCGTGCTTTCATGGTCTATGAGGTGCTAGACAATCTAGCCCTGGACTACCGCTCAGTGCTCCCTTCCACAACTCTTCCTCTCATTCCCTCCAACGCCAGCTATACCACCTCCTTGCTGGCTCTTCAGCGTGCCAACCAAGCTCTTACTTCATGGTCTTTTCATAGGTTGTTTCCTTTGCCTGAAATGCTCCTCCTCCAGAGAGCTTCATGGCTCCCTCCCTCACTTTATTAAAATCTCTCCTCAAACGTCACTATCCCAACTAAAACAGTACTACATCATGTCCCAATCTCTAGCCTGCTTTACCCTGCTATTTTTTCCTAGTTCTTGACATTCTAATATATTAGTTCATTGCCCTAGCTCAAATATAAGCTTCATGGGCTTATTTGTCTTTGTCACATTACTATGTCCCTGGCACATAGTAGATGCTCAACTGATATTTCTTGGATGAATGAAAAGAGTTTCTATTATCTTAGCTCATGCAGAGCTTCATAGTTTACAAAGTAGTCAATTATACAACATCATAATAACCCCTCCAACAATTTGGGGGCAGGGCTTAGTTATATTCATTTTACAGGTCAGTTTACAGTTTGCTTAATATTTTTAAGTTCTTTGGTCAAAGTCATGCAGGTCTTGGTCACACAGATCAAACCCTGTTTTTTCCCCTTCAAATCCAGTCTTTTAATCATAGTATTAGTAATCAAAGTATTAATTTATTAACCAAAGTATTATTAGTAACAGCTAACAATCTGTT
>NW_011494954.1:5499119-5503576 GCF_000754665.1 Bison bison bison | reverse complement strand
ATCTGTTAGGCTTCCCTGGTGGCTCAGTTAGTAAAGAATCCACCTGCAATGCAGGAGACTACCTGAAAGGCAGGAGACCTACATTCGATCCCTGAATCAGGAAGACCTGTTGGAGAAGAAAATAGCAACCCACTCTAGTATTCTTGCCTGAAAAATCCCATGGACAGAGGAGCCTGGTGGGCTACAGCTCATAGGGTCGCAAAGAATCGTATTTGACTTAGAGACTAAACCAATGGTCTGAGTATTCCTCTTGACACTTCACTTGTAGTATCTCAATTAACTTTCACAACAATGTTTTGAAGCAGGAGCTCTTGTAGTTGCTACTTTACAGATAAATCAAGGTACAGCTAAATAACTTAACCCAAGGTCACAGCACTGGGAAGTGTTAAAGTCAGAATCTGGGTCCTGACAGCCAAACTCCATGCATTTGTTCCCAACCATGCAGCCCATTAGGCACAGGCTATGGGTTGGGAAGATGCCCTGGAGGAGGAAATGGCAACTCACTCTAGCTGGGAAAATCCCCAGACAGAAGCCTGGCAGACTACAGTCCAAAGATTCAGACACAAGGCAACTGAGCTCACATGCAGGTGAAGTAAAAGGAGTTAAGGAAACTGAGGAACAAGTATCACTTTGTTCTGGGACTTTCTGCCATTATGAAACTTTATGCTCTTGTAGCATTTATCACAGCATTTTTTTCTTTAAGATCATAAAGTAGAAATCAGTTATGTCTTAATGCAGCTTACACTATGTTGCTTTCTGCTTTTCATACATCTTTGGAATGTTTGAAACGTTTGTTTCTGATTTGAGAGGTCATTTAGCAGTCATGGGCAGGGCTCACTAGTTTCCAGCAATCTGTCTTTCCTTCTCCCTGGGAGCTTTCTGGTGCCTCTGTGGCCCGGTGTACAGGCAGGCGTTCCCTTCAACCTCTAGATCCCACCTTCTCAATCTATGGCATGCCTTATTTCATGCCTTATTTCATAAATCCTCACCTTCAGTTTGCCTCATAACCTACATAGTGGAACATGCAATTTCTTTCCCTTTCCTTTCTTTTGCTTTCATAGGTAAGAATCTGTCTGATTGGATGTGATGGCACCAGAGGCAGAACTGTGGCAAAATTTTAAATGGTGAGAAATCCATCTCAGCTACCTGGATTTTGAGAAGCAAATTGTGATTCCTCGACTCACTTAGTATTGAACTGGACAAGTTAGATGAACTAAAAAACTTTATTGACTTGTCTACTTGTCTCCAAGTCAATCAAGTGTCTGTGAATGCTGCCTATTTTCTGCTGTTTCTGGCTCTTCAAAGTACTAACTGAAAAGTGTGCAAAAAGTTATATCAACAGAGGTGGATACCCTTAAGATATTGAGCCCCTCGGGTAATAATAAGCTAGCACTCAGAAGTTGAAAACAAAGCCAAGCATTTTGATTGTTTCCTAATTCTTTGTAATATAAAGATTCATGGCAGTTATTTGGGAATAATAGGCTGTGAGTTGCTTCAGGGCAGCATGTCATCTATTTATCCAGGTATCCCCATGTCTGGCATGTAATAGGTACTTAGAGGAGATGCTTAATATGGTGGGCACTTGACAAATATATGTTTAATTCAGTCTTTCATTACCAGCTTGCAGACTTGTCACACACACACACACACACACACACACCCCTTAGGTTGTGAGCTCTTAGACGACAGGATCTGTGTCTTATTCCTCTCTGAATTTCCTGATATAAAATCACCAGATAGCAGATGATCATTAAATGATCATTACACTGAACAGCACAAGGATTCTCACTTTTGTCACTTGTTTTATCTGCCCTCCCCAAGGCCCCTTGTCCATTTGTCTCTCGGACCACAGTGCCTAAAACCTTTGCGTCAATCTAATCAAATATTTGAGAGCCAGAGACCGTGAAATTATTCAAGTCAACTTCAGAATTACATTTTTCAAATTTATCCTGGTCATCTCATAAGTAGATCGAGCTACTTGCTAACTGCTATCCCAGGAGAGGGGAAAAAAAAGCACAAGCTTAATGAATTTGGTCAGACATACTGTGTAACAGATGTCCAACGTGCTGCCATGAGCTTAAATCATAAATATGATGGCTCTGTTTGGCATGGCAAAATATATTAGAAGTGTTTTATTGGTCACCGGGCAACATACTAGATGGAAGGGGAATCATTCTGAAAAATGCAAAACCATGTCTAGTAGCATCTCAAAAGTAGCCCTGGAGAAACACAGATAATCTGCTTGCGCCAATTCATCAAGATGGTCCTTTGTTTCCCTAATTTGAGTGTCAAGAGCAACCACCCAATAAAGAATTGCCAAGACCCGATAAGATTCTCCTCTGGCTGCTGCTTTTTTTGCCCTAACAACTGGTACTATTCATGCCTAGAGCACAAATTGAATAAATAGCTTCAAGGCTGGCAATGTTGGACACTGTTTGGAAATTTTTGTTCTTCCTTGACAGGCTAAATCCCATATATTTCTCACTTCCCCCCAAACACATAGCATTAATAGTCATTGTTGCACTGACTAATTTTAGCTTTCTTAATACTGAGTATAGAAGGATGCTTCATAAGTTAAAAATAGTTTCTGTTGTATCATCAGTCCAGCAATGGATTAGCGAAGATTAAAAACCGGATTGTAATGCCTTCTTTGGCCTTGAGAAAGCTCTTATTGTGCCTATGGTTCAGTTGGTCTGCTGATCATTTTCATCTTAATGTAATCTTTAACATTACACTGCTACAGGTGAGGAATTGAGTAATACATTAAGACAACTATTCTCACTGAGCAATTTCACAAAAAATATGTTTCCAACTAAATTAGACATTTAGCAAATGCCATTTGTAATTCAACGTGGGGTGGGAGAAGGGGAGATCATCCTTTAAACAAGATATTGATATGCATTTCCTGAGAAAAAACAAATAATTATTTTTTTAAATTTCAATTGGAGTTCTAAATGTGAAATTATATACTGTCAGTCCAGTAGAACAACACAAGGACCAGCACTAAAGGCCTTAAGATTCTTACAAAATAAGCAGTAAACAATTTTATCTCTAGCAGCCAGAAATCTTTCATTTAAATTAAGAAGAATCTACAGGTCCAGTTAATCCTGTGGATATGATGTGCTGAATGTTCTTAACACTTAAATCATTTAGATGAACACTAGGAACCTCAAGGATCTGATAAAAATAAATAAATTACAATATTTAAAACGTAATGAATTTAATAATTTGGATGAAAATGAGGCTATAAAGATTGCATGAGAATCACTAAATTTAAAAAAGTAAAATTAAGCAGGAAGAGAATATCAGAAAGCTTACAATTGGAAAACTGAAATATTAATTAATTTACTTGAAAAAAAAATTCGTGACAGATTCCTCCCTGCTAAGAACATAAACGCAAATTCTATAAATAGAGCTATTGACATTTCGGTTGTTGGCTTGTTTTTACCGAAATCACAAAACAGAAATATTAGTTTGCAAATTTTCAAATGGCTATCATGTTCAGAATCCAGCTGGATTCCCTCTTCCTTTTTACTTGATGACTTCATAAAAGATAAATAAGCCCTTGGACTAAGAGGTGGGTATACTGGCACAGTTAACTCTCTCGCCCAAGAAATTCTACTCCGCTGAGATTACTATTTGGGGGCTGGAAGGGGGGAATGAAGAGGTCTTTAGGACCCAGCAGGCGGCGGCAGGCGGCAGTTGTGTAGATCGCTGAGAGACTACGAGGGTCCGGTTCAGTTTTAATTCTGTCTCTAATCTCTGCAACAGCGGCGCTTCCTGGGTCCCGCGGCTCCCCTGCTCACTTAGCCGAGGCTGGCCGCCGGGCGAAAATCAAAGCCGCCTCCGCCCCGTCACCCACGATGGAAACCCTCCAAGAAAAAGTGGCCCCGGACGCGTGTGCCTAAGGATTCCGCACAAAAGAAGTGCCCAAAATGAAGACCCTGGTGGTGAGTCATTTGTTGTAACTCCTCTGGGCATCGGCGGGATCCCGGGGCGCAGAGTCCCCAGGGCGCACGGGAGAGCTCCAGGGCGCCTAACCCTGAGCTGCTAGATCGCCCGTTACAAAGGGAGAACTTTTCACCTGCTCCGGGTCTACTCTCGATTCCTCAGTTCTGCTAGGCTCGGAATCCCAGAGCCGGAACGGGAACTCGGGTTGCTGGGCTCCTGGATCTCCGGCCGGAGTTCCGAGCGGTCAGCCGAGAGCCAGAGAAACCTAGGAGTGGTGGGCGTCTTGTTTGGGAATGGGGATTGCCCTAAAGCAACAGCTTGGCAAAAACTAAGAGGGGCGGGAAGCGGGGGACCTTTGCCGACTTTCTTGATTTCCTTGTCGTTATTTCAAACTTGCAAGGATGGCCGAGGTAGAGCCCCAAGGGTCCAGAAAGGAGAGGCTAGACATTCCAGCAGCCGATCTGGGGACAGAGGGCCCCCTCCCAAAGTGCAAGCCCACCCCTGCC
>NW_011494954.1:5481615-5499006 GCF_000754665.1 Bison bison bison | reverse complement strand
TGAGCGGCCGGGGTAGAAACCGAGCCATGCAGCCCCCGACCCCGACCTCCCCCGCCCGTCTTGTCTGACCGTCGAGCTGGTGTCCCCGCCGGGCGCGCTCCTCCCGGGTCGGCGCTCAGAGACTCTCCTGTGCTCTCTCCCGCCCGCAGCGCCATGGTCTGGCAGTGTGTTTAGCGCTCACCACCATGTGCACCAGCTTGTTGCTCGTGTACAGCAGCCTCGGAGGCCAGAAGGAGCGGCCCCCGCAGCAGCAGCAGCAGCAGGCAGCGGCGACCCTCAGCTCTCGGCGGTCGGCAGAGAGCAGCCCCCCGCCGCGCCCGGAGACCCCCGCGGGACCGCGGCCACTGGACGGATACCTCGGCGTGGTGGACCACAAGGTGACAGCTCGCTCGCCAGCCTGCCCGCCACCCAGCCTGGGGATCCCGCACACCTGAGCTTGCCCCCTTCCCCGGGGCTGGGAGGCGCCGTGAGTAGGTGCCATTCGGAGGCTGGAAGCGGGAGTGGACCCTGCGGGGTGGGATGGGATAGTTACTATTTGGTGTGAATTTCTATTTGGAGAAGGTAGCAAAGTTTTTTAAGGAACAGGAATGAGATGGGTGCGCCCCAAAGCCTAATTTCCTAACAGGAACCGTCCCTGGAACTAGAACCGTTCATCCCCGGAACGACAGCTACTGCTGGGTGCTGGATTCCTGAAGCCTCGGGTTTGGCGGCCGAGTCGCGCCCTAATGGGAGGAGACCCGGGAATGGAGCGGGTTCCAGTCCGAGCGGTTACCTCGGACAGGGTGCCGGAAGCTAAATAGCAGCTAGTCCTCTGCTGGCCGCTGCTCAGGCTCGCAGATTCCTATCTGATCACTGCTTCAGATGCTCAGGGCTGAATTATCACAGCCCTGGAGAGCAGTGCCCAGGCAGGCGCAGAAGGCTTGAGGCACAAACTCAGCTTCCATTGGCTTGAAACTCATCATTGAGGGCCTATTTTCCTGTGCCTTCCGGGAAGCCGCTGCATGGCTTGGCTAATAATTAATAAGATGAATTTTTAAGAAATTGAGCTTTCTTTCCCTGGAATAATAAATCTCTGGTTTCAGAGTGTGAAGCCTCTGGGAGAATTGTAATCAAGTTTCTTGATTCTAAAAAGATATTTTAATACAGTTTAAATGTATTTCCCATTATTTGAAGCTGTTAATATATTTTTATTAAAACACCATTCCATTCCATATATGCTCTATAAAGCTACCTCTTGAAACCACCCAACTGTTCTGCTTTATGTATTACTACGTTTTATGGTTGTGAACCAAAGTAATATTTAGGAGGTGCTCCTTTTGTGTGAAAAGGTGGCTTTTGTCATGCATGAAAAAGTCAGACTTTTTAAAGTGACCATCAAAATACTTCTACTCACTTGTGCAATGTATTATGCTAAGGAGTTAAAGGGTACAAAGGAGTTTAAGGCAAGACCCAACCTTTAGAAATCTTTGAATGCCTGTGGGGAAAAAACAACATACCATGAAATATGAATGGATGGATAGATGACAGAGAGATAGACGGTAAATATAAATGTATGGGAAATACTGGATATAAACAGTTATTATTGTTGGAATACAGAGATGAGAAAGATCTCTGCTCTGGTAGGATTAAGGAAAGTTTCTTTGAAAAGGTGGAACTTGCACTGGAAGGATTCAGGGAGCAGAAAAGAGAGAGAGATTTCATTAGGAAGTGATTTGCTGGGGAGGGGTCTGGTGATCTTAAAATCAAAAGTAGAAACAGCTGTCAGTTTCACAGTTAAGGCTTCTGTTTCTCTTTAATTTGTTGATTGATTACATACTTTGTATCTGCAAGCAACCCATAAGGGCTGAGTCCTAGAAAAGTTTGGGCACTGACTTCTGACTGTGGATGGATGTGGTGTTTATGTGTTTATGATGAATCTATTGAACATGGTGGATTTTCATGGCTGTTGTTTAATGTAAATGGCTAGCATTTGTGAAGGTTTTGTTAATAGGGATGTCAAAAGGTAAATTTGCCGAAAGCTGTGATCTACCTTTAGGAAGATGTTGCTAGTACTTCCCTTCCTGTGCGCTCCTGCTGGCCCAGCACTAGCTAAGAATGTTGATAGCCTAAGGCAAACTATGATGCCCTCATGTTCTTTTTCAAAACAGTGTTTATTCACACTAATATACTGGTTTTCATTTTCAGTGAATCAGCATTGTATTTCATTAAAATGAAGAACAGCCCTTTTGGGAAAAGGATAGGGACACTATATATGAGAAATTGAGATTATCTGTAGTAAAGGGTTTTGTAAACTGTAAAGTGTTTTGTGAATGATAGATATGTGTGGAAGACCTTAGCAGAGAATTATAAATGTGACCAGGAAGGTCTTTGTAGATAATATTAATGAAATTGGTTTTATAGAAAACCAATTTCTCACAAAATTCCATATCCAAAGGGTTCAAAAAAGTTTACCCTGCCTCAAGCAAAGGAACAAATGCAGATCTTAAAACAAGTGCCTTCTCTTTAGGCATCATTGCAATTGTCCCACTGAATGAAATGTAAGCTGCTCAGAATGTAGCCACTTTGTTGTTGTTTAGTCACTAAGTCATGTCTGACTCTTTGCGACCCCTTGGACTGTGGCTGCCAGGCTCCTCTGTCTATGGGATTTCCCAGGCAATAATACTGGAGTGGGTTGCCATTTCCTTCTTCAGGGGATCTTCCCGACCCAGGGGTCGAACCTGTGTCTTCTGCACTGGGCAGGCAGATTCTTTACAGGGAAGCCAGTAGTCACTTTACTGCTACTGTTTACTGACTGGAAATTGGGCAAAGTTTCATCTCCAATGGCTCTCTGAAGGTACACATGTAAAATGTTTATGTTCTCTCCCAGTTGCTGTTTAGGTTTACTTGGGAGTTTCCTATGTATAGTCTTGCTTAAGCAGAGGTAGAAATCATTTGTTAGACTATTGCTGGGAATTTTCTTTCCAGTTAATACTGAGGAAGGTAAGAAATGAAAGCTTTTCTATTCTTATTGTGTTGCCAGATGATGCTCTGATTGCTTTTGTCCCCCACTCTTACATCAGGCTTTAGAAAAATTATGGGATGTCCTGACTGTGATGACCACCAAGCCACATGCTGCTGCATATTGAATCAGAATTCCAACAGACTTTCTATTTCCCATTGATTTACTGAATCTGGAGAGGGTTACAGATACCACTTAGGAAAACGTTCACATCTCCATGGCTGGAGGTCCCAAAGTCTGATAAATATGTAGTGTTTTTGTTCAGTTACATGATGGTATTAACATTATAACTCCAAGATTAAATTCAACAGGCGGTCCTAATCCCCAACACCTGAATTTCACAAATTACCGCCTGTCTGCGATGATAGTCTTGTCTTATACGCTGCAGACTGAATTACTGTTGAGATTAAATCACTATGTGCTTTTGTTGAAAGACATGCCGCAAGTCAAGCCAGTGATGAGCAATATGTATAGAAGCTTAAAATATCACTTTGCATGGTCATATTCCATACTTCCTCTTTCATAAAAGATGTGAGCGGAAATTGTAATTCCAGTATGACTGAGTAAGTGAGGGATTCTTGCAATATCTTGTGACAATGAAGCCATTTCACTCTGTCTTAGATTTTTTTCTCTTCATTCCCAACCCTTCCCCTAAACTTTTCCCTACAAATCTCCCACTAACTCATTTCCATCTTGTTACATGTCTGTTACTGCAGCTACTGTATCTGCATCCTGGCATTTCCTGGTCCCTGTTTTTGGAAGCCATTGATTTCTAATCAGATCTGCCAGATCTAAGCAAAGAAGCCAAGTTTCATGGTTTGGGGAAACGTCAGCCTTTGAACTGCAGCATAATGTATAATCAAACTAAAATACACATGTGTGTGCTTGCACACAGAGAAACACACACACACACTAAATCAAACCACCCCCAGAGGAAAGCACCAATTCTCCCAGCAGAGTGGGAGGGGGCATGTAGCACATTCTATGTCCAGACTGGATTGGCTCCGGGTAGGTAAAGTCATTGGCCATCTGGTGGACCCTGTGAAATGAAACTGTGAGCCAATTCCCATTTCCAGTGGAGCAACAAGGGAAGCCCTTCCAGTGAACAGGAGCTCTTATCACAGAAGGCCAACTTGTCACCTGGGCTGCCCTTTGCTTAAATGGCTTATAAAGAGCAGTGATCATAAGGTCTGAAGCTGAGCTGCTCTCTCCTCGCTTTAGCAAGAATGGATTTTACATGTACCAGTGGCATGCTTGCCTTGGTTCTTTCTTTCCTTAAGCACTCAGTTATATAGACAAAACCAAACTGCTTAGAGGTAATAGTACTATCACTATTAATTAGTAGCTGTCCAGTTGGAATGCTAAGACAAATCAACGCAAGAGTTGAAAAAAGAATTCAAAACTGGAAAAAAAGGTTCAGTTCTGACTCTTTGTGACCCCCATGGATGGCAGCACACCAGGCTCCCCTGTCCATCACCAACTCCTGGAGCTTACTCAAACTCATGTCCATCGAGTTGGTGATGCCATCCAACCATCTCATCCTCTGGTATCCCATTCTCCTCCTGCCTTCAATCTTGCCCATCATCAGGGTCTTTTCCAATGAGTCACTTCTTCGCATCAGGTGGCCAAAGTATTGGAGTTTCAGCTTCAGCATCAGTCCTTCCAATGAATATTCAGGACTGATTTCCTCTAGGATGGACTGGTTGGATCTCCTTGCAATCCAAGGGGCTCTCAAGAGTCTTCTCCAACACCACAGTTCAAAAGCATCAATTCTTCTGCGCTCAGCTTTCTTTATAGTCCAACTCTCAGATCCATACATGACTACTGGAAAAATCATACCCTTGACCAGATGGACCTTTGTTGGCAAAGTAATGTCTCTGCTTTTTAATATACTGTGTACGTTGGTCATAGCTTTTTTTTCAAGGAGCAAGCATCTTTTAATTTCATGGCTGAAATCACCATCTGCAATGATTTTGGAGCCCCCCAAAATAAAGTCTGTCACTGTTTCTATTGTTTCCTCACCTATTTGCCATAAAGTGATGGGACCAGTTGCCACAAGCTTAGTTTTCTGAATGTTGAGTTTTAAGCCAACTTTTTCACTCTCCTCTTTCACTAAAAAGGTATGTGCCATATAACTTACTTTGAAATTATGGCATAAGAATTCTTTTTTTAGAGAGGTATATACATTCCAGATATAAGTTTATATCATTCATTAGACTCTTATAATATTTGAGGCATCCAGTGAAGGATAATTTGGTTCTCAAAGAAATTTAAAGTGACTCATTTGCAGTGTTCAAGTATTATAAAATGTAAAGTGCCAATTATGACAAAACTCTGTTATCACAAAGCATCAACTAAAAGAAATCATGAAATGAACAGCTTTTTATTGGCAAAAATTTCCAATAATGTAGTTGTTTTAAACTGGAAAAGTATTCTTATAAGGTTAATAAAATAGTTAACCTTTCTTAATTCTGATCCAGGAGTATTTCTCCAACTTCCCATAGGAGTAATCCCAAGATACCGTTATGCCAAAGCCCAGATTGTACCTAGTGGATGAGTCTGACCTGGCTCCCTTTCAAGTGTCAGGTATTCTGGCCTCTTTCTGATCCTTGCACACTGATTGTGCCTCAGGACCTTTGCACTGGCTATTTCATCTCCCTGGAAAGCTCTCGCTCAAGATCTTTTGCATGGTTGATTCCTTCTGACCATTTAGTCCTCAGATCACATATAATCTTCTTGGGTATCAAACTCTTTAAATAGCCCCCTTCTCAACAGTCGTTCTCTATTTTACCAGCCTGTTTTATTTCCCTAGTAATACTTAACAATATCTGAAATAAACTGAAAGTTTATTTGTGTCTTGTCTGCCCTCCCCCCAAGTACAATCTAAGTGCTGTGACAGCAAATATTTATACCTCTTGCTAAACAGTTTAACTTCAGGCCTAATGCTTGGCCATTGGTCAGTATACAATAAGTATTTATGGAAGGAAAGAAGAAAGCAGGGTGTATTGGTGGTACCTTACGTCAAGTCCTTTCTCTACAAGAAACATCAGGGCAGTCTCAGGCCCAGGTATGTCGTGTCTTTCCTAAATTTGATTTACTATTGCTCCACCTAATAATGATAATGGAAAGGAAGAAGAAATGATTTAAAACAAAAGACTCTTTGGGAATAAGATTTGGGAATCTACCAATTTAATAGGCTTCCCTTATTATCGTGCATATTAAAGTTTGAGAATCATCATCTGAAATGTTTTTAATCATCACAATGTGTAGTTCTGTAGCTAATTTGTTTCTGGGTTTTGAACTACTCACAGCCCTTAGTAAATATTCACTGAAGGCCTAATAGTTGCAAAATTACAGGGAATTCTGGAAGAAGAACACAGTCCCTACCCTCAAAGAACCTTTTTAATCTAATTGGAAAGAAAAGACAAAGAAGCAAGAAAGGTTAATAAAAAAGCAAGTGCTGAATAATAATATGAAACCAAGAAACAGTAAATCAAGGCAGTGGCACTAAAAAGGAGTCAATTTCTGTGATCTTTCCCATCTATAAAATTGGTTAAATACTATTATTACCTTAGAAGTTATAAAACTTTCAAATTAAAATTCCATTATTCATTAACCCTTTTAAATATATGTGTGTATTTCTATATATATTACATAGATGACAGGCAGCAATAGTTAACAACTTGAATATTAAATCAACTTCAAAGTGGGTTGATTTTAAATTCAAAATATTCAGTCTCTTTATGATTCTCCTTTGGAATGGCATAGGATCCCCTGGACTCTTGAAGGGAGCTAACCCTGTTACCTTGTTCACCTGTCTCTGTAACATATGGTGATTATATTTACAAACCAAATCTCATAACTCATGGTATGATGAATTCTAACATAATTATGTTGGCCAGAAGACAGAATATTTGCGATCAGATCTGTCCTGAAACACACATCTGTTATAGAGGAGACTTTTCATAACCTCTAAGGTCAAACCACAGCTCAGTGTAATTCCTGTCCTCCAAATGCTGGGATAAAGAGAGATTAGAGATGAGAAAAGACTGAAAGGTTAAAACCCATCATTAATCAATAAATTATTCTGAAAAGCTTCTATACATGTATTAAGTAGCCTTTGAGCAGCTGTGAAGGGCCTTAGATATTGAAAGACAAGGAATGATGATTTCTTAAATAATATTATTACCCATACCTTGTAATTCAAGAGAATTCCCTTGTGAGTCAGTAAATTTATGATCAAATGGTCAATAAAAATTTGGGAGTGGGGGCTTTTGTAAGATGTACTCAGATTCTTCTCAAACTGTTTTAGTCTTAAACTCACAGTGTGGGCCTGGGACAAATAAATATTTTTATTGCATGCTCTATTCAATATAGTTTCCCAAATAATAACCACAAGCATGGATAGTCTTAATTTAGACAGAATATCAGCAGGGAAGCCTTCCTAGACTTGTAGTCCATGATGGATCTGAGCTATATGCTTTGTCTTCATCACCAGGTTCCCACGATAACACTAATTCTAGTTTATTGTCATTTTTTGTCTAAAATTGTCTGCTTTTCCAGTTTGACAATCAAGTCTTGGAGAAGGGGAATTTTTTCTCTTTTTTTGTCATTAAATTCTCAGCCTGGCATATAATGGGTCATCAATAAATATTTGTTGAATGCATAAGTGTATCTATATAAATATTTTATATTTCTTCTAAAATAAGCCCATTTATGACTGCTTGGAGTCACTGAAAAAGAATAACTACATATTGTAAATATCAATTTTTCAGGCCACAATTTGTAGTTCTGTAACTATTTCATTTCCACATTCTTGTACTTATCAGATCTCTTCAACATACTCAAAATTTTAGAGCTAGAACAAAAACTTCACAATTATCAAAAGGGACTCATGAGTGGTCGTGCAATTTTCCCAGAGTGGCAGTATGAGTCTCTGACGTATCATTCCTATAAAAGAAATTCAGTGCCAGTGTATTCTAAGCAGCGACTCAATGCTATTTGAACAGAATTTATTAAAATGAAGAACCTAGGCGTATCCAGTTATTGGAAAGAAAGAAATATTTAAACATCTTATTATTCTGAAATGAATATGAGCATATGCCTCTAGATAGTTGAAAAGAGCTCCCACCAACCACTGACTTAGCAATGGGTACTCTAAAGACTGCATAAAATGCATGGCACTGATGTAATTGGAACAATTTGCAAATCAGAGTAGATTTTGCCTTTAAAAAGTAAACCAAGCCAAAAGGAGTGTGGTGTTTAATTATTTGCAGAAAATGTCATAAGTAGACCACTCATTCAGCTGAATTACCTTCTCCTCAGTGGGGAAGGAAACATCAGTGGGAGATTCAGTTCACCAAGTTTCTTCAGGTAACCATTGACTCCTGCTAGATTCTGAGATGAGCTTCTTGCTCTGAGATAGAATGACTTGAGGCAAATCAGAAAAACCATTTTACCCATAGTAGGGAAAATGAACCTTGATAGTTGTTGTAGCTCAGAATGAAAAGGAATCTTTTTTATTATATTCTCTTTTAATAGCTAAGAAGATGTCTTTAGTGTTCCTGAGAACCTCACCAAGTCTGAAGATACCCTGGCTGACTGAAATGCAGAGTTAAATCATTTTTAAATAAGAAAGCATATTCTGGAAATTAATTGCACATAAGGGACCTCTCTACTGACTGAACTGCATTACTGAATTTCTCATTTACAGATCTGCTCATGTTCTTCACACACCTCCAATGGCTTCCCATTTCCTGGAGGATCACGTTCAGACTCCATAGGATGGCTCTCAAGGCCTGACGGGGTCTTTGAGGCCTAACTCTCCAACCTCACCTCTCACAGCAACTCGTAGCTCAGGTTCCACACACCCTGGGAACACAGCTTGCTGTTTCACACTCACCTGCTCTTCCTCCATTAAGGAATGCCCTTTCTCCTTTTTTTCCACCAGGTAGGGAATGAATCATCCATTAAAACCCAGTGCAAGCATCTCCTTGCTAAAGTTTTCCCAGAGACAACCTCTATGCAGAGTAAACTGCTCATTCTTTTATGCCAATGGCATATCAGTCAATCAAATATTGGGTAAGTGCCCACTATGTGTTAGACATAGAGAGGGAAAAAATAGGGAGGACCTAGTCCTTACCCACAGGAAAATCACAGTGGAGGAAATTATATATTACAATAACTGTACCTTGGTAAGTGCTAAAATATTCTCTGTATCCTGTGCACATCTCTAATAACAAAATATTGCAATTATTTGTTTGCATGCTTATTTCCCCTACTAGACTACACCTTTTTGAGGCCAGGAACAAAACTTATCCATCATAGTATCTCCAGAATCTGAAACTGTACCTCATACATGTCAAAACTCAACAAATGTTTGTTGAACATTAGGTGGACAGAAAATGAAAGTGAAAGTCGCTCAGTCGTGTCCAACTCTTTGCAACCCCATGGACTATAGCATACCAAGTTCCACCGTCCATGGGATTTTCCAAGCAAGAATACTGGAGTGGGTTGCCATTTCCTTCTCCAGGTGATCTTCCAGACCCAGGCATTGAACCCAGGTCTCCCACACTGTAGGCAGACGCTTTACCATCTGAGCCACCCGGGAACAGAATCCTGTTCTAATTATGTGTAATAGGAAGAGAGCTGAACAAATCTGGCTGATAAACTTATCATAAGAATGACAGAAATGATAAGTAGGGACAGAAGGACTTCACATTTGTGGCACACACATCTTTAATTTCTGGTTCCCCTTTAAATGCAGCGCAGCTTTTGCTGACCTTTCCAGAGTGGTTGACCTGGTGTTGAGAAATAGGAATGCCTCTATTTGAGGGCAGAATGATATTGTGAAAGGCAGGTAGGCATGTCCAAGCTTTTTACTTGTTATGAGCTCTTTGGAAAGCCCTGTAACTTTTAGGCTAGTCTGTAGAAGGGGCAGTGAAGCTAGATTCGTTCATTATTTCATTTATCAAATAATATTGTGTGACTTGCCATTATGTTCGGGACCCAGAAAGTAGCAACACATAAGGTATGATCCCTGACCCTGTGAAACTTACATATATGAGAGACAGATAAGCAGGCATAAAAGCACAGCACAGATTTGGAAAGAAAGATTTACATGTTATGGAGATTAACTTTTTATCCTGAAAACTTTGAGGAAGTCTTCAAAGGGTGATTAAAGAAATGACTTCACCAGATGTGTTTCAATGGATCATCATGGCTTTGGCGTGGCACAGGTCTGAGCGGTCCTAGGTTATAGGAAGAGGGACCAGTTAGCAGAGTGTAGATGTGATCTAAGTGAGAGATGCTTAAAAAAGATCTAAGATTTGTGCCTGCCTTAAGTTTCTATGATCACCCACCCCACTGTGTCGGTTCAGACAGTCTGAGTGCATCTTTTCGAACAGCAGAAGGTTTGTGGTTCAAGATTGCCTCTCAAAAGTTAGTGAAAAGAGTTTGAGGATGATCCCAGATGGCACTCCAACTTTGTCTAATTTTGAAACTTGCTGTGCATCTTAATACCACATACTGACTTGAGCAAAACAATGGTGTGATGGTTAAGGCTGAAGCAAGCTGTTCATGGCGATTCCATCATGCACACTGGCAATGAATGACAAGAATTAAACCCTCCACCTGCAGCAGAGCCAGTGGGGTGTGGAATACATGTGATGAAGACTTTTTATTAGGTAACAGTTCTATAAGGAGAGAATTTACCCTAGAATAACCTTGTCATAGGAGACTTTTGTTGCATAATAAATGTCACCAGGTGTAAATCTGTTTGAAATATGGGGTGGAAGGTAGTCTCCTCTCCTTTCATTCCCATAGTTAGAGAGCAATTGGCATTTTTTTAAATCACTTAAGTTTGTCAACAACTTCTAAGAAAAGTAAAGATTCTATTTCCCATGCATCAGAAGGAAAAAAAATGTGTCAAGGGGGTCTGATTCCTAATTCATTTGAAAACATTTGGTTGGAAGCAAAAAATACACACATCTGAATGAGTTCTAGTTTTATCGGGCTCATATTTGGAGTTACTCAGCAATGTCGCACCTGCCAGGCTGCCATCAGGGATTTCCAAGTTGTCTCCCATTACCTAAGGAGCACATACTTCCATTCTGTAGTGCAAATCATAAAGCTGGATCATTCCATTTTTGTTCCTCTTGTTGCAGGTTTTGAACAAAGTGCTAGAAGTGGTGATGATATTCTACTTGTTTTCTGGAACGTGGAAAAGGGATTATAGGAATCTGTATGTGTTCCCCACTACCAAAGAAAAAGAAGCTTAACCTTGATACTCAAGCCATAATGAATCCCTTAAAGAATTGTGCCCATCACTCTTCCTAACAACTGTATGTGGTTTTTGGCTCTGTTTCAAATTTGAAGGGTTTTAACCCAAAAGTTCAGAAATAAAAATCAGAGAAAGCCATTATAAGAGAACAGGGTATCCTGACTGGATGAACCTTCAGTAGTGAAGTATAAAGATGAAATAACTAAGTCCAGGACCAGGAATAAAGACCAGAGTGAAAAATAAGACCAGTTGCTTCTTCCCTGTTATCAAAGGTGAACTCCTCCTGACCATACAGACATGAAATACTGATTGGGTTCCAGAAAGATGATTAGGGTGGCTTATCATGGGTTCTGCAGTGTCTATGAAGGAGTCACAGTTGTTTGAACTTATTATATTGAGTGTGATTTGATGTGCTGTGTTGTAACAGAACAGAAACATCAATGGACAAGGAATCCATCTAACGTTAAGTTCCTGTGACCAAGAATCACAACTGTCTATTTTTTTCCCTGAAATGAGCACTGTGGTTGCCTGCTAAGATGAGCAGCTCAGGTCCCCAAGAGAGTTATTAATCTCAACTTAATAATTGATCTTCCAAGTGGAAGACCATTCTTAATGGGTCCACAGAGTATCCTGATGGTGTTTCACACTTTAGAAGGTGTAAAGGATGGAAGCAGGGGCAGAGCTGAATCTTCAGGATATTCTGCCAACCAGTGAACACCAAACTTCAGTACCATCTCATGAAAACTATACCTCCAGACTGTATTTGAGAGCATAGAATGCCTTCTCTCTGAGAAAAGCTTCTTCTACATCATCCCCACAATCGCCTGTTGAAAAACAAACGAGAGAAAAGAGGCAAAATGTTATTTTTGGAAAGCTTACTTTACCCCCACCCAGTTGTCAATGCATATCTTCTCTGTTTCTCAAAATGGCAAGAAAAGATTTATTCATAAACGTACTACCAATTACTGTTGGTAATTTAATATATTTCCTTACACATTTTTCCATATATATCAAATATATGTATCTGTGACATTTTAATGTACTTCTTCCCTGCTTTTAATTCATATATGTTAGGTACATGAGTCTTTTGTTGTTCTGTCGCTAAGTCGTGTCCGACTCTTTGTGATCCCATGGACTGCAGCACGCCAGGCTTTCTTGTCCTTAACCATCTCCCAGAGTTTGTTCAAATTCTTGTCCATTGAGTCAGTGATGCCATCCAACCATCTGATGCTCTATTGTTCCCCTCTCCTCCTGCCTTCAATCTTTCCCAGCATCAGGGTCTTTTCCAATTAGTCTATATATGGGTCTGTGTGCTGTGCTTAGTCGCTCAGTAGTGTCTGACTCTTTGTGACCCCATGGACTGTAGTCTTCCAGGCTTCTCTGTTCATGAGATTCTCCAGGCAAGAACACTAGAGTGGTTTGCCATGCCCTCCTCCAGACTATCTTCCCAACCCAGAGATTGAACCCAGGTCTCCCACAAGGCAGGTGGATTCTTTATTGTCTGAGCCACCAGGGAAGCCCATAAATGCTGGAGTGGGTAGCCTAGCTCTTCTCCAGGGAACCTTCCTGACCCAGGAATGTCTTCTGCATTGCAGGCGGATTCTTTACCAGCTGAGTGACCAGGGAAACCTTTATGGGTCTATATGTATATAGTTTTACAATACGATATGATTGGTGGTATAGTAAAGGACATGAGCTATACGTTAGATCCTAGCTAAAGATATTTCTTTTAATAGCTTAAAACCCAAATATATTCCAATTAAAGTTGGAATAATTAGTAAATATGTCTTGATATTTGTGCTAAGTTCTCCACTTATTAATCCTGAAGATATGTACATCCCTTACTAGGGTATAAACACTTTTTTTTAGGGTATAAACACTTTTTTTTTTTTTTTGGCGGAGCTTGTGGGATCTTAGTTCCCTGACTCCCTGACTAAGGATTTAAACCCATGCCCTTGGCACTGAAAGTATGGCCTTGTAACTACTGGGCCACCAGAGAATTCCCTAAACACATTTTTCTTTCCTTGTCTACAATTCTCCCCCACTTTTTACTTGTGGTGATGCTTTCCTCCTCTGCTTGTTTGCTCAGTTACAAAATGTGTTCCAGGATTTTTCAGTTTAATGCATCATTCACAACAGTCCCTTAGCTCTTCTGGTCACTTTCTTTCTAAATTCCCTTCAATCCATCAGTTGCTATTTTGGGGGCATAGCTGGTGGCAAACTCTTATGAGCTTCCAGGACTCAGAGATGATTGTCATCTTTGTAGTCAGTGAGTGTTCCTTTTCCAGATTTTCATCTCATTTTAGCCTTTATTTTCTGGTCTTCCACTCAGCATTTAATTCCCTGTCTGTATATATTACAGTTTGAATTGCTTGTCCATATACAAGTTTAATTTGACATAACTGTCTTTCCTAAAAAGAAAATTTACAGCACAAATAATTATATCACCTTCTTAATTAGCAAAGTTTTCTGTATTTCTTTTTTATCTTCTAGTTTTATACAACATTTTAATTCCTTTATCTTATTTTAAGCTAACCGTTGAATTCTATGACTATTCTTCTTGATTTTTTTTTTTTAGTACTCAATGTCTTTGAGCTACTCTCTTTCACATTTTTAAAATACGTGCTAAATGTTATTTCTTGACTTTGGCATAATTTCATAACTCCTCATTATTCTTTCAGTCCATGGGTAGAATAATTATGTCAGTAAAGACATCAGGGCCTGCCTTTTCCATGACAGCCAACTGGCAGGGGATGTATTTTATACATCTTGGTTTGGTGGCTTCCAAGTAAAGGGATGAATCGGAGAACATAAGATCTTTGCCAGTAAGCTCTTTATGAAATCAGTCCTTTGGTGCCTGAACTGTTTCCTTTATCCTTTAGATTGAAGCATCACTAAAATTTTTTGACCCACTTTTTTTGTTTTGTAGTTGTTTACAAGACACCTACTTAATTTTTCTTTTATTGAAGTGTAGTTGCTGTACAATATTATATGTTATAGGTGTACCATACAGTGATTCACAGTTTTTAAAGGTTATACTCTATTTCTTATAAATAAATAGAATATTTATTTTATAAATATTGTATTCATTGTAATACTTTTAGACATTTTATAAATGTATATAAGATATTGGCTATATCCCCTGTGTTGTACAATATATCCTTATAGCTTATTTTATACATAACAGTTTGGGTCTCTTACTCTCCTACCTCTTCTTGCCCCTTCCCCTATCCACTCCCCACTGGTAACACTAGTTTGTCCTCTGTATCTGTCTAATCCACTTTTTAAAATGTTTTTATTGTGGTGACTTATATATAACATAAAATTTGGCACTTTAACCATTTTTAAGTCTACAATTCTGTGGCATTTTAAGTAATCCACAGTAATGTCAATCATCATAACTATTTTCAAAATTTTTCATTACCCCAAACAGACTCAGTAACCATTATGCAATAACTCCCCATTCTTCCCTCCCTCCAGGCCCTGGTAATCTCCATTCTACTTTCTGTCTGTCTCTATGAATTTGCTTATTTTACATATTTCATAAAGTGGAGTTCAATCAGTATTCCTCATTTTATGTCTGACATTTCACTTGGCATAATCTTTTTTCCCATGTTTTAGCATGGATCAGAACTTTGTTCCCTTTCATTGCTGAATAATATCCATTTTATGGCTAAGCTACATTTTGTTTATCCACTCATCTTTTGATTGACACGTGGGTTATTTCCACCCTTTTTTTTTTTCAGTTTTTTTTTCTCTCCTTGAGGCTCTTTTTCATATGTTCTATTTTATCTCAATTTAAAATTTTACTTCTGCTTCCTTCCCCCTGCCCTCCAGACCACACACACTGCAGCAGTGATAAGCTCCACCTCAGCAGCAGTACAACTCATGTATCTTCATGACATTTGAACACAGTGACCTTTTGTTTCATGGGTAGAGCACAAGAAATATGGAGAAACACTTTTTCTGGGGACTGGACAATGCTAGGTATAAGATTGGATGTTTACAATTATGGATGTTGCTGTGACAATGAGAGAGGAGTCCAGGTGGACTTTGATACAGTTTGTGCCTTGTCTGTTACTTGCTGTGCCCTTTAAGCAGTGCTTCTCAAGCATTAATCTATATATATATGAATCACCTGAGAATCTTATTAAAATGCAGATTTGAATCTTAAGGTCTGAGTATGGGCCTGAGAATCCGCATTTCTAACAAGCACTCCATGCAGCTACTGGCCCAAGAACCACATTTTGAGTTGCAAGATGTTGAGGCATAGGGCCCAGACTCTCATGTCTAAATATCACTCTCATGTGATATTAAGGGTAATACTGTGTATCCTGTATGAATAGCATATAGCTGAAATTAATTTTTAATCTAAATTTATAATTATTTTCCTTTAAGAGCTAAATTTAGTTCATTTACATTTATTGTGATTTTAAATATATATGTATATATAGATTACTGATATACTGGAGTTTTTTTTTTTAAACTTCACTTAAACATTGGCTTATTTATCTCTTTTTCTATGCTTTTTTTTCCTTCTCTTTTTCCCCCTTCCTCTGGATGGGTGGAGGATTTTGTGTGGGAGGGAGAGGAGGTTGTCTTTCTTATTCCATTTTTAACTTACACTGGCTTGGAATTTATACTCAATTTCTATTCTTTCAATGTTATTCTTGAAATTTTAAGAATACTTACCAAAATCATAAGTTATTTTTACCCTCATTCCAGATAATTCAAAGACATTGGAACACTAACTCTGGGCAACCTGAACAGTAGTCTTACTATTATATTGAAGTATTTTCTCTTTTTTAAGCCTAACAAATTGGATATTAGCATTATTAATGTCATTGTTTCAGATAATCAATGTTTATTTAAATTTATCTGCATATTACCATTTTTTCACTCATCATTTATTCTTGCAAGTTAGATTTCCATTATCCTTCTTCCTAAAATAAATTTTTTAGAAGTTATGCTGATGAGGTTCTGTTGGTAGTAAACAGTGTTTTAGTTTTTCTGAAAATATCTTTGCTTACACTCTGGAAACAGAATACAATTCAAAATCACTAGTTATTTTCTCTCTCAGTATTTTGAAGGCCTAATTCCTATGTTTTCTCCCTCTCATTTTGATATTGAGCTGTTTGCCATCAGACTTGTTGTCATTACTTTTTAGGCAGTCTAAACCATTATCTGTTTATAGGATCTCTCCTTCATTCTATCTCTTTGTAATGCTTTGTTTATTTGCCTATGCTGCATTCTAATTTTTTTCTGATTTTCTAGTTTATATTCTACCCAGCTATGTCTAATCTGTTATTTAACTCATTCATCAAGTGTTTTCCCCCACACATTTTATTTTAATCATTTTATTCAACATTTCTAGATTATTTTTTCCTCCACATTATCCTGGTCTTCATAGTGTCTTCTTCCTTAGATACATTTTTATTTCCACATCTGATACCTCCAATATCTTAAATCTTTGGAAGTCTAAGTATGATTTTTCATTTTGTGCTGATTTCATTCAAGAAAACATTTATTTATGTGTTTTGTTTGTGGTTCTGTGGATGTGGATGTTTATTGTGACTCCATGTTCATCTGGATTATATTTGTGGAAATTCTTAGTGACCTAAGTTAAAGCATATTCCTCCAAAGAAAGCTTTCATTTGCTTCTGCCAAGCTCCTGGGGGCCATACCAACTAAGAAATACCACTTTGTAGTAAGTCTGACCTTCTGCACATGTCAGTGGTGTGAATGTAAACTGCAAATCTATGTGCTTTTTATGAATTCTTAAGAAAGATTGTTTACCCTCTTCAGTTCAGTTCAGCCGCTCAGTCGTGTCCGACTCTTTGCAACCCCACAAATCGCAGCACTCCAGGCCTCCCTGTCCATCACCAACTCTTGGAGTTTACTCAAACTCATGTCATTGAGTCGGTGACGCCATCCAGCCATCTCATCCTCTGTTGTCCCCTTCTCCTCCTGCCCCCAATCCCTCCCAGCATCAGGGTCTTTTCCAATGAGTCAACTCTTTGCATGAGGTGGCCAAAGTATTGGAGTTTCAGCTTCAGCATCAGTCCTTCAAATGAACACCCAGGACTGATCTCCTTTAGAATGGACTGGTTGG
>NW_011494954.1:5449201-5481515 GCF_000754665.1 Bison bison bison | reverse complement strand
CAAAGTAATGTCTCTACTTTTGAATATGCTATCTAGGTTGGTCATAACTTTCCTTCCAAGGAGTAAGCGTCTTTTAATTTTGTGGCTGCAATCATCATCTGCAGTGATCAGTGATTTTGGAGCCCAAAAAAATAAAGTCTGACACTGTTTCCACTGTTTCCCCATCTATTTGCCATGAAGTGATGGGACCAGATGCCATGATCTTCGTTTTCTGAATGTTGAGTTTTAAGCCAACTTTTTCACTCTCCTCTTTCACTTTCATCAAGAGGCTTTTGAGTTCCTCTTCACTTTCTGCCATAAGGGTGCTGTCATCTGCATATCTGAGGTTATTGATATTTCTCCCGGCAATCTTGATTCCAGCTTGTGTTTCTTCCAGCCCAGCATTTCTCATGGTGTAACCTGCAGAGAAGTTAAATAAGCAGGGTGACAATATACAGCCTTGACGTACTCCTTTTCCTATTTGGAACCAGTCTGGTATTCCATGTCCAGTTCTAACTGTTGCTTCCTGACCTGCATATAGGTTTCTCAAGAGGCAGGTCAGGTGGTCTGGTATTCCCATCTCTTTCAGAATTTTCCACAGTTTATTGTGATCCACACAATCAAAGGCTATGGCATAGTCACTAAAGCAGAAATAGATGTTTTTCTGGAACTCTCTTCCTTTTTCCATGATCCAGAGTCAAAGACAGAACAGACAGGTTTTCTTATACTTTTCCTGCACTGAGTATATTTTCTTTTTCTAGTTTACTCTTTTCATGAAGGTAATAGCCTTGGGGTTCCTCTTTCTTGCTCATCCTCAAGCTGTACCTTCTGTCCCTCCACATGGATGCTGAAATCCAAGGCTCTAAGTGAAGGGACCAGCTGTTACTCTTAGAGTAGCAGCTGTCTTCAGTGCCCACTCATCATGCTTGATTTGTACTCTGGCTTCATTTTCAAACTCTGGGCACTTCTCTTACTTTTTTGTTAACCTGAAACTCCAATAGTTCTTCTGATGTGAAGAACTGACTCATTGGAAAAGACCCTGATGTTGGGAAAGATTGAAGGCAGGAGGAGTAGAGGACGACAGAGAATGAGATGGTTGGATGGCATCACCAACTTGATGGACATGAGTTTGAGCAAGCTCCAGGAGTTGGTGATGGACAGGGAAGCCTGGCATGCTGCGGTCCATGAGGTCGCAAACAGTTGGACACAACTAAGCAACTGAACTGAACTGAACTAATTAAAAAAGATTTTAAAACATTTTATTCAACTTTTTTTTAGGAATTTTGTTATCTGAGTACTTAGTGGCAAATTTTGAGGTATTATTTTTTAAATAAATATATGGTTATTATGGTTAATTTAGAAATACAGAAAAGTAGAAGGATAAAATAAAAATCTGAAGGGACTTTTTTAAACTATAGATGGCATAACCATTGTAAAAACTTTGGAATGTTTCTTTAAGGTCTTTTCTCTACATATATTATTTTTACATAGATGAGTTTATACCATATGTATCAATTGAAACATAATTAAAAGATATTCACAAGTGGGAAAGTGGAAGATTATATAGAGAGGTTGGCAGCAAATAATATTAAGTCTTTCCAATAAAATTCTTTATTATGCAGACTTCTATTTGTGGAAAGTGAAAGTACTTTTATTTAATCATTCTGTTAGCACAGTGTCCCAGTCATGTAAAAAATTTTAGTAGTGTTGGAGTAGAACAGTATCAGTAATTAATTTAGACAGTCATCAAACATGGCAAGAGATTTCATCTAAGGCATGGAGTTAAAAAATAATACTAAAAGATCTAGTCCTATGACTGGGATAAAAATATTAAGTGCAATAACTAAAGAAGAAGTTTAAGGACAACCTTACCCCAAACCAAAGAACTCACAAGAAAACAGTCCATAACTGGATTTCTAACTTTCAATTTAAATCAGATAAGGAAGATTCCCATCATTTTTGCCCCAAATTTCTTCTTCTTGTATTGATTTGTTTTTATCTCTTTTGGCTGGAATATACATATAAATCACTTTTTCAATTGGAATAGATAGGTGGATCGACTTCCTAATTCCTTGCCTAGCTGACATTCTTAGATGCTTTCAAGTTGGCTATTAAAAAAGTCCCTGGGTGACAAAATTTTTATTTCTACTCTCTCAGCTAGGTGCATGTAGAACTAGGGAGATGCAGTAGAACTCAAACTTGGAGCTCCCAATATATTTAGAAAAGACAGACAATAAAGCAACTGTTCAATAAGTGTGTCTCCATCTGATTTGATTTTTAATAACAGATTTGATCATACATATAATCCATAATTTTAAAGTTTGCAATCCAGTGGTCTTTAGCATACTCACACACTTGTGCCATCAATACCACAATCTAATTTTAGAACATTTTCATCATCCCTAAAGAAACCCCATACACATTAGCAGTTACCTCTCATTCTCCTCTCTCCCCATTCCCTTTTGTTGTTTAGTTGCTAAGTCGTGTCCGACTCTTTGCGACCCCATGTACTGCAGCACTCCAGGCTTCTCTGTCTATCATTATCTTCCTGAGTTGGCTGAAACTTCTGTCCATTGAGTCAGTGATGCCATCCAACCATCTCACGCTCTATCGTCCCCTTCTCCTCCTGCCCTCAATCTTTCCCAGCATCAGGGGCTTTTCCAATGAGTCAGCTCTTCACATCAGGTCGCCAAAGTACTGGAGCTTTAGCTTCAGCATCAGTCCTTCCAGTGAATATTCAGGGTTGATTTCCTTTAGGATTGATCTAATCTTAATCCACTTTTTATTTCTATGAGTTACTTCAGTTCAGTTTAGTTCAGTTACTCAGTCGTGTCTGACTCTTTGTGACCCCATGAATCGCAGCACGCCAGGCCTCCCTGTCCATCACCAACTCCCGGAGTTTACTCAAACTCATGTCCGTCGAGTTGGTGATGCCATCCAACCATCTCATCCTCTGTCATCCCTTTCTCCTCCTGCCCCCAATCCTTCCCAGCATCAGGGTCTTGTCCAATGAGTCAACTCTTCACATGAGGTGGCCAAAGTATTGGAGTTTCAGCTTCAGCATCAGTCCTTCAAATGAACACCCAGGACTGATCTCCTTTCGGATGGACTGGTTGGATCTCCTTGCAGTCCAAGGGACTCTCAAGAGTCTTCTCCAACACCACAGTTCAAAAGCATCAATTCTTCAGCGCTTAGCTTTCTTCACAGTCCAACTCTCACATCCATACATGACCACTGGAAAAACCATAGCCTTGACTAGACAGACCTTTGTTGGCAAAGTAATGTCTCTGCTTTTTAATATGCTATCTAGATCGGTCATAGCTTTCCTTCCAAGGAGTAAGTGATGAGTTACTTATTCTGGATATTTCATATAAATGAAATCATTCAACCTTTGGCCCTTTGTGACTGGCTTATTTCATTTAGAATAACTCTTAAAGAACATTCATATATCAGACTTTCTTTCTTCTTTATAGTTGAATAATATTCCTTGTATGGATAGACCACATTTTATTTATCCATTCATCAGTTGATTGACATTTGTGTTTTTCCACCTTTCAGCTATTAAAGATAATGAACATTTGAATACAAGTTTTTGTGTGAACACATGCTTTCATTTTTCCTGGATACAAACTTAGGACTGGAACTGCTGGATCATATCTTAATTTAGGGTTTAACTTTTTGAGGAACTACCAAATGGTTTCCCAAAAAGACTGTCTGCACCATTTACCAGTAATGTATGAGCTTTCTGAATTTGTCCACATCCTTATCAGCACTTAACATCATCTGTCTGTCTTTATTCTAGCCATCCTAGTGGGTATGAAGTAGTATCTCATTGTGATTTTTTGTTTGTTTGTTTTTGGCCCCACTCTGTGGTTTGTGGGTTCTTACTTCCCCAACTAGTAGTTGAACCTACTCCCTTGACAGTGAAAGCACAGAGTCCTAACCACCAGACCACTAGGGAAATCCTGTATTGTGGTTTTTATTTGCATTAACCTAATGAAACAGTTTTTAATTTTTGTGATTTTAAATTATCCATTGCTTTCTCTTATCATTTGTGTTTTTGGTGTCATATTTTTAAAAAACTATCACCTGTTGCAAGATCATAAAGATTTACTCTTGTTTTCTTGCAAGAATTTTATAGTTTTAGCTCTTGCATATATTCTCCAGTTTGAATTAATTGTATATGTGACCCAACTTTGTCTCTGCATTTTGCATGTGGATGTACAGATGTCCCAGCACTATTTGTTGAAAACAGTTATTCTTTCCTCGTTCAATCACCAAGGGATCCTTGTCAAAAATAAATCATTCATAAATTTAAGGGTTTATTTGTGAATTCTCAATTCTCTTCCATCAATTATTTTATATGAATAGTCACTAGTCATACCAGGTATTCGTATATCCTTATGATTGGCAAGGACAATGATTATCAATAGTCATGGAAAAGAATAATGGTCTGTTATTTCCAAAAGTCCTACAAACATGCATGTGCAGCTGAGAGTTTGTTTAGTTTATATAAACTAAGAATAGGTCTGCTTTGTATACTATTAAGTAGTTAAAAGATTGTAAAATTTCTCAGATCTCTCAAAACTCACACTTGCAGGAAGTTTGATTTAACAACTTGTACATGACAGTCTCAAATAAAACTATTCCCATGAGAGTGTTACTAGGGACAGAAAAAAAATGACTCTGCCTCTTTTATTGTCGCTATTGTTATTTTGGGCTCCTCTGGTTTTTTGTTGTTGTTTCAAATGATTGCCTTTTGCAATAAGCAAAAGCATAGATAGATCTTAAATAGAGAGGACCATGTTTAGGATTTTTGTTTATTTTAGTCACAGTGATTTTTCCATTTACCCTGGAAAGCAGTCACCATTATTTATAAGCAGTGAAGATAAGCAGAGTTCCTGATCATCTTTATGAATAGCCTATATGTGTACGAATAGAGCAACAGCAGTATCTCAGACTTTTCTTTCAATTCTAGAAACATCTGAATATATTTTGAATATTCTACCCAAACTAATCTCATTTCTAAATAATGAGATTATTGTTGCATGTCTAAGGTGGAGAAACAGGAGATCCTTAAGTAACACCACACAATCACATCTTTTTAAAGGAAAAGGGTCACTTGTAGCTGATGACAGAGAAACTAAGGTGAAAAAAATCCCCTTATCAAAATCAAAAATATATTTGAAATATTTTAAGCTACAAACAAATGAACTATCTCATAAAATATACATGATACTCTCAGCACACATAATAAAACCTTGCATTTTAAGTTTTTCCACTCGAGTCTGCCCAGTTGTGCAAAGAAAGGGAAGAGGATTAAATATGCAATGAAGTAGTGGGTGTCTTTAGCTGCTTTATAGACTGTTCCTCAAAATGAATCAACACATATCAGTCATTCATTCTAACTTGTTTATTCTCAGCAGCATTTGCTAGAAGGTCCAGATTCTTTGCTGTAGCCCCAAGCACATGAGTTTCCTAGAGAGCACGATTTTGTTCTAAGTATTATTCATGTATTCACTCTTTAATTTATACCTGTAGTCTTGGCAAGCATGGGGAATATCACAATAGAAAAATGTAGATCCTCCCTTTATGGATTTGGGGAGCTTTGGAGACCTAGCACTCAGAACATAGCTTTAGTAAAACTTTGTTAATAGAGAAGGAAAGGAGGGAGAGAGGAAGGGATGGACAGACAGAAGGATGAATGGACAGACTTGCATTCCATCCCTCCCACCGGAGAAAGATGAAATCATGTGATGGCACATTGAGACATAAAATGGTGTAAAATATAAGAAGAGGTGAGCAAAAGGAAGGCAGAGGCATTAGCAGAGGAGAATTAGAGCATAATGCTTGAGGGCACTGTCTTTGGAGACACAGATCAGATTTCAGTCCTAGATCTGTCATTTATTGACTGTGGTTTGGAGCAATTCACTTAATCTTTGAACCTCAGTTCCCTCTATAATATATAAGGAGTAGTAGTTGCTACCTCATTGGATTATTGGAAAGATTTAGTGAGATAATAAGAAGAAAACACATGTATTCCTTTAGTATGATACACTCAGGAAATATCAGTCATTAATAGAAGATGCTAATTATATTCAGGTTTTCTTTAACCCTTAAATGTGGCCATACACACACAGGTAAAAATTCTCAAATCAGTCATGAGTTGAGGCTTTTAGATTTTTTTCTTTACTTTTGAAATAAGTTCAAGACAATGCTGTCATGGAAAGCCTCTGTATAAGAAATTGTCATTTTTTTTGTACCATTTGCCTTTCTAAAATCTGTCAAATTCCCAAGGTTTCCCCCTTGACCTTCCTGGAAGCTGAAACAGAAACTTAATTATCATAAAACTTTTTGAGGTTTGCTTTGAATCTACTTTGGAGCTACATGAATGAGGTCTCTTGGTAACTGACACTCTATCAACCTGAACAGGCCCATTACGGAGCAGAGAGTACACACCTCCTACCTGGCTACAGCTGCTGTGGCAGCAGTGCTCAGATCTTTGGGGTAAAACAGAGTAGAAATCCCATAAATAAATCCCCATATGTACAGTCAAGACTCTTGAGAGTCCCTTGGACTGCAAGGAGATCCAACCAGTCCATTATAAAGGAGATCAGTCCTGGGTGTTCTTTGGAAGGACTGATACTAAAGCTGAAACTCCAATATTTTGGCCACCTCATGTGAAGAGTTGACTCATTGGAAAAGATTCTGATGCTGGGAGGGATTGGGGGCAGGAGGAGAAGGGGATGACATAGGATGAGATGGCTGGATGGCATCACCGACTCAATGGACATGAGTTTGAGTAAACTCCGGGAGTTGGTGATGGACAGGGAGGCCTGGTGTGCTGCAATTCATGGGGTCGCAAAGAGTCAGACACAACTGAGCGACTGAACTGAACTGAACAGTCAACTAATACTTGACAAGGGGCCAAGAACACTCTATGGTTAAATAGTCTCTTCAGTAATTGGGAAGACTGGATAAAATGATACTGGATTCCTATCTTGTACTACTCACGAAAATTAATTCAAAGTGGATTAAAGACTCAAACATAGGCTTGAATCCATAAAACTCCTAGAGTTTCTTGTATAGAGTTATGACAAAAATCAGCCATGTGTAATTAATAATATCCGTTGACATAATAATTTGAAGCACAGAAGAGATAGGAGGGACCTTTAAGGCAAAGAAACTTTGTATCCAGCTGTGCCCAACAGACCCTTCCTGTAGACTTCATAGGCACCCCATGGTCATTTGTCATTTGGAGACTGAGTCTATACTCAAAAGGAAAAAACCTTTACCTTTCACGGTGTTATCTCAGCAGTGCAACTTCATGAGTAAAGATGATGATGTTCTAAGAGTTAATACAAACTCTTTAAAATGTTGGAACTAACCAACAAATTCAGTAAAGTTGCAAGATATGCAATCAGCATGCAGAATGTAGTTGTATTTATGTACACTAACAACAAAATACCTGAAAAAGAAATAAAACAATCTCACTCACAATAGTATCCTAAACAATAAAAGACTTAAGAATAAATTAACCAAGGCAGTAAAAACCTATACAGTGGAAACCACAAGAGTTCGATGAAATAAATTGAAGAAGATACCAACAAATGCAAAGATAGTCTATGTTCATGGATCAGAAGAATTAATATTGTTAAAATGTGCATGTTACTCAAGTCACTTATAGATTCAATGCAGTCTCTATCAAAATGCCAATGGAATTTTTCACAGAAAAACCATAAGGCCCAGATAGTCATCATAATACTGAGACAGAACAAAACTGGAGGAATCACACTTCCTGATATACAAACTGATATTAACCAAAACAGTATGGCACTGGTATAAAAATAAACACATAGACCAGTGAAGCAGAGTAGAGATACCAGAAATAAATCCCAATATGTAGAGTCAACTAATACCTGACCAGGGGCCAAGAACACTCAATGGTTAAAGAATAGTTTCTTCAATAAATGGGAAGACTGGATAACTACAAGTAGAAAAATGAAACTGGATTCCTATCTTATACCACTCACAGAAATGAACTCAAAGTGGATTAAAGATGTAAACATGTCTTGAATCCATAAAACTCCTAGAAGAAAACATGGGAAATGTTGGTCTTAGCAACAAATTTTGGGGTATGACACCAAAAGCACAAACAACAAAATAAAAAAATCAACAAGTGGGACCACATCAAACTATAAAGCTTTCGTGCAAAAAGAGAAAATCAACAAAATGAAAGCACAACCTACATAATGGAAGAAATATTTTCAAACCATATTTGATAAAGGGTTAGCATTGAAAATACATAAATAACTCATACAACTCAACATCAAATAACAAACACTCCAATTTAAAATGGGTAATGGAACTGAATAGACATTTTTCCAAAGAAGACATCCAAATGGCCAAGAGGTACATGAAAAGATGCTCAATATCACTAACAATCAGAGAAATGCAAATAAAAACCACAATGACCTATCACCTGTTAGAATTGCTATTATCAAAAAGACAAGAAATAGTGTTGATAAAGCTGTAGACAAAAGGGAACCCTCATGCACTGTTGGTGGGAATGTAAACTGGTTCAGCCACTGTGGTAGACAGTATGGAGAGTCTTCAAAAAATTAAATAGAATTACCATATGATCCAGCAATCCCATTTCAGCTTATATATCCAAAGGAAATGACAACAGCATATTGAAAAGGTATATGTACCCCATGTTTATTTCAGCATTATTCACAATAGCCAAGTCATAGAAACAAAAGTATATGGCAACAGATGAATGGATAAGAAGTTGTGATCTACTTCATATATATACATATGTACATGTATGTGTACATATACATATACATGTACATATATATGTATATATATTGTTGTTGTTGTCATTGTTCAATCACTAAGTTGTGTCCAACTCTTTATAGCCCCATAGACTATAGCATACTAGGCTCCTCTGACCTTCACTGTCTCCTGGAGTTTGCTCCAATTCATGTCCATTCAGTTGGTGATGCTATCTAACCATCTCATCCTCTACCACTCCCTTCTCTTTTGTCTTCAATCTTTCTCACCATCAGAATCTTTTCCAATGGCTCTTTCCATCAGGTAGCCAAAGTATTGGAACTTCAGCTTCAGCCTCAGTCCTTCCAGTGAATATTCAGGATTGATTTCCTCTAAGGTTGACTGGTTTGATCTTTTAGTCCAAGAGATTTTCAAGAGTCTTCTCCAGCACCGCAATTAAGAAACATCAGTTCTTTGGTGCTCAGCCTTCTTTATGGTCCAGTTCTTACATGACTACTGGAGAAACCATAGCTTTGACTCTACGGATCTTTGTTGGCAGTTATGTCTCTGCTTTTGAATATGCTGTCTAGGTATATATGAATATGAGCATTACTCAGCCGTGAGAGAGGAGGAAATCTTGCCATTTGCAACAACATAGATGGACCTTGAGGGCATACACAATTACATGTATAATTTGAAAAAGTTGAACTCATAGAAGCAGAAAATAGAATGGTGGTTGCTAGGGACCGTGGGGTGGGTTAATTGAAGAGGTGGTCAAAAGACCCACACTTGAAGATAGGAGAGAAATAAATCCTCGTGCTCTAATGCATAGAATTACAGTTATAGTCAACAGTACTGTATTACATCTTAATACTTCAAGGCTCCTAAGAGACTAGATTGTAAATGTCCTTACCACCACCAAAAAAATGTTAATTATGTGGGGTGATAGGTGTTTTAGCTAACATTCCAGTGGTAATCATATTGTACTATATAAATGTATCAAGTCAACGTGCTGTGAACCTTAGACTTACACAGTTTTGTCAATTTTATCTCAATTTGTGAAAAACCTCCATCATCTAAAAAAATTAAACATAAGTAAATAATAAAATTAAGTGCTACTAAGTACTTTGTAGGTGGTAGATGTGTGATAAATGAGATAAGTATTGAAATTTGTTTGAAATGTGAAATTATATGATTATAGTTTGCTGTTTCCACCATAACCATAAGGAATACCCAGCAACTTATATTCATTCCTAACTATAATTATTAAAAATAGTAGAGGCCACAATGCAATAAAAATATTCATCTCTCAAAGAAGCATTTGGTGTTAGCCCAGAATTAGAACATTTTTACAAAAGAAAATGTTTATCAAATCTGCCATAAGGAGGAGCTAATTATTCATAGGATTTTTTCCCCTGGGATTTTAATAAATCCCCTTGATTCCTGATCAAAACAGTTGAACATTCTAACAATGAACAAACTGAAAGCAAGAAAGTGGTCAGTCTAATTTCAATGTGAACAAATTGATAAAAATAATTATCATTTCAAGTATTTCATTTTTACATTTTGCAAATAGGAATAATTTTTCTTAAATATGTTTCTTATTTCCTCAGTGATTAAAAATCACATTTAGATACATTTACTGCAATTGAATATTTTTCATAGTTTAATAACACTGGTTTGCTGAAATTATCTGAATATATAATTAATTCAGATAATAAATTTGGAACAGATTTATGGATTAATATTATATTTTCTCAGACTATCAATGTTTTAGGAAATAATATGTTTACAGTCAGAACATTATTGCCCTCATTAGATGTTAGTGTAATTCTCAAGTAAATATTTTATAAAGCTCCTCAGTAGTCTTAAATGAGAAAATGTTTTCCTTTAGACCACAGAGGTTAAGGAAGGAATAGTTGCAATAAGTGTTTGTGATACCTTAATTCCAACATCCTCTTCTGATGAAAATAAATGACTGGTATATCTCTACACATCAACAATAGGGCCACAAAATTATTCAAGGACATTAAGAACTATCTAGTCATGGAATAAATCTTACTTTTTTAGCCCTCAATGTCTTTTTGGTAGATAAAAGGTCCTACTTATATTGCAGCATACTGGTCAGCCTTTAAGACATTTCCCAGTTAGAGTTGAAAGAAGTTTGGTTTCTCCAGCTGTGCTCTGTCGGTGATCCGTCCTCCCTAACTCTCTGAGATCCCATGGACTGTATCCCATGAGGCAAGAATACTGGTTGTTGTTGTTCAGTGGCCCAGTCTGTGGGACTCTTCGCGACCCCATAGACTGCAGCAGCCAGGCCTCTCTGTCCCCCACCATCTCCGGAAGTTTGCCTATGTTCACGTCCATTTCCTCTGTGATGCCATCCAGCCATCTTATCCTCTGACTCCTGGAGCGGGTTGTTATCTCCCACTCCAGGGGATCTTCCAACCCAGGGGTCGAACACGGTTCTCTTGCATCTCCTGCAATGGCAGGCAAATTCTTTGCCACGGAGCCTCCTCAGAAGCCAATACCTTTCTATGTTCTCTCTCCGCATCTGCCATGAGGGGGCAGCACTGAAAGCACCTCTGTCCATGGCTGCTACTGCTGCTGCTAAGTCGCTTCAGTCGTGTTTGATTCTGTGCTACCCAATGGACGGCAGCCCACCAGGCTCCCCCGTCCCTGGGATTCTCCAGGCAAGAACACTGGAGTGGGTTGCCATTTCCTTCTCCAATGCATGAAAATGAAAAGTGAAAGTGAAGTCGCTGAGTCGTGTCAGACTCTTCGTGACCCCATGGACTGCAGCCTACCCAGGCTCCTCCGTCCATGGGATTTTCCATGGCTAGGTTTTCTTTTTACAGTAGGGCCTTGCTCTTCATTGTGAGTATGGCTAAAACCTATGTTTTTATGTGGAACGGTTCAGTCCAGGCAGTGGTGATATATGGTCTCATAGTCTAACATAGTATCATTTTAGCTCTTTTATTACAAGTCATCAAACACTGTAAGTGGAAAACATGAGGATAAATTATAGTACATTCAGAAACCGCTGAGAAATAACAAGGAACAGAGAACAAGGCACTTTGGGAATATAAGATCTATCGAATGAAGAATGTTTTGTGCTGGTTATGAATGGATCTGTTACTTACAGAGAAACTCCATTGCATTGGTCTTCTGAGCTGGACATTTTCTTAAAGTTTTGCCTAATGGAGCAAATAAAATATCATGTTATATATTCTTTTAGAGAATTTCCAGATTGTCTTTTATTAATTTGAGTTTTGACTTTTCACTTTATTGTGAAGCTGATTTTTAATTCTCTTCAGTATGTTCACTGCTGCTGCTGCTGCTAAGTCGCTTCAGTGGTGTCCGACTCTGTGTGACCCCATAGACGGCAGCCCAACAGGCTCCCCTATCCCTGGGATTCTCCAGGCAAGAACACTGGAGTGGGTTGCCATTTCCTTCTCCAATGCATGAAAGTGAAAAGTGAAAGTGAAGTTGCTCAGTCATGTCAGACTCTTCGCGACCCCATGGATTGCAGCTGACCAGGCTCCTCTGTCCATGGGATTTTCCAGGCAAGAGTACTGGAGTTCACTAGGTGGCCATATAAATTGGAATAATCTATTTCTAATTACAAAATGTTACACATGATTTTTTTTCCAACCTAATTGTACATTTTTTTCTCCCCTGTATTCCTTTGCAGTGTATGCCTTAGGATCAGAAGATTCTGTCCTCCCATCTCCAGAAAATTGTTAGAAAATACTACATAGAGATTAACGGGTCTCTTCTTTGTTATGATTACATTTCTCTAAGAAATTTTTTGTAAAAAGAGCATGTGTTCTTGTATAAAGGAAGTCCTAAGGAATACACTGAAAACTGTTGGGACTTAGAAACAAGTTCATCAAGGTTGCAGGATACAAGATCAGTATACAAAAGTCAATTTTATTTCTATACAATTACAATAAGAAATTGTTACTGAGTCCAAGCTTATACTGCTTGCTGCTGGACAGGTCAGTGAATTGATAGATAAGTTGCTGGGGCAAAGAATAGTGACTTTATTTGAAAAGTCAGCAGACCAAGAAGATGGTGAACTAGTATCCCTAAGAACCATCTTGCCCAAGTCAGAATTCAGGCTTCCCTTATACTAAAAGAGAAGAGAATAAGCTCAAACATTTCTTGGCCCTGATCGTTCTCTAGAGGAGATGTTTTAATTTCTTCCTTCTTGCAGTTATTCACAGATTGGCCTGGTCAGGATGTTTCCTATGAGCTAACCAAAAGTATTTTAGCTTAATGCTTATTGTATAGGAGGCAGGGTTCCCAGAGATGGGTCTTTGTGTATAATTTAATCTTATAGGCAACATCCCTTCAGTGATTAACTTGTAGCAAAAAGCAACAGAATACAAAGATTAAAGTAAAAGAAACAGATTCAATATGGAGTCAGATTTATTCTTTTCTATTACATGATCTGAAAATGAAATGAAAAAACAATTCCATTTACATTTGCATCAAAAAGACCTAAATATTTAGGTATAAATTTAGCAAAAGAAATGCAAAACTTATACTCTGAAAATTACAAAACATTGTTGAAAGAAATGAAAGAAGCTCTAAATAAAAGGGAAACATCCTATGTTCATTGTCATATGTCTCTATTTTTAAGTTGACATTACTCCCCAAGTTGATGTTCAGATTCAGTACAATCTCTACTGGAATCCCAGGTAGCTTCATTGTACAAATTGATAAAGCTGATTTTAAAATTAATACGGGACTGCAGGGGACCCAGAGTAGCCAAAACAATTTTGAAAAATAAAAATAAAGTTGGAGACTTTCAAATTTTAAAACTTTTCTATTTCAAAACTTATTATGAAGTGAGAGTCTTCAAGATGGTGTGTTACTGGCACAAGAATAGCCATATAGGTCAATGGAACAGAACTGAGATCAAAAGTGAAACCAGGTATCTGCTGTCAAATGATTTTAACAAAGTTGGCAAGACCATTGGAGTAAGAATAGTCTTTTCAACAAAAGATGTTGAGATGGCTGGATAATCACATGTAAAAGAATGAAATTGGACTTTCCACATACCTATTAAAACTTATTCAAGATGGACCAAAGACCTAAATAAGATACATGTAAATGTTAACCTATAAAACTCTTAGAAGGAAATGTAGGAGTAAATCTGTGTGACCCTGGATTTGGCAGTGAATTCTTAGGTATGACACCAAAAGCATGAACAATGAAAGAAAAAATAAATTGCTCTTCATCAAAATTAAAATATTCTATGCGTCAAAGGGCACTATCAAGAGAGTGAAAAGACACCCACAGAATTGGAGAACAGATTTGCAAATTATATAGCTGATAAAAGACTTGTATCAAAGATTATAGAAAGAACTCTCACCACTCTATAAAAGACAAATACCTAATCTTTAAATAGGCAAAGAATCTGAATAGAGGTATCTGCAAAATAGATATACAAATAGACAATAAGGACATAAAAAGATTCCCAACATCATATGTAATTAGAAAAAATGCAAATAAAAACCACAAGATATTCCCCTAGGATATATCTCATACCCACCTAGGATGGCTGTTTTAAAAAAGACAAATGATAATAAGTTGGCAAGGATATGAAGAAATGGGAACCCTCATACACTGCAGGGCAGGAATGTATAAAATGGTGCTACTACTTTGGAAAACAGTCTGGTAATTTCTCAAATGGTTACACATAGAATTACCACATGTCCCAGCAATTCTATTCCTACATATCTATCAATATAGATGAAAATACTCAGCCACAATAAACACTGATCAGTAGTTTTAATACTATGATTTATGGCACACAAAATGTGAAAACAACCTAAATGTCTGTCAGCTAATCAATGAATAAAGAACATGAGACATATCTGTACAACTGAGCATTATTCAGCTACAGAAAGAATGAAGTACTGATACCTGCTGCAGTATGGATTAACCCTGAAATCATCATGTTAGGTTATAGAAGCCAGTCACACACGAAAAAACACCCCACATATGGGACTTTCCTGGAGGTCCAGTGGTTAAGAATTCTCCTGCCAATGCAGGGGACATAGACTCGATCCCTGTTCTGGGAAAATCCCACATGCTGCAGAGCAGCTGAACCCATGCACCACTAGTACTGAGCCTGTGCTCTAGATCCTGAGAGCTGCTGAAGCCTGTGTGCCCTAGAGTCCATGCTCTGCAACAAGAGAAGCCACCACAATGAGAAGCCCACGCACCACAGCTAGAGAGTAGATCCCACTCTTCACAACTAAAAGAAGCCTGTGTGTAGCAATGAAGACCCAGCGCAGCCAAAATAAATACTTAAAAAGTTTTTTAAAAACACGTATTATATAATTATATTCCTGTGAAATGTCCAGATAGACAAACCCATAGAAACAGAAAGTAGATGAGTGATTTCTCAGGGTTTGTGGGGCAGGGATCAGAGTTGGGATTTGGTCAATAGGAGAATGATAGCTAAAGGGTATGGGATTTCTTTTTGAAGTCATGAAAATTTTCAAAAAATGGTTGTGGTGAATATGCAGGCATACCTTGGAGACACGGTGGGTTCAGTTCCAGCCTATCACAGTAAAATGAATATTGAAATAAAATGAATCACACTGTTTCTGGGGTTTCTCAGTGCATATGAAAGTTATGTTTACACTATGCTGTGCAGTAGCACTGTGTCTAAAAATGTACATATGTTAATTTAAGAAATGCTTTATTGTTAAAAAATACTAACCATTATCTGCAACTTCAGTGAATCACAATCTTATTGCTGGTGGAGGGCTTAAAATATCAGAATAATTACCAAAATGTAACACAGAGACACAAAGTGAGCGAATATTGTTGGAAAATGGTGGTCTTAGTCTTGCTCCACACAGGGTTGCCACAACCTTCCGTTTGTAAAAAATGCGATGTCTGTATAGCACAGTAAAGCGAAGCACAATAAAATGAGGGCTCTGGTACCGGGAGGAAGAATTCTGTGGAGTGTAAATTAAATATATCTCAATAAAGCTGTTAAGTGAAACAGAACAGGAATGGGACACTGTCTTTGGCTTAGTCCCAAGGCTCCTTGCTTATTCTAGGAAGACCCCTACTTGAGTACATGGGTTATAAATAGGCAAAGGGTAATTTTCCTGGAAGAGGGATAAATAAATGCCACATGGTAAAAAGTGAAGTTTGTTACACATGTTCTTGATGTCATTAAGATATCTGGTCTTTAATAAGTACTGAGGGTTCTATTAGAGTCCCAGATGGGAAGACAAAAGGGAAGGGATTACAATTCCCAGTTATTGGGTAACATGATGGGCACCAACACATTTCAATAAGAGACATGTGTAAGAATGTTCATAGCAATACTATTAATAATAACCCAAATATCCATCAAAATTTGAATTGAGATGTATTTAAAATGGAATGGGCTTCCCTGGTGGCTCGGAGGGTAGAGAATCTGCCTCAACATGGGAGACCCAGGTTCAATCCTTGGGTTCCATCCCTGGGTTCAGGAGATCCCCTGGAGAAGGAAATGGCAACCCACTCCAGTATTCTTGTCTGGGAGATCCCAAGGATAGAGGAGCCTCAGAGGCTACAGTCCAGGGGTTGCGGAGTCAGACATGACTCAGAGACTAACACTTTCACTTTCACTTTCTTTTTAAAATGTAATGCCATATGAAAGCAAGAATGGATAAACTGCAGAAGTCACAACATAGATGAATTTCACAAATTTAACATTGAGTCAAAAGAGCCATTTATGAAGATACGAGTTATGTGATTCCATTTAAATAAATAAATAAATTCCATTTAAATAAATAAGTGTAGAAATAAGCTTTATTTAAATCTATGTTGTAGAAGACAGATTAATGTTTATTCTTGGGGGAGGGGTTGTGAGTGGAAGCAGAGGAAGGGCTTCTAGGGGCTGATAATGTCTTATTTCTTGATCTGAGTGCTGTTTAATTAAGAAAATACATTGAACTGTCCACATATTATTTATGTATCTTTCTCTCTGTATGTTAAACTTTGTTAAAAGTGAATAAAAAAATAAGGTGCTGTTTATTTTCTATAGTTTGGCAACAGATCTTCTTTATCTCTTATGTTGTTTTTATACAGTCTGTAAGTCATGTCCAACTCTCTGCAACCCCATGAATTGCACGTTTGGCTTCCCTGTCCTTCACTTTCTCCCAGAGTTTGCTCAAACTCATGTCCGTTGAGTTGGTTATGCTATCTAACCATCTCATCCTCTGTCATCTCCTTCTCCTTCTGTCCTCAGTCTTTGCCAGCAACAGGGTCTTTTCCAATGAGTTGACTCTTCACATCAGATGGTCAAAGTGTTGGAAATTCAGCATCAGTCCTTCCAATGAATATTCACGGTTGATTTCCTTTGGGATTGACTGGTTTGATCTCCTTGCAGTCCACAGGAATCTCGAGAGTCTTCTCCAGCACCACAATTCGAAATCATCAATTCTTCGGCGCTCAGCCTTCTTTAAGATTCAGCTCTCAACATCTGCACATGACTATTGGAAAAATGTAGGAGTAGAGATTTTCTGGCAAGGTTGGAGTAGAGGGTCATCATTTATAGGAATAAAGTTATGGAGCATTTCCTAAGCATAGAAAGGATAGAATCCTTCCAGTTTTGTCATTTCATTTTTGTTGCCTTGGAACCGGACTGTGCAGCAGTTCTGCCTAACATCAGGTAAACAATGGTGGTGGTCATCTCCTGCCACATTGGTTAGGCTGCTATGGCAGCCTCCCTACCTGATTTGCATAGAGACAGAAGGTGTAGACAGGAGCACGAATGGAGTAGGAAACAATACATCTCTCTGTGGTGTTGCTGTTCATTGTTCAGTCGCTCAGTCAGGTCAGACTCTATTACCCCATGGACTGCAGCACTCCAGGCTTCCCTGTCTTCACTGTCTTTTGGAGTTTGCTCAAACTCATGTTCACTGAGTCCATAATATCATCCAACCATATCATCCTCTGTTGCTCCCTTCTCCTCCTGCCTTCAGTCTTTCCCAGCATCAGGGTCTTTTCCACTGAGTCAGCTCTTTGCATCAGGTGGCTAAAGTATTGGAGCTTCAGCATGAGTTCTTCCATGAATATTCTGGGTTAATTTCCTATGGTGTGCTTCTGTCCAAATCAGAAACAGTGCTCATTCTTTCATTAAGAAATCTATTTGCTAACTCTCAGGGTACTGTTCTTCAAACTGCGATTGGAGGAAGAGATACTTCTTTATGAGTTCTATGAAAAACTCAAAATCCTGTGCTTTAATATTGAATAAAATAACCTTTCCAAATATAAAGACAGAATTTCTGTATTGAAAAGTTATTTTCATAAAATAAAACCTCAGTTTCTTAAAGTCAGCCTTTTGCAAATCAGAGTTCATGTGTGAATTATCAAAAAAAAAAAAAAAATGTTCCCAGTAAAGGCACTTGGGCAGGTTTTGGTGTGTTTGATGTGTACATGAAACTTTGGGGGAGGTGAGTGATACAGTCATCCCTTTCATTTGCTACAGTCTTTCCTTGGAACAGAGTGATTTTTAGCTGGTGCTGAGATCGAGAGAGGGGTCTTCTGTAGTGTTTTTGCAGAACTACCTTATTCTTTTAAGCATACAGAAAGTTAGCATGACCTAACGGCTTCAAAGGAAGCAAAATGCTCTTGTCTTAAATATATTCATCATTCCAAAGGAGGAAAAGGCATAATGAGTCTTTCTTTTCTCTTTTTATTAACTGAACAGCAGCAAATGATATTTAAGCTATTATCTAGCAACAGAAAAGTCCATGCTAATGTGAAAAAATATTGCCTGCCAAAATTCCTCTCTACTGGGCAGTTAAATAAGCCTCAATAGCCAAGTTAAAAGCCCTTTTGAGTTGGAGAATATGACAAGAAAAGTGACATACCCCCTAACCAAAGTGGACTTTCCAAGAGCTTCTAGAATAAAGCCACTCTCTTTACGGTTTCTCACACTGGTTTTTGGTGGCAGCCTTTCTCAGGAATTGTTTGCTCCATGGGGGGAGTAAAGTGGTAGGATCGTTCATGACAGTTGCAAAAGGGGAAGTAAGAATTTAAATTGAGAAAGTCAGTTAATATCTGAACTTTTGAACTTTCTGATCAGATAATTCTTCTTGAAAATCTGTATAAGATAGGAAAAGAGAATTAATGCCACTTCAAGTGTTGAATTTTAGAGGAATACTATCATTAATGATAGTACTTCTCCCATAATTATTTGATTGTTGAGTACAGGCATGACAAGAATTTTATGAAGACATTTCTGATTGATAAAATGGAGTATAAACAGAAAGTTCTTTTAAGTAGTAAGGTGAATGTGTTTGGAATTTGAACTTGCCCCTCTTTGCTTAGAAGTGAGCATGATTAATGCAAGACGTCTGTCTGTATCTCCACCCCAGGTCTCTCTCCTAAGCTGCAAATTTGCATATCCAACTACTTATTACACAGATTCCCTGCATGCTCCACAGACACCCTAATTCAATATGTTAAAAAAAACCTCATCATCTCAGCCTCCTTCTGCCCCCCATACTATTGTCTCTTACTTCTCTTCTGTATTAATCATTGTTAAACCAGTTCCCAAAATCATGGGCAAATGGATGGACAGACACGGGAAGTCTAGTTAGAACATTGTTCCAACTAGGGAGTTGATGGAAGAATGACGGTGGTCTCTTCTAGATGGGCAAGAGTGGGGATACGCAAAGTGATGCTTTGCTTTAGGAGAGATGATTGATTGGTGTGTGTAGCATCTGAGATGGCAGAACCCAAAGATGACACCTAGACAGATATTTGAACTTAGGCTTTGACTTAGGGCTTCCCAGGTGGCATTAATGGTAAAGAACCCACCTGCCAATGCAGGAGACTTAAGGGACATGGGTTCAATTCCTGGGTCAGAAGACCCCCTGTAGGAGGGCACAGCAACCCACTACAGTGTTCTTGCCTGGAGAATCCCATAGACAAAGGAGCCTGGTGGGCTATAGTACCTAGTGTCTCAAAGAGTTGGGCATGACTGAGGTGACTTAGTACACTTCACTTAGTGGATTCCAGCTAAGTGGAGATCCTTGGTTCACATTAATTTTAGTCCCAAGATCATCCTGGTCTTCTTCTTTGTGTTTTGTTATCACTTTCATATATCTTATTAGGAAGGAATACTGAAAACATTTATTTAGTGCATTGCCTTTCTATCGTGGCAACACCTGAGCTATTTCTACACATGCAAAACCACTTGCAGAGCCTGTGGAAGGGTTTATTTCCCTATGCGTGATTAGCTTAAAACACTATTTTAATACAATACATTTTCTTTCTGATGATACTACCTAGTACTCACCTTCCCAACCAAGACTCAAACTAGTCTAATTTTTCCACTCCCTTGTTCTTCTCAAGACTTCTACAGTTTTTTCCGGGGCTTGGCCAGCGCGCCCGCCACCTCCCGGCCGCCGTTGGCCGGTCCCTCCCTCAGCGGTTCGCCCTCTCGGGGCACCGCGCAAAAAAAAAAAAAAAAAAAGACTTCTACACAACAAATTGCATCTGGACCATTGGGATCATTCCCCTCCTCTCTGCTTACCTACTTTTTAATCTCTGCTTAGACCTCCCTCCCTCCAGAACGTCTGAGTTAGAGCTTTTTCTGTGTGCCCCCTAGCTGCTTTCCCTTCTTATCACATCACACTGAACACACTCTGCTGGGTTGTTTGAGTGTCTGTAAGCTGTATCACTGCAGGATGCTTGCTGTCTTGCTCATCCTTGCCTCCTCAAAGCCTGTTGCAGTATCTGGCCCAGAGGAACTATTTAAAGATCATTTCTTAATGAGTGAGTAAATAGATCATTCTGTTAATCACTGAATCATTGAATCAATGAATTTACAATCCTATAGAAGTCTCTGATGCTCTAAGAAGTTGAAACTGTGTTTCCTGAAATTACATATTAGTTTCATTTCTTAAAGTATCTTATTTGTCCCTACTTTCAATCATCACTACTGTGTTTATTAAAATCTTGCTACTGTCAGTGAAATGCATATGGCATCTAATAATGCCTTAAGAAACTTATTTCAGGCATGTTTGTCAGCATTTTCATTTCATATGAGATTATTGGTATTTGTGTCTCTCTAACCTGGTAAGATATGAAGTGTCTCAAGGGCAGTGACCGTGTCAGATTCATCTTTGATCTTCACAACCTCATATCTATGCAGCGTCAGCAGTCAGTAAATGTATAAATGCTTACAGGAGGCCAGAAATCAAATCTAGGCTCCACTACTGTCTGTCTCTGACACTTTTCTCTGTACTTAAGCTCTCAAAGCCTCAATGAATCACGTGTAAAGTGAGAATTCTATTGGTCTAAAAGATCACCTTGCAGGGTTGTTGTGAAATATTACATAAGATATACTGTGAATAAGTACCTGGAACATATAGATATTATGAATAATCTAAACTGAAGGATAAATCTAAGCTTCTTTGTGAAGAATGCTGGTATGCCAGAATGTTAATTTTTCAGTCACAGGTTGACAAGATGTTTTCAGGTCTAGCAAAATCTTTGCAAAAGAAACCAAAGAGACAACCTTCCCAATTTTTATATTAAGGATATTTGTCTGAAATAGAAAACAAAGCAAGAAATTAGGATGCAAATAAAATACACTACAGAGCAATTTATGGAGAGTTCAAATGTATCAGTTGCATAATTTTTCTTATGAATATACTTTTCAAGAAGGAAAATGAATTGGACAAAAGACTGTAAATCCTTGAAAATGAGATGTATGTTTGGAGACAGCTCATAGAAAAGAGGACCAGAAAATCATAGCCGGACCCGCTCTTCCCTAACTAAAATAAATCCATACTGTTGTCTGTAGTGTGTTCATGTTTTATCACTTTACTAATTATTCTTCCTCTTTTCTTTGAATTTATAAGAAATTACTAAGGAAAAAGATTCTCTAATCATAATGTGTTTAGGGAAGTCAAGATGTTAAACATTTATATTATAGACCTGGGAACCAAATTTAAAGGAGAAAGAACTCTGCTCTTAAACCTGAAACTTCAAATTTTTCAGCATAACATGCTTCCTTTTTGCAAAGACCAAGGCATTTTGCTGGCATGTTTTCTCCTGTGTTGTTTTATTCATCTTATAATGCTGTATAAGCCCCACCAGGGACTTCCCTGGTGGCTCAGATGGTAAGTGTCTGTCTGCTATGCAGGAGACCTGGGTTTGATCCCTGGATCGGAAAGATCCCCTGGAGAAGAAAAAGGCACCCACTCCAGTACTCTTGCCTGGAAAATCCCATGGACAGAGGCTACAGTCCATGGGATCACAAAGAGTCGGACACGACTGACCAATTTCACTCACTCAGTTCTTTCTCTGTACTGGTTTGTCTGATGATTTTCATATCATATACTGTTATTTTAGTGGAATTTGTAATTTTTTAAATGGTTGCCTCTTTAATAATTGTAATTTCACCTTATTATATAATTAGCACAAATATATGCAGTCATGAAATTAGAACATGCGGGTGGTGATATGCAGTGTCACAATTGCAATGGTTAAACGTGGGTGATTTTTTGGGGGGTGGGGAAACTAAGTAAACATAGTGATTTCAGGAGCGAGCATTTTACCTGTCTAAGTTGACTGCCCAGAGAAGTCAACCAAACATTTTTATTTAGGCTTAGATAAGAAGTTTTGTTTTCACCTGTACTTATAATGAAAAGATTTGGACAACTTAATTTTAAATAAAAAGTTTGATACCTCGTGAAACACCTATAAAGAAAGTTTCAGCATTAACTTTAAAATCTAAAACACTGAGGATCAGATCTTTCTAAAGATACCTTTCCTATGCTGCTGCTGCTGCTAAGTCGCGTCAGTCGTGTCCGACTCTGTGAGACCCCATAGACAGCAGCCTACCAGGCTCTGCCGTCCCTGGGATTCTCTAGGCAAGAACACTGGAGTGGGTTGCCATTTCCTTCTCCAATGCATGAAAGTGAAAAGTCAAAGTGAAGTCGCTCAGTCGTGTCCAACTCTTCGAGACCCCATGGACTGCAGCCTACCAGGCTCCTCCATCCATGGGATTTTCCAGGCAAGAGTACTGGAGTGGGGTGCCATTGCCTAGGTTGCTATCTATGTGAATTTGAGAGTGAATTTATTAACATCTTGAACTGGATGTGTATTACCACCATGGATATCTATATCTATAAAATTGAAGTTGTTTATGTGGATGTAGATAAAAATGCAGCTGGTGGTGATTTATATGCCTTTCAGAATCCCTGAGACCATAAAATTTTTTCCTCTAATTACTCATTAGGTGAAGAGTATATTTAAATAAGTAGTCAAGACTGAAAAAAAAAGCATAATTCAAATTCAGCACTCACTGGAATCCTAGATGATGAAAACCAGGCTTTAATAAAGCCAGCTCCATAAGCTCCCTGTGCACGAAGAGACCACAGTCTATTGAGCTACATTCGTCTTTAATTAAAGAGCTGCACTTGCTATTAGAATATGAGAGACAAACAAGTGCCTCTATTCACTCAGGGAAGACTTACGGCTGGTGTAGATCTCTGTTAAGATTTTAACGTGTTTCTAAAAATTCCTTGATGGTAATAATAATCATTCTGCATATTTGAGAATTTAGAACATGAAGATAAAACACATTTTCTACCAAAATAAAGACAAGATTGATCTAGTTATCAGCATTAAAAAAAAATTCTCTGAAGTATTCATGTAGAATATCTCTCCCATGGATTGGCTGCTTGCATAGCTTTAGGAGGAATGTGTCTTTTACTTTTGGACCAAGAAGACAATCCAAATTTTGGTTGAAAACAAAATTGTCTATATCTGTGTTCTAAGTGCTTCTGAGACACAGGTTGCAGGTGTGAAGCTGGGACAGATGACACATGGAGGAGAGGAGTGAGTCAGCCAGCTCACAGGGCTGCTCTGCGGTATCTTTCCCAAGCCGTCCCTTGTTCAGCATCTGAAGAACAGCCACACATTGCCAGAGAGGCTCTCAATCTTTAGTTCCTTGCAAAAAAAAAAAGCGAAATTCTATGCCCTATTCAAATGGCACATTGATCTTATAGATTGGAACTAAAAACTTCATCACCCAGGCACTTTTTCTTCCAATTTGATCTTGGTCTAAATTGTATTTTTCAGTAAATGGAAGAAGTAAAGTTTCTTTAAACATCAAGATTTTGGTAGCCACTAGAAAATGAATAAATTATTAAAGGATGGGCTTTTGAAACACTCTTTAGTGCTCAGTAGGGACCAACTACAAGGCATGAATTTCTCTTTCAGTGCTCTGGTTAAAATCTAGCTGGTATGTCTTTGGTTTTGTAAAAAAAAATAGGACTGTTGTTGTTGTTAAGTCATAAAATCATGTCTGACTCTTTTGCAATCCTATGGAGTGTAGCTAGCCAGGTTCCTCTGTCCATGGTATTTCTCAGGCAAGAATACTACAGTGGGCTGCCATTTAAAAATGGGATTGTGTTTGTCAATACAAAATTTGAGGTTTTTTTCTCAGTTTTTTCCTCGCCTTTTAGGTACTCTTGCAATTAGGGTATACCCTAATTATACCTTGGTTTTGGCTTCATGGCCCAAACAATAAGTTTTCCCTTAGAATACATTAGTATACTTTCCCTGTAAATTAAACTTTGTATGTCATATGTCACCAAAAATTTAGTACAGATATTAACAAGGTATATTGATAAATAATTTTAAAGATAAAGGAAAAAAAACCCTAAGCAGAATTACTGCTCTTCTGCAGAATTAATTCTTCCTAGATTAATTATGTAGTCTCCCCAGGAACCCCTTCAGAATGAGTAGAAAGTTAGGTGGGCAAGGCTCTGAGCCCTATTTCCTTCCAATGTACAAATTGGGATTTGGAAAACAGCGTTTTGAATTCATTATTTGACCTTGTTGAGGACCAGGATGTTAGACATGTACTTTACTATTGCTCTTTGCACATGTATACATAAAAAGAAAGAAGTTTTTATTTCTTCAGTTTATAATGAATGTTAATGATATAAATAATCAACACAAAATAAAGCTAAAAGGACTGAAAAAACATAGGGTTAAATTTATGACATACAAAACTGACTTGCTCCTAGCATTGAACATTGCTAAAAATCAAGCTGGGGGAAAATAGATACATCAGGGTCAAAATGTCTTGTATTTGTTTAAGATTTATTATTAAGCTAGGATCACTAGCAAATGTGTACAGTGTGATTCAGTTGTTTGGAAAAATTAAACTGGCAACATATACACACACACACATACACACATTCCCACTGCCTCTGGTTAATGGAGTTATAAATAATCTGAACCTTTGGTTTCTTATTTTTAAATAGATAATATTTCATCCAAGTAACATATTTAAAGTTTTTGAATACTTATTTATTTTGGCTGTGCTGTGTCTTAATTGCGGCATGTGGGATCCAGATCCCTTACCAGAGGTTGAACCCAGACCCCCTGTATTGGGAGCCTGTAGTTTTAGCCATTGGGCCACCAGGGAAGTCCCTAAAAATTATTTTTTTAAACATAAATTTAGGACTTCCCTGGTATCCTAGCTGGCTTTAAGAAAAAGCTGGCTTAAAACTTAACATTCAAAAAACTAATATCATAGCATCAAGTTCATGGCAAATAGATGGGGAAACGATGAAAACAGTGACAGACTTTATTTTGAAAGTGAAAGTCATTGAGTCATGTCAGACTCTTTGCAACTCCATGGACTATACAATCCATGGAATTCTCCAGGCCAGAATACTGGAGAGGGTAGCCTTTCCCTTCTCCAGGGGATCTTCTCAATTCAGGGATCTAACCCAGGTCTCCCACATTACGGGCTGACTTTATTTTGGGGGGCTCCAAAATCGCTGTAGATGGTTACTGCAGCCATGAAATTAAAAGACACTTGCTCCTTGGAAGAAAAGCTATGACCAACCTAAACAGCATATTAAAAATCAGAGACATTACTTTACCAATATTGGTCTGTATAGTCAAAGATATGGTTTTTCCAGTAGTCGTGTATGGATGCAAGAGTTGGACCATAAAGAAAGCCAAGCGCTGAAAAAGTGATGCTTTTGAACTATGGTGTTGGAGAGGACTCTTGAGAGTCCCTTGGACTGCAAGGAGATCCAACGAGTCCATCCTAAAGGAAATTAGTCCTGAATATTCATTGGAAGGCCTGAGGCTGAAGCTGAAGTTCCAGTACTTTGGCCACCTGATGCAAAGAACTGACTCATTGGAAAAGCCCCTGATATTGGGAAATATTGAAGGCAGGAGGAGAAGGGGACAACAGAGGATGAGATGGTTGGATGGCATCACCGACTCAATGGACATGAGTTTGAGCAAGCTCCGGGAGTTGGTGATGGACAGGGAAACCTGGTGTGCTGCAGTCCATGGGGTCGCAAAGAGTCGTACACAACTGAGCGACTGAACTGAACTGAACTGGTATCCCAGTTGTTAAGAAATCTGCCTGCCAGTGCAAGTGACACAGGTTTGATCCCTAGTCTGGGAAGATTCCACATGCCATGGAGCAGCTAAGCACATGCGCCACAACTCCTGACACCTGTGGGCCTAGAAACTGTGCTCTGCAACAAGAGAAGCCACTGCAAAGAGAAGCCCAAGCACTGCAACTACAGAAAACCTGCATGCAGCAACGAAGACCCAATGGAGCCAAAATAAACAAAAACTTTTTTAAGAAATTTAATGAGTTGGATAGAAATTACCTTCTTTGTAAAAGACAGAGACATAGGCAAGAGTCAAGTTGATGATGTGCCTAAAATCTTTCCTGGCTTCTAGCACAGTTTGAAAGCACAGAAAAGACAGCTCAGTAAAACTTTTCTAAGTATTCAGGTCACTTTTTTTTTTTTACCACAGCATCAGTGTTGGAGAGGCAAGTCAGAAGAACGAGGCCCCACACCAAGCTCTGGACACTCCTCTTTCTCACTGCTTTAGTGTTTGAAATATTGATACTTTGGACCCTACTGAACACTCTCTTTTGCTGGCAGCAGCACAAATCATTCTGTTGAATGGACTACATCTATTACACACACATATGAACACACAGATTTAAATGAGATTCACTGCCATGAAGTGGCCTCTGTAACTGAAGAATCGTAAAGATTCTGTTCTGCCCACTTCTTGTTTTCTTCTCCATGTCTTTGTTTTCATAGCTTAGGATTACTAGAATGTCATTAGGATATTGTAGGGAAGCCTTTATATCCTACCTTTCAAATTCCTCAGGTAACCACCTCTCTACCCTTTTAACCAATGCCTTGGTTCTCAGACCATTGCCTTTCTCTTCAATTGTGTGTGTGTGTGTGTGTGTAGGTTTCAAGCATGGGTGCTAAGTTGCTTCAGTTGTCTCCAACTCTTTGTGACCCTATGGGCCATAGCCCATCAGGATTCTCTGTCCATGGGATTCCCCAAACCAAAATACTGGAGTGGGTTAACTCCAGGTCGTCTTCCCAACCCCGGAGTTGAATCCATGTCTCTTAAGCCTCCGCCACTGGCAGGCAGTTGCTTTACCACTAGTGCCACCTATGAATGTTGGCAGTTTAATTTTTTCTTTCTGAGCTGGTTTGCCTGCCTCTGGGTTTACCCCTTCAAATTCATCTTCCATGCAGCTGACTGAGTGGTCCCTCTGAAGAAAAAATGTGAGCATGGCCCAGTTTAATCATCATCCAAGCTGCCTGGGTAGCCCGAGGATGGAATGAAAGCTCCTACAGGGTATGGACAGGCGCCGCACCCCCCCACACACCCTTCCCTCCTGCTTGCCTCTTGGTTCCTGCATGCTCATCCAGTTGTGTATTTTCTAGCACTAAACAGTGTAGTTTTTTCACAGGCACTAATTATTGACACTATTTAATCCCACTCCTAGATTGCCTCTCTGCCCAATCTCACAAATCCCTGCCTTATTCCCTTAATGAATTTCTATTCATTTTTTAAGGCATGGCTCAACCATCTTCTTATCTGAAAAGTTTTCTCTAATAGCATCTCCCTCTAAAGGACAAGGTGACTTTCCTTTTTTGTCCAGAAGAAATTTACCAGTGGTCACACTGGACATGGATGAACCAACTGTCTCATCTGCTAAGCTGTAAGGTCTTTGATTTTAGAACCTGTATTAATTCATCTTGACATCCTCAATGCCTGACAGTGCTCAATAAGCATGGGGTGAACCAAACTAAATTCCCAGAGATTAAGCTAAGGGCACCTAGTTACTTAAAAAATAAACTTCTGACCTTTCTCCATTATAATCTTAGTAAACTCAGAGTACCTTTGCCTTAAAATATCTTTGTAATTAGAGAGTTGAAGTTAGAGTGAGGATGAGAATTGTAGCGTTAAAGAAGGAATTTTTTTTAGCATTGTGCAAGAGATAACAGAAAAGAGCTATAACCAGTTTCACTAAGGACTGCCAATAAAAATCAGAGAAAACACCATAAATACAGCATTAAATAAGGTGGAAAGTTGTGCTACAGCTTTAAGATGGAAATATTTGTGGGAAAATAAGGCAGTGAGAAATAATATCCTGTATCACGTTTTGACATACTGTATTCATCTTTCTGGTGATGACTATATTTCACATGTAAATTAAGAAAAAAAAGAAAGTGTATGTATGTCATGTCCAGGAAGGGATAGTCAAGTATCTTAGAATAGCTTCTCGAGTCAGCTCTATATATCTGGCCTTTTGAAGTATGGCTGAATTTTTTAAATCTTGCCTTCTACAAAGAAATAACAAAAAGTAGAAATTTAAAAATCTCAGTGACTGTAAATTCAATGACTTTACATGAATCAATCTATTATTCTTCGACATCTTAAAGGAAAACAGCCATATGACTGATAACCTTTGGTGAATTTCAGACTCATATGACACAGAAGCTGAAGAAATTGAAACAAAAAGTAGTGATATTTAAACTTTTTAACTATATATATTAGGTCAGATACAATGGCTATCATAGAATAGTCTACTTATCTTCTTTACCAAAAATGGCCAAAACTTCAAACTAACACTGTAAGTATACCCAATTTGGAACTTTACATTGTGATTTATTCTCAGTGCTTCATAGACCCTCTATCCAGAGCTCCCTTCTGACGAGTTTCTTATATATAGTCACCAAGCTTTGTAACCACTTTATCTTGCTGTGCTGGCCACAGATGACTGGATCAGGGAACAGTGGTCAGCCCAGAGTCAGCCTATGGGCTAACCTTACAAAATGAATGTGGCCAATCAAGCAATTTTTACTAAAGACTGACTGGCCAACCAATTCAATATTCTCTTGAAGAATGTGCCAGAAACACAGGTAATGTTTGATGCCGAAGTTCACAGACACAGAGATAACAGGCAGAGAGCAAGCAGAATCTACAACAAAACAGAAGACACAAGGTGAAAAGAAGAATACAAACCCAGACTTGGGTAGGCAGTAGAAACTGTCTTTTGGTAAGAGGCTAGTGTCAGAAGTGGAAACCAACAAGCAGAATCAGAAGCAAACTGAGACATGGTTAGAGGGAACTCACAAGAGGGGCGGGGGGCAGGATGCGTGAGAAATGAAGTGCTAGAGGCAGAAATGTAGACTACCTGCTTGAGAAGTGTAATAGTGAGGAAAGCAATAGTTTATTAGGAATTGTGCCTGAGGGACTTTATTTACTGTGGAATAGAGGCGAGAACAAACTTATGGGCTTAGAAGCTTGAAGATGAAAGAGAAAGCACAGATACTGGATGTGGTATGACCCCAGAGAAGAAAATGGAGGCAAAACTGGGGAGAGGGTGCTTAGCCTGTGAAAGGAGGAAGGAGCCTTCCTTTAACACAAAAGGAATGAAAAAAAGATGGGCTGGGATATCAAGAACTAGAAAGAAAATAGAGAGAAAAAGAGCTCTTGCTGTCCTGGAGACATGATCTTCAACATAAGAGTGAGAAACTGAAAACAAGTAAACAATGAAACAAGAAAATCAATGAAACAAAAAGCTAATTCTTCAAAAAAAAATCAATAAAATTGATAAACTTCTAGCAAGACCGAAAGAGTTATAAAGGGAGGAGACAAAAATCACCAGTATCAGGAATAAAATAAGGGTATTGCTACAAATCTTCACCCATTAAAATGACAATGGAATAGTATGAGTAATCTGACATTGATGGATTTGACAACTTAGAAGAAATAGAACAATCCCATGAAAATCACAAATAACCGCACCTCGATCTGAATAGTTGTAAAGCCATTGATGAAATTAGATTTGTAATTTATAATTTCAGAAAAAGAAATCTCCAAGTATGCAAAACTAATTCATCACTTGAAAATCAATTTAAAGGCTAAAGGAGAAAAACAGTGAATCATATCAATTGATACAGAAAAGCATTTGACAAAATCTTATACCCATTTAGATCAAGACTCATCAAGTTGAGAATAGAGGTGAACTTATTAAGGTCAATTTATTAAAAATATCTACAAAAACATGTACAGATGTGAGAGTTGGACCATTAAGAAGGTTGAGTGCCTAAGAATTGATGCTTTCAAACTGTGGTGCTGGAGAAGACTGTTGAAGGTCCCTTGGACAACAAGGAGATGAAATCAGTCAATCCTAAAGGAAATCAGTTCTAGATATTCATTGGAAGGACTGATGGCTGAAGCGAAGCTCCAGTACTTTGACCATCTGAAGCGAAGAGCCTACTCATTGGAAAAGACCCTGATGCTGGGAAAGATTGAGGGCAAAAGGAGAAGGGGACAACAGAGGATGAGATGATTGGATGGCATCACTGAGTCTGGACATTAGATGGACATGAGTCTGAGAAAACTCTGGGAGATAATGAAAGACAGAGAAGCCAGGCATGCTCCAATATATGGGGTCGCAAAGAGTTTGACCTGACTTAATGACTGAACAACAGCAACAAAAGAAAACATATGGCTAACACTGTACTTAGCAGTGAACAATAATGCTTCCACTCTGTGATGGGGAAGAAGGAAGGGACGTATAGAACCACTCTTAGTAAGCACATTATTGGAAGTTCTAGCCACCAGATTAATACAAGAGAAGAAATTTAAAATTCTTTTATATTGGAAAGACATCTGTTTGCAGATGACATGATTTTCTGCCTAGAAAGTGCCAATGAATCTGAAAAAAGAAAAAAGAAAAAGAAGAGAAGCCTGCTAGAGCTAATGAGTTCAGCATGGCCACAGAATAAATGATCAGCATGCAGAAACCCAGTGGATTTCAGTATACTCACAATGAATATGTGGAAACTGAAATTAAAAACTTGAAATGATTTACAGTCACTTTCAAAGTAAATGAAGTACTTAGTATAGACTTAACGAAACATGCACAGAATCCATATTTTGACAATCACAGAATACTGATGAAAGAAACAAAGACTTAAATTAATGGAAAGACACTCTGTTCATGGATTGAAAGACTCACCATAGTTGAGATTTTGCTCTTCCTGCCAAAATCCAAACAAGGTTGTTTATAGCTATAGACAAGCTTACTCTAGAATTTATATGGAGGGACTTCTCTAGCAGTCTAGTGGGTAAGACTTCCAATGCAGGGTGTGTGAGTTCAGTTCCTAGTTAGGGAACTAAGATCCCACATGGCTCATGGCCAAAAGGCCAAAATATTGTACCAAATTCAATAAAGACTTTAAAAATGATCCACATGAAAAAAACTGTTTTAAATAAATTTATTTGGAAAAACACAAACCTTAGAATAGCTCAAACAACCTTGAAAAAAAGAAATAAAATGAGAGCAGTAACTCTACCTAATAATGAAGCCTACTATATAGCTACAGTTATCAAAATAGTGTGGTGTTGCAAGAAGGATAGGCACATAAATCACTGAAACAGAATAGAGAATCCATCAATCGGTTCAGTTCACTCAGTCATGTCTGACTCTTTGTGACCCCATGAATTGCAGCACTCCAGGCCTCCCTGTCCATCACCAACTCCTGGAGTTTACCCAAACTCATGTCCATCGAGTCAGTGATGCCATCCAGCCATCTCATCCTCTGTTGTCCCCTTCTCCTCCTGCCCCCAATCCCTCCCAGAATCAGAGTCTTTTCCAATGAGTCAACTCTTCACATGAGGTAGCCAAAGTACTGGAGTTTCAGCTTTAGCATCAGTCCTTCCAATGAACACCCAGGACTGATCTCTTTTAGGATGGACTGAATGGATCTCCTTGCAGTCCAAGGGACTCTCAGGAGTCTTCTCCAACACCACAGTTCAAAAGCATCAATTCTTTGGTGCCCAGCTTTCTTCACAGTCCAACTCTCACATCCATACATGACCACTGGAAAAACCACAGCCTTGACTAGACGGACCTTTGTTGGCAAAGTAATGCCTGCTTTTGAATATGCTATCTAGGTTGGTCATAACTTTCCTTCCAAGGAGTAAGGGTCTTTTAACTTCATGGCTGCAGTCACCATCTGCAGTGATTTTGGAGCCCCCAAAAATCAAGTCTGACACTGTTTCGACTGTTTCCCCATCTATTTCCCATGAAGTGATGGGACCAGATGCCATGATCTTCGTTTTCTGAATGTTGAGTTTTAAGCCAACTTTTTCACTCTCCTCTTTCACTTTCATCAAGAGGCTTTTTAGTTCCTCTACA
>NW_011494954.1:5397796-5449101 GCF_000754665.1 Bison bison bison | reverse complement strand
CAGCTCCTCTTTCACTTTCATCAAGAGGCTTTTTAGTTCCTCTACACTTTCTGCCATAAGGGTGGTGTCATCTGCATATCTGAGGTTATTGTTATTTCTCCCGGCAATCTTGATTCCAGCTTGTGCTTCTTCCAGCTTTTCTCATGATGTACTCTGCATAGAAGTTAAATAGGCAGGGTGACAATATACACCCTTGACGTACTCCTTTTCCTATTTGGAACCCATCAATAGACCTATACAAATATGTGCAGCTGATTTTCAACAAAGGTGCAATAGTTATTCAGTGAAGAACAGATAGCTTTTTCAACAAATTGTGCTGGAGTAATTGGGCATCCATAAACAAAATGGTGAACCTTTCTTAAACTTCACACCTTATGAATCAATAACCCAAAATGAATGATGGATTTAAAGTAAAATATAAAACTTCTAGAAAAGAACATTGGGAGAAAGTGTTCAGGATCTAAGGCTAGTCCAACTTTTTTGTCTTGACACCAAAAGCATGATCCATAAAAGGAAAAATTGATAAACTGGACCTCATCAAAATGTAAAACTTTTGCTTAACAAAGACTTTGTTAAGAGAAAGAAAAGTTAAGATACAATTTGGGAGAAAATATTTGCAAGCCACAGATCCAACAAAGGATTAGTATCTAGAATACACAAAGAGCTGTCAAAATTAAGCATTAAAAAAGAAAACTATAGAATATATATATATGTATTTACATATATATATATATATAGCAAATAAGCACATGAAAAGATGTTCAACATTATTCATCATCAATTAAATGCAAATGAAAACCACAATGAGATGTCATTGCCTACCTGCCATAATACCTCAATAAAAATTAGTGACAGCACCTAATCTTTGCCAGTAACTAAATTGCTCACACAGTACTCATAGAAATGTAAAATGATATAGCCACTTTACTGTGCTTGATATAACAAAGTTTAGTAGTTTGTCATAAAACTGCTTGTATTGTCTAGCAATAACAATCTGGTAATTTATCTCCAAGAAATTAAAACTTATGTTCACACAGCAATCTGTACAAAAATGTTCTTCATAATAACCAAAAATTGGAAACAAGCCAGATGTCCTTCAGTGAGTGACTAGATCAACAAATAAACAACTTTTAGTGTATCCATTTCATGGATACTACACAGTATTAATAATATAGGGAACAAATAACTAAAATGACAATTTGTATGAATCTGCAGGGAATTATGCTGAGTGAGAAAAGTTAGCCTTAAAAAGTTATCAAAAAAAAAGAAAAGAAAAAGTTATCTACTGGAGGATTCCATTTATGTAATATTTTTAAAATCACAAAATTAAAGAAATGGAGAATAGATTAGTGGCTTCCAGGAGGTTAGGGAGAATAACTGAGAGAGGAGGGAAGGGAGGTCATTGTGGTTCTAAAAGAGCAACATGAGGGATCCTTGTGGTAATGAGAATGTTTTAAACATTGACAGCATCACTAATACCCTGGATGTGACACTGCATTTTAATTTTGCAAGATGTTAACCATTTCAAAGATGCTGCACAAAAGACACATAAAATCGCCATTATTTCATATAGCCACACATGCATCTATAGATATTTCAAAACAGAAAGTTGATTTTAAATAATTAAATAATATTGCCAAATGGAAAAAGAAAGAATGAGTTCAGGTCAGGAACAGAAATTGGAATCTTGCAGTCACAGGACAGCTTGCGTGGAAAGCTTTGTTGTCAACTAGAGATGAATAAAAGGTTTACCAAGCTCCATCATTAGCTCTTCTGAGGTTAGATTTCACAGTTTTGAAGCAGAACAACTGACATAACTAAGTGTATTTGGAATAGCATGATCCCAAGTTATGGCCGCCCCCTGCCACATCTAGGAAATCCCATGCAGATATACATATGAACTATAATGTATCAGCTCAACACTTCAAAAATTAATGTGCTATTCCAATGAAAAGAAACTGCTTGCTGTACTCCTGGGCTTTTGCTAATGCCTCAAATCAAAGTCCTATTGAACACATGGTCAAATAAACACAGCATGATGGTACTAAAATGAGCATTAAAGTCGGGTAGGGAAAAACCAGCACTACTGTGATACCTAGAAGTGGGACAGACAGATTTCTGCTGAGCTATCTTAATGTGTGTGTGTGTGTGTGTGTGTGTGTGCACATGCATATGCTCACACATGCACATGAGTATATTAGTGTAGATTAGTATTGTATGTGTTTCTAAATATATAAGTGTGGATGAGTTGAAGCCTGAATTAAAGACTTTTTCTTCTAGATAAAAGAAATATTATTTATATCTTCAAAGCCCACAAACCAGAGTCTGTTTGGTGGCATAGCTTTTGCACTCCACTAAGCCCTTTCACTCCAGTGCCAACTGTGAAAGGTGAAAAGCAGAACATTGAAGGGGTGCTCCACTACCTAAGTATCTAGAGATAATTTTTCCCTTTGGGATCAGATCAGATCAGTCGCTCAGTCGTGTCCAGCTCTTCGAGACCCCATGAATCGCAGCACTCCAGGCTTCCCTGTTCATCACCAACTCCCAGAGTTCACTGAGACTCATGTTCATCGAGTCAGTGATGCCATCCAGCTATCTCATCCTCTGTCGTCCCCTTCTCCTCTTGCACCCAATCCCTCCCAGCATCAGAGTCTTTTCCAATGAGTCAACTCTTCGCATGAGGTGGCCAAAGTACCGGAGTTTCAGCTTCAGCATCATTCCTTCCAAAGAAATCCCAGGGCTGATCTCCTTCAGAATGGACTGGTTGGATCTCCTTGCAGTCCAAGGGACTCTCAAGAGTCTTCTCCAACACCACAGTTCAAAAGCATCAATTCTTCGGTGCTCAGCCTTCTTCACAGTCCAACTCTCATATCCATACATGACCACAGGAAAAACCATAGCCTTGACTAGACGAACCTTTGTTGGCAAAGTAATGGGAAGATTCATCCAAATCACGTTTCCTGATGGCAGGTCCATTTCATGCATCTTGATATACCAACCACAGTTACTTTGACATAGGAACACACAAATATCTGTTGTGTGGTCAAATGTGTATTATTGAGAGCAAACATTGTATCTACCAGTTTATTGGACTAAATGGAGGATGCTTGTGTGCTAAGTCACTCAATCATGTTCGACTCTTTGTGACCCCATGGGCTGTAGTCCAACAGGGTCCTCTGTCCATGGGATTCTCCAGGCAAGAATACTGGAGTGGGTTGCCATTCCTTCTCCAGGGGATCTTCCTCACCCAGGGATTGATCCCATGTCTCTTACGTCTCCTGCATTGACAGGTGGATTCTTTACTGCTAGCACCACCTGGGAAGCCCAAATGGAGGATACTAAGTATCTAATACACTGTCATTTTCCTAAAATGTTTATAACCAGAACTTTTGCATGTCTTTTCTCTGCAATGTCAGCTTTACTGATGGACTAGTTCAAACATGTTTCTTTAGCTTCCTTATATACTGCTTCCTACCTGCCGAAAGTTCCTCTCTACTCCACCCCTGAACAGGATTATCAACAGACCTATAAGATTAAACATCCAGCATTTCAGACGAACAGCAATTTCAACTAAGGGGACCAAGAGGTTCCAAGAGACCTTGAAGGATTAAGAGCTATGTAGTCTTTGTGTGTGTGTGTGTGTGTGTGTGTGTGTGTTGGGGCTAGGGGTGGTTTCCCAAGTGGTTCAGTGGTAAAGAACCTGCCTGCAATGCAGGAGATGCAGGTACAATCCCTGGATCGGGAAGATCCCCTGGAGAAGGAAATGGCAAACACTCCAGTGTTCTTGCCTGGGAAATCTCATGGACAAAGGAGCCTGGCAGGCTATACTCCATGGAGTCACAAAAGAATCAGACATGACTTAGTGACTAAACAACAAAGTCTTTGGGTCCAAATATTCCTGACCAGTGCAAAACCATGAGCAGTAACTAGACTTTTAAAAACCTTTTTTGAAACTAAAAAAGGTAAGTAATTATGGATGGCCTGGTTTATTCAAAAATTCCATCAATCTATTTGACTTTGTTAACTCAAAGCTGAAGAAACATTTATCTTTGTTATCAGAATAACTTATATGTGAAGATCATAGGGGTTAACAGAGCAGAGTCTATTTTTCTGCCTTCAGTCAATATTGTACCCAAATTAACTCATAATAAGAGCAGTCTGTCCTTTCTTTGAAATTTGAAATGACAGAGCTGCTCACGGAAACACATTCAGGAGTTTTAAAGCCTCCATCATTAGGGGGTCATCAGAGTCAAATATTTGATACCAAAAGAAGAAAAGCAATGAAGAGTCTGTGTGCTACATGATACATTTCATCATTAGCTATATGTTTTGAAAACAAATATAGAAGTGAAAACCTATATTCTAGTATCTTTCAGAAGTTACACTAATAAATGTTAAGTATTCCTTCTATTCCTAGAAACTGGGGGAGATACAAATTGCCATTTCAGAAACTCTGCATGGATTGCTTTTGCTAACCTTAGAAAGACAATGTTTAAAAAGATAACTAGTGACAGACTGTCTAGAAGAGATAACTGGGACCTAGACTGACACATTTTAATTCATAAGCCAGCAACACTGAAACCAGGACTTAAACCCAGGAGCAGCTTTCCCAGGCTCTCTGGATGCTGAAATCCACAGTGTCAGCAGAACTCTGCAGCACCATGAGCCCCACTCCACTGACACATCTGTGGGAAAACTGAGTAGAAACATCAGCCTGATTGGATCAGGGCAGTGAGCATCAGCACGTGATTCCAGAGCTCTTTCTTTCTTGTTACTTATTTTATTGTTTTCCTTGTGAAGATGAAGCAAAATCATAGTAGAAAACTTAGAAATTATTAAAAACTCTAAAAGAAAGAAAAAACCAATTAATAATCCTGCTATTACATGATAATCACTTTGATCTTTGCACATAAATGTTTTCTAAAATTGGTTGCATGGATATTGAGAAAATTCAAGCATTATAGAAAAAAAGTATAAGTATTCCATCGTCCAGAGGTGACTGCTATTAATATATCAATGAATATCTAGTCATACACTTATATATACAATTATAACTGTAATTTAGGTAAGGTGTCATTCTCTATATCGTGCCTGGCATCTGGCCTTTTTTTTATCCAGTCAATATTCAGGGAGATCTTTCCATATCAGAAAACAGAAAAACATTCTTTTTAAGGCATGCAGATAATTATTTTAAATGAATGAACGGTTGTTTTGGAAATTATGCAGCCAGTCCCTTATTTATGAGTATGTAGGCTGTTTCTAGATTTCTATTCTCTGAAGTAATGCTTCAGTGAGGCTCTGTGTACATGTATACTGCTAAGTCACTTCAGTCGTGTCCGACTCTGTGCAACCCCATAGACTGCAGCCCACCAGGCTCCGCCGTCCCTGGGATTCTCCAGGCAAGAGTACTGGAGTGGGGTGCCATTGCCTTCTCCGGTGTACATGTATACTTGTACTTAATAGCTCTTTAAGATAAACTTCTGGAAAAGGAATGCTGCTGCTGCTGCTAAGTCGCTCAGTTGTGTCTGACTCTCTGAATCCCCTCGGACTGTAGCCCGCCAGGCTTCTCTGTCCATGGAGTTTTCCAGGCAAGAATACTGAAGTGGGTTGCCATTCTCGACCCAGGGATCAAACCCAGGCCTCCTGCATTGCAGGCAGATTCTTTACCACTAATGCCACCATAACTGGATCAAATTTGATATACTTTTCAGGATTACCAAAAAAAAAAAAAAAAGGTTGTGAGGATGCATGCTTTCACTGTAATGTATAAGAACAGTGGATTCTGCACTCTCTCATTATTACCAATATCTTCCTAATTTACTAGGCGAAAATGAGATTTATCCCATTCATTAGTCACTTTTACTAATAGTTTTTCTTTAATTGTGCAAACATCTTTCCATACATTTATTGACCATTTAATTTATTTTGTGAATTACCCATCTTCCAATTGGGATTTTTGTCTTTTTAAAACTGCTCTGTAAAAATGTATTTTAAGTTGTGAATAAATATTTCTTGTCTATAGCATATTGCAATATTTTCCCAATTTGTCATTTGTCCTTTGACTTACGATGTATTAATGTATAAATGTTAATATCTTCAAATAACAACTAATGCATAATTTTATATCTGACTTTTGTCATTTAGAATTATACTGTTTTTACCTTCCCTTATTATTAATATTTCTAGTAAAATATTTTAATGAATGTATAAAAATGGTACATTTTAGTAATGTACCATTGTTTGCCTGTTTCCTTACTGTCCATAGTATTTATATTGTTCCAGGTTCTCATCACTATAAATAGTGCTGTATTCAAGAGTAGTGAGGTGATAAGCAGATGGAAAAAAAATAAAATAGCTATGATCTTCAAAATTTTAGCAACAGGAGAGACTGGAAATGAAATGAGACTATTTTTTCCTTTTTCACTACTGGAAAAGGGTGAAGGGTTTAACTAGTAAAAGCCCAATCGTGACACTTTCACAGAAATTGAGATGCATGTTAAGAAAAAATAACCTTGGTGGAAAAGTTTATAGAGGACAATAGTACATTAAATTTGCATGATGCAGTAGACATGATTTTAACTGAACCTTCAAGTTTTTTCTTTGCACCTGTCCCATTTGTTTTAATGGGACATAAACTTTTTTTTCCCTGAACTGTGGAGTCCCTCATGATCCACTGCATTTTCTTACTCTTGGCAACAGTAAAATGTATCCATTCTCTTTAGGTCTGTCTAATAGGAAACATTATTGCATTATTCAAGCATTTAAATTTGATTGATGAGTTTACCCATAAAGTTGTTCATAAATCTGTTAAAGTCATTTATTTGTGATTCCCGTATAATTGTGTATGCCAGTATTAATGCTGCTTTCCAGGAGATTAACCATATGTTGTAGGGCTTAGTTTGAGGTTCAGAGTAGAAAGTGGTGATCCTTTTGATGAGTGATTTATTGGAGGAAAAGGAAGCTTGATGGATATAATCTGGGAGCAAACACACAGTTATGAGAAGTCCCCATATAGACGCCTTTTTACTTTGCTGTTATTCAGCAATTTATATTGTGGGACTTCTAGCACCAACAAGGATGACATATAGCTTCACATTTTGCTGTCAATTCAGTTGTATCTTTTTTTTTTTTTCCTAAGACCAGGGAACAGAACATAAAGGTTGACAGTTTTATCCTAATCTGAATTGTTTTGAATATTATATTTTCATCCTTCATTGAGTTTTAACGTGATGTGATTTATTATAGCAATATTCATTATAGTGTGCTGCACCAAAATTATGCTGTGAAAGTGTGACTTTTAATAAAAGGAAATGTTTGTGATTATTTGTGCATATCAATTGTGTCACCTCAAATCCATAATACACTGTAATTCAGTAGGGTTGTTTTTTCCAGTTTCATAGCAATAAATGAAGCACACTGGTTCCATTGCCACGTCAAAGTTTTAGAGCTGTTTTGAACCACTGAGGGTTTCGCTGGTGGTTCCCATGCCTTTTCACCTAAATCAGATGGATGAGTCTACCCCACCTAGTAAGGATCAGGTGCATTATTGAATAGCTGTAAGTGAAAAGGTTACTTAGTTTGGAAATTGGCTTGTCTACTCTGCTTTGTTCATTGTTGCTTGTCTGCTTTGCAATTTTTCATGTTTATCTACTCTTACCTACCTTCAGAATTTTTCATCTTTGCTCTTCAGGATGTAGCCTCTTGTCATCCCTACTTCTTTATCCCAGCTTCCTTTGTGGCACAGTTGGTAAAGAGTCCTCCTGCAACACAGGAGACCTGGGTTCGATCCCTGGGTTGGGAAGATCCCTTGGAGAAGGGATAGGCTACCCATTCCAGTATTCTGGTCTGGAGAATTCCATGGACTGTATAGTCCACAGGGTTGCAAAAAGTCAGCCTGACCGAGCGACTTTCACTTTCACTCTTTGCCCAGATCAATTAATCACTCCCGAGTCTGTTCAGATTTTGTTCCCTGCCCATACCCACACTATGTTGTTAAAGTATCTGTCTCCCTTGTGTGCATCTTAACAGAACTTGGGTCTGTCCCCTTACATTCTCAGGGCTTGGTGTCTATCATGGATTCTAGCACAAGGTGACTTTAGATTAGTTCAACTGAGTGAATCCAGTCTTGTCATCTTAACATATTAAGGTGCAACTGATTATTAAAATGTTAATCCATCTTCCTTCAAAGCTTTTTTTCTTCCTTTCAAAATTATTTGTTGAATACTTGCTTCAAACATTGCTCTTGGCACAGAGAAATATGATGAAAATAATGGAAATAACCCTTGTTTTCAGGGACTTAAAAATCTAATGAAAAAATTTAATAGTCTTATTTGCCCAATTCACATGCTTTTAAGTTTTAGATTGGAGAAAACAAATCAAGTATCTCTTTATATTAAAAAAAAATTTTTGACTGCATTTGGAGCTTTGCCAGTGGCAACATGGTATAGAAGAGAAACATGATGAAGAGCTGTGAAGTCCAGGACTGTGCCACTTTGCCATGCTGCTGCTGCTGCTGCTAAGTCACTTCAGTCGTGTCCGACTCTGTGCGACCCCAGAGACGGCAGCCCACCAGGCTCCACCATCCCTGGGATTCTCTAGGCAAGAACACTGGAGTGGGTTTCCATTTCCTTCTCCAACGCATGAAAGTGAAAAGTGAAAAGTGAAAATGAAGTCGCTCAGTCGTGTCTGACTCTTCATGACCCATGGACTGCAGCCTACCAGGCTCCTCTGTCCATGGGGTTTTCCAGGCAAGAGTACTGGAGGGGGTTGCCATTGCCTTCTTGCCATGTGTAGCTGCTAATACTTGGGATGTGCTAGCCTGAATTGAGGCGCACTAGATTTTCAAGATCTAGTATGGAAAAAAGGTGCAAAATATCTCAATAATAATTTGCATATTGTTTATTGTGTGTTGAAATAATAGTTTTTATATTTTAAGTTTAATAAAATGTTTCTAAAATCAATTTCACCTAGTTCTTTTAAAAAAATTGTGACTACTCTTTAATTTAAAATTACAGATATAGTTTGCATTTGTGGCTTACATTATATTGCTATTGAATACTGTGAGTATAGAGAGTAGTATAGCATAGACTAGAGGCAGCAAACTTCACTTCGGATCCTGGTGTGGTACCCTACTGGCTTTGTGGCCCTGGGTGACTTCCTTGATCTGTGTTTCTTTTGCCTTATCTTCTTGTAACATCAAGGTAGCAGTAGTAGCTAACTTACACTATTGTTATGAGGATAGAAGCATAAATCTTTTAGAACAGTGCCTGGCAAGTAGAATACACTTTCTAAGCGTTTGTTAAGTAAATGAATGTATAGGTCACTAGTGTTTTCACCCCAGTGGGTAGAATTATCAAAGGAGAAATGTCATTTTTTAATAGCAGTTTTGTGAATAAGCTGTATTTTTCTAGGGGCAATTTCCAGTAGCAATTTCTATTACTATAAAGTTAATTTCTAGTAGCAATTCTAGACTGATATAATGAACATTTTTGAGGGTTTACTAATTCAATTCCCTTCTCCCCACCCTCCTCTTCCTTCAGAACAGATGGAGGGAAAAGAGTAAAGCTCAAATGAATTAATTACCTTTCTCTCTAGCAGACTATTTGTGAGAGATGTGCTGAAATAAATGGCAAATCTACAAAGTTCTCTCTTACATGATTGCAGTTCTAAGTTACTTTGTGTGGTTTCCTAGAAAGAAATCTAAAATATGAAAATCCAAGGTTCTAAGTTTGAGAATGGATTCTTGACAAAACATCCATTAAAAAGCACTATTGTCAATTCCTACGTATTTTAAACTGATTAAAGAAGACACTTTGAGGTCAATCAAAATTAAGATATTTATGATACCTGTATAGAAAGGAAAACATATGTTTTAATAAACCTGTCATATATGTTTTCATAGTTGAATAGTAGTCTATTCTATAGACAGCAAGAATGTCTTTTGAATCCTTTATTTGTGAACATTTAAATTTTTTTTTTCCTATCACAATCAGGAGAGGAAATATCTTCATACTGTATCCTAAAGCATTTGTGTATTTCCATGGACAAAATGCTAGAAGTTGAATTCCGTGTTCAAAAAAATGTGCATTTAAATTTTTGATATATGTTGCCAAATTGCCCTTCCAAAATGCTGTGAGTTATGCTGAAAACAACAAAAAAAAAATCATTAATATTTTTTGCCAAATTGCTAAGTGACAAGTGTTAAGTCATTACGGGTTTTTAAAATTTTTATTTTATTGAAGTATAATTGATTTACAATGTTGTATTAATTTCTGCTGTACAGCAGTGATTCAGTTACACACACACACACACACACACACACACACACACATATATATATATATATACACATTCTTTTTCTTATTCTTTTCCATTATGGCTCAGATGGTAAAGAGTCTGCCTGCAGTGCGGGAGACCCAGGTTCAATCCTTGGGTCGGGAAGATCCCCTGGAGAAGGAATCCACTCCAGTATTCTTGCCAAGAAAATCACGTGGATGGAGGAACCTGACAGGCTACAGTCCATGGGGTTGCAAAGACTTGGACACAACTAAGCGATCTCACTTTCACTTTCATGGTTTATTACAGGATTTTGAATATATTGAGTTGGCCAAAAAGTTCGTTCGGGTTTCCATAGAAGGATTTGAATGAATGTTTTGGCCAAGCCAAGAGTTCCCTGTGCAATACAGACACCTTGCTGTTTATCCTGTCTATATATAATAGTTTGTCTCTGCTAATACCAAATGCCTACTTCATCTTTCCCCCACCTCCCTAGGAAAATTATATATTGGTTGTGGCAGAGACTCTTAAAGGTGACAACAACCAGATTAGATTATAAATGGATCCTAACCCAGTTGAGCCTCTTATGAGACCACAGTCCCTGCCAACACCTGGATTTCAGCCTTGTAAGACCTAAGCAGAAGGCTCAAGAAAGTCATGCTCAGACTCCTGGCCCATATAAACTGAGACAATAAATATATGTTATTTTAAGCCTCTAATTTGTCATAACATTTTTATCGAGCAATAGATAACTAACACACTAATACTTTGACATCCAAATTTTCGCTTCCAAGCATATTTTATTTGTAAAGCAGGATTTATATGCATCGAAATTATTACAACTCAGGTTTCTTTTCTCCATTTTAGCTGTTCCTGCCATTGTAGCAAGCCTGGCTAAGGAAATTAGGTGTATGATGTTTAAAAATAAAATCAGTTACCATGTTTATGGATTTTATAGCCTTTTAAAGTTTACGTTTAATAGATTTTCAGTTGCTAGATGATGACTCAGTTTTCCAAGTTATTTTGACACAGTTCTGTAGTTTAGAAAGTATCAAACACATATATCTATGGTTCCAAAGAGAAATATTGACCAGAGAGATTTTTTTTTCAAATTGTTAGCAACTTTCAGATGGTAATTGGAGCTACTGAAATGAATTAAATCACTTAGTTGTCTGAGAAGGTAAAGAAGACTAAGTACAAGGCCCAAGAAAGAAACAGCATGTAAGGGACACAAAGAAAAAGAGTCAGCAACAGGGGAAACCAAGTCAGGAAGGTAAGCAGAGATTTAGGGGAAAATAATGTCAAGGATGCCAAGAGTTTCAAGACAAGGAGAATTCAAAATAAAAAAAGAAAAGAAACGTGAATTGAAACTGGAGTTAATTGGATTGAGGAATTAGGAAGCGAATTTTTTTTATTTTATCTTAGTGAGGTAGGACAGAAGCTGAATTTTAATAAATCACTAAATAATGTAGAACGCTAAAGCTGAAACTCCAGTACTTTGACCACCTCATGCGAAGAGTTGACTTATTGGAAAAGCTTCTGATGCTGGGAGGGATTGAGGGCAGGAAGAGAAGGGGATGACAGAGGATGAGATGGCTGGATGGCATCACCGACTCGGTGGACATGGGTTTGAGTGAACTCCGGGAGTTGGTGATGGATAGGGAGGCCTGGCGTGCTGTGATTTACGGGGTCGCAAAGAGTCGGACACGACTGAACGACTGAACTGAACTGAAATAATGTAGGAATGACGAAGTCAAGGTAAATATTCACTTAGGTGAAGGAGATTAATAAGTCAAGAAAAGAGCTTTCTTTAAACGGTGAAAGAGACTTTTATGCTTGTTGTCCATGAGGAGTTACTAGAAGAAAGGTTATCCGTATGGGAAAGGAAGGGGATTATTGGCAAAGTGAGGTCCAGAATTCTGTGACAGTGTATGAGTGGGGTGGGCAGCATGAAGCATTACCCATAGAAGGGGGAGAACACCTCTCTCCCAAACTAGAGGAAAATAAGTTAGGCTATATGTGGAAGTAAATACATTCTAGGTGTAGGGGTGAAAAGTCAGGGAATTTACACAAATCAAGTCTTTCTATCTGCTAAGTAAGTGGGTTACTGTTGAATAGGGTCTTTAAGCCGGGTGGTGAAATGGATACAACTGCTGAGGAGATTCAAGGGAAAGTTCACTGAACACAAATGAGAATGTTGTTGAATACAGCTCAGTTTCTAAGAGGAAGGGAGGATCTCGGCAAAGCTGATGTAGTACTGAGACAGGCGGGGACCTGACCCTCTGCTGCAGTGCTGCAATGCTTGCACCAGGACACACCTCTCCTCCAGCAACAAAATACAAAGAAGCTATATGGGACTAAAAATAACTGTATGCATGGGCAGTTGGGGCAAATTCTGGACCCCAAAGCTAACAAACCCAACTGCCACTTTTGAAGAGCAGGGAGCAAAACTGATTGTTGAGAGCAAAAGCAGGATACTGCACATGCGCCCTGCACTCAACATCACCATAGGGGTGGGCAAAACACTTAAGTCACCCTTCTGCTCAATCCCTGCACACATCCCTAACCTCAGCCCATATAAAGAACGAGCTCACTACCCTCCTCCAGGAGTGAGCAAGCAAAGGAGCCTATTGTTTGTTCTTGCTCCCTCTGCTGCAACAGGGACCCCAATAAAGCCTGGCCTGAATCTCTGGTCTGGCCTCTGGTCAATTTCTATTAATTGGGGAAGGCCAACAACCTGGTCAGTAACAGTACCATTATGAAATCCCCCTTGGAATTGAAGAAGATAAGATTTTTGTCTCTATTAAGATGTGAAACACCTTGCAGCCTGCCTGCCAAGACTTCTGCCAAAGCCATCCCTCTTGTACTCTTGTGAATGTCCTCACGCCTCTTGACAAACTAAGTTTTTGTTTTGCTTTGGCTTTAATTTGATATGGTCATACATACACACACAATTGAGATCTTCAGGTTGGAAGTAAGGAATTGCATTTGTAGGATGTATTCCTTGCATGAGGTGACATATGCCCACCATCCTCATTACAAAAAGGTGCTACTACCTTACTTTCTCTTTGCCACTGGAACTGTTTTCAGTTCCCACCTCTTTCTACATCTGATATAAGTAAAATGAGATCAGAGTCATCCTTCTTTTTTCTCTGAGACTGGTTATTTAGGCAACTGCATGCATTAAACTCTTTAGAGGTAATGTTTTTTTCTTCAAAAGAATCTAAGTTCATAAAACTAGAATTATTGTCCACTCCATTTCTTAAACGTATCTTAAAATTTTGCTCCTAGAAAAATGGATTGTAAAGAAAGCAACCTCCATGTCTACAGCTTCTATGTAGCAATGGTGCTCTGACAATGGCTGCTGCCAAAGCCAACATTCAGATCTTCTGAAATTATCATAGCAGTTTATTCTTTCCTTTAATATAATGATTAAGTACATGCTATGTGTCTAGTGCTGTTTTAGGCTACAAATAAGGACCCTAGTTTTCAGAGAGCTGCCTTTCTTAGGTACTTGTGATGGGGAGAAGGGATGGAGGCTGAAGCTGAAAAGAAACATCTAAACAAATATATGTTTTTAAAAGATATATCAGATTATAAGTGATAAGTATGAGCAAAATAAAGTAGATACGATGGATAATGACTGGGAAAAGGCTAGCTGTAGACATCTGGAATACCATATAGAACTTGGTTTATTAGATTGCAACCAGACAGCTAAACAGTCTGTGATTACCTTGGCAAGAACACAAATGGCATGAGACCTGCTGTGTCCATATTTTTGGAAAGCTGAATCTAAATCTGGAGAAATAATTCTCTCCTGTGAACTCAGGATCTCAGAGACACATCCTAGCCATCAGCTGAGGGTAGTACATCCTTTCCTTAGCTAAAAAAACAATTCATCCTTTCCTTAGCCAAAAAAGAGTCCTAAAAACCAGAAAAGAAGCCAGGAAACCTTATAGATGAGGAAAATTCTTTGTTGGAAATTCAGTCTCTTGGCAGGAAATAGTCCTCTTAGTGTATTACTGGCATTCAGGCTCTCCCCTTGTACCCCTCCTTTGTCTTACATTTTTAATCAGTTGATTATATAACACTAATAATAAACATATTATTACCCTCTCTTGTCTTGATCGTCACAAGGATGGCCTGAAATGGCCTCAAACTCTATCTTCCTTCTCTTTTGTTTAGACTTTGGATTCTGAACCTACTTTAACTACATACAGACTCTGGAAAATGGAGGTTTCTGGGGTTACGTTTGAAAGATACTTGAGTGACAGGCTTTCTTTGGCCACACAAAATTTCAAGAGTGGAATAAAAAAAATGTGGCCATAGTTCAAACTCCAGAAGCTTTTTTTCACCTCAGAAATGGAATCTGGCTGTGGTGAGCCCAAGGGAATGTAAACAGAACCTTACCTGTAATTAACCCAGGGCTTCTCTTGTTCTCAATGCAAATAGAGTTATAATTGTATTTCCTTTAGTAGAATAGAGAGCCTGCATTTCATGGGGGGGAGCTGGCAGTCGAATAGAGGACAAACTGTCTAACTGTGACAGCTCCCTCCTATCTCCTTCTAGAAGCCTGAATGATAATAAAACTAGGCTTGCAGTTGATGTAAGACATGTGGTAATTACTATAATAATATTATCACCCAGGTTCTGCAATGGTTTTGTCAGTGAGGTGCAATTTCACATATTGTCTGCGATAAAATCCCCAGTTTTTTTGGTTATTGATAGCAATGCCTTTCTAAAATGGTATAGGTGTTTTGTGACAGCTGTGAAGTTCCTGCTTCATATCCAGGTAATTGGGTTGAGAATAAGGCCTGCATGCTAAAACCTGACAGTGTAAGAAGTGGTGAAAGCCCAGGGAATACTGTGAATATTTTCGTAGTTATTAAGAGGCTAAAAGGAAAGCCTTTGCTTGGCAGATCCTCTGAAGCAATCAATCCTGAATTAAAAAAAAAGAAAGAAAATCTCCGTTTAGAAAGCATCTATGGAGTCTTGAGACATGATTTTGAAATTTTTAGCTAATCAATCAGACTATGAATCTGTAGGTGATATTTTAAGGCTGTATACTATATTCACAAATTAGACGACAATTATTTTCATTTAATTCTGCTCTTGGGTGTTTCCTGAGTCAGATTTCACTTTGCCTAATTTCTGATTTAATAGAAATGACTTCAGCATAATAAGTATGTGGGCAGGTAATAAACACTTTTATTTATTTGTCACAGGAAAATTGGTTCCACAGTATGTTATCCTGAGCTAGCTATATATACTCAATTTTACAGCTGCTTCCAGGGAACCAAATACTAAAAACATAACAGCATGTTAAAATGGACTACACTAAAGCTTTTTTCTTTTTGGAAATATGTGGGAAATGAGTAATAAATAACAATAGTATGTCAAAACGATTCTATTGCTGAGATTAATAGAAGGAAGCCAATATAATGTCCAGATAGGGGGAAAATCAAATTATGGGTATTTCCCTTTTTAATATCATCTCTTATGCAGAATTCATTTTTTAAAATTCTCACCAAAGACCCATAAAGCAGAGCTCTATTCAGGAGTTATTATTTAGGAATAAATCATCACTAGTGGCAATATGGCATTGCATACTCTTGTTGAATTGAATAAATATGTATATGTAAAGGTGTAGGTTGGTAATTTACTTCTTCTGTGAAGTGCTAAATTATCAAATTATCAGAAGTAATCTTAATTATTTAGGAGTAAAACTGGTGTTGTATTAGTTGGCTATTATGACTTCAATTCCTTGGTTAACTCTCTTTTGTTTTTTTTGAAAAAGAAAATTTTTTCAGATGTTGAAAAATTGAATTGTAAAGTTAACACAAAAATTTAAGACCTTTGATCCTAGCATTTACACCAAAACATTTGGGATTTGTAAAACAAAGATTTATTGTAAGGTGGTAATTCAAATCATTTTGATGTAATATAATTCAAGAATTATTATTACTATTATTATTAAATATCTAAAAAGGCCAGGCACTGTCTAGCCCCTGGGAGTACAGACATGAATAAAATGTCTACTCTCATGAGCTTACACTTAACAAGATGTGGATTCTGTGCCAGACTTTGTATATAACATCTCAGGTACAACTAATGCTAACCCTTTGAGGTGTTATACCAATTTCTCACCAAAGCTGGAGACTCTGAGCAGTCATTTATTAATACAAGAAAGTACCAGGGATCGGTCCTAATTCCCTAAGTACTTCCCTGGTAGCTCAGCTGGTAAAGAATCTGCCTGTAATGTAGGAAACCTCGGTTTGATTCCTGGGTCGGGAAGATCCGCTAGAGAAGGGAAAGGCTACCCACTCCAGTATTCTTGCCTGGATAGCTCCATGGACAGAGGAGCCTGGCAGGCTACAGTCCATGAGGTTGCAAAGAGTCAGACACTACTGAACGACTTCACTTTCCACAAGCACTCTGAACTTTCCTCTAGTGTAATAGGAAGGTTATCTTTTGCAGACATAAAAAACATCCTTAATTTAAAAAATAAAGTCAATAAAAGCCTCCAGTTGGGTTAAAAGTTTTGCATATATGTTTGTTCTTACACGATTTTCTTTTGTAACTTGTTCATTGACACTTGCAGGATCTAACCATTTTTATATTAACTTGAAGCTCATTATGTAATTAAGTTTTTACACCTTTGTCATATATACTGTAAATACTGTCCCAGTCTATTGCTTTATTTGTTGATACCCAAATCTTTAAAGCAAATATCTAATTTATTGTATTTTATTTGAAGCAATAGATCTACCTTCAATCGAAGTAAGAACCAAACTTGCAGTTTAGTCGGTTGTTCATACTCTAAAATAGAGTAAGGAAAACACACACCAAAAATGTTGGCCTGTTTCTTCTTAGGAATGAGCGTCTCCCCTTGGAGGAAAGGTTGCCAGCAAAGTTTGACTGCAGGATGTTTTTCATTTGAGACATTGGGCACATGTGCTGTTGGAGTCTGAGGGAGAAGGAAGCCTTTCTTTGCACTAGTTCCCACTGTGAGGTCAACACTTAGAGAGTATCATGATAAGGTAATTAAATGGTATTTGCAAGATTGCCCCAGTGGAGTAAATCTGGGAGATTTATTTTCAGGTTTATGTTTTATCTTTGAAATTACATTAATTGTTGAGCTACTGATAATGAATCTTGGCTACTAAAGATCTTTCTAAGGCCCATAGAAGAGGTTACATGGTGTTGTAGTGGAAAGAACATTGGACTTTGTACCAGGAGATGTGAGTTTTCATCTGCAAATGAGGACATGGACTGGATGATTCCAAGGCCCTTTTAGAAGTGGGGGATTCTAGGACCATTGGAAAAGTCTTCTTTTTAAATAGGGGTTATTTTCTTTTTTAAAAAATGATTCCTCTTTTTCTTCCCCTTCCTAGATTTAGAGATTTTCAAGAATGCAGTTGTACATGCTGAGTCTTAGGTGTCTGAGCTGGCTCTTAGCTATATGAGTCTGAAGTTCAGATGAAAACTGAAACTGAAGATGCATATTTGGAAGTTGTAAATAGGTAAATATTATCTAAGTCCATAGAAATAGGTGATATAAACATACGATATTAGAAGAATTCAGAATAGAACCCTGAGATGATTCAATAAATAATAGTTCTATAGAAGAGGAACTGCAAAGGAGACAGGGAATCATGTCTAAGAATTGAATATGGCATTTTGTTGTCCAGTGCGATGCAGAATTGATTATGACATCATGGTCAGTATCAGGTAATTAACACAGATAATAAATTTTAAAAAATGAACTGTAGTCTGAAATGATACAGTAAGTATTGGAAGGGCCATGTAGTATATCTTATTGGTATAATTATGGATTGAATTCCTATGTAATTTAGGATTTAGAAGAAAAAGGCCTTATATCCAGTTTTAAAGGGGGTGGGGGGCTCAGAGACTGGGAAGGTCTGCAGGAAGAAATAATTAATCTGAACCTCAAAGGATGATGGGAGGAGCCAAGTGAAGACATTTCAGATAGAGGGGGAAAACTAAGCAAAAGCAGAAAGAGGGTACACATAGGCTATGTTCCAAAAACAGCAGAGGGCTCAGTGGGTTCCAGCCAGTCCCTTATGTAAATGAGTTGAGGGCTGAAAGTGGACCTGTAAGTAGGGCCCTGTAATGAAAATATTTACATGCTAGGTGGGAAGCCTATTCATTAACAGTCAGGTAATTGGAAGTTCCCTGGTGGCTCAGACAGTACAGCGTCTGCCTAAAATGCAGGAGACCCAGGTTCAATCCCTGGGTTAGGAAGATCTCCTGGAGAAGGCAATGGCACCCCACTCTAGTACTCTTGCCTGCAAAATCCCATGGACGGAGGAAGCTGGTGGGCTACAGTCTATGGGATCTCAAAGAGTCAGACACGACTGAGCAACTTCACTTTCACTTGGAAGTTAGCGAGTAAATTCTGAAGTAGAGAAATTTACTTCAGATAACCATTTCAAATGGAAATTTGAAAATCATAAAGGTAGACAAAATTTAGAACTTATTTATTAAGCATAATTAATTAATGCTTGAACACTTTCAGGCTCAGAGAGCTTCCTTTGGGTAGAAGCAAAAGGTATGACTAGAAAAGAAAGTATCCCCTTGTTGACAAAGTCATTCCCATACTCCATCATCAGTTCTCTGGCACCTCCAACATACAGGAGATCCTCCAAATTCAGTCCAGTGTTTATTCTCCTTCTTGAGAATAAACATCCTCTGACTTAATTCGAGACAGGTTCTCCTTTCTCTTTACTGATAGAAGGATTTTAGGATAGAATCCAAAATCAAACTGATGCAGGGAAAGTGGGCAGGCAGTTTCCAGGTTCCTAAGGCACCAGTATCATGTATTCCAACCTTCATTCAGTAAATGTCTCCCAACCACCATCTAAGTGCCATATGCTCAGAAAATCAGGCTCATTCACTGTTGACAGCCATCAAATCTAGTTGATTCTCAGGATATTGTAAGGCTTTTTTCTTCTCCAATTTAGCTGAAAAATAACACTTATCCCCATAACTCACTCCCTTCAGAAAGGCCCATGAAGAGTTAAGGCTGATTCTGAAAGCTGAACTTATTTCATCTCCCATCTCTCAGTCTGTCTCAAACCTCAGTGTGTAATATACATTGGTGCAAAGAAGGGATGGAGTCAGAGAAACAGTGGATTTCTTCAGGAAAAAGATGAAATCTTCAATGAGGGAAGTGAGAGCAGAATTGAGTGCAAAAGCGTGGAATGTAAAATCTCTTTCAAAGTGAGAATTGATTTTTCCCCTTATTTATTACAAAATATTGAGTATAGTTCCCTGTGCTAAAAAAAATCTTTAAAAAAAAAAAAAGATGTATGTGTATGTATAACTAAATCACTTTGCTGTACACCTGAAACTAACACAACATTGAAAATCAGCTATACTTCAATTGTAAAGAAAAGAAAAAACACAAAAAAACCAAAGTAAGAATTGATAGGACTTTGTGGCCCACTGACTGAAATATGGGTAAGACTAGAGACTCAAAACTGAGTCTGAAGTCACAATCCAACTTACAACAGGAAGTTGAGCCTGTGTGTGTGCCTGTTTGACTGTTGGCGGGGCTGGGGGAGTTGTCAAGGAAAGCAGTAAGAGGCTCATGCAGGACACATTCCTTGAAGATGCCACGTTGAGACGTTTTGTAGACCATCAAATATCATCTCCATCTCTAGAGATGGCCTGCACTGGAAGATATAGGTCTGGGGATCAGCAACATACCAGGAGTTAATAGAAGCAAAAACAGAGATTAATCCCTAGTGGCTCAGATGGTAAAGTGTCTGTCTGCAATGCAGGAGACCTGGGTTCGATCCCTGGGTTGGGAAGATCCCCTAGAGAAGAAAATGCCATCCCACTCCAGTATTCTTGCCTGGAAAATCCCATGGACCGCAGAGCCTGGTAGGCCAGCGTCCATGGGGTTGCAAGGAGTCGAACACGACTGAGCAACTTCACTTTCACTTTCACTTCAGGAGGGGTTGTAGAGCAGAGGTCCTACACTAGCCTACAGGTGATTTTTGGTTTTGTTTGTCATTTCTGTTTGATTGTTGCTTTTGATGATTTGACAATAAAAGATTTTCTGAAAGACCAAAGTTTTGCAAATTCATACACTGAAATAATAGGAATTTGGTGGGGGTGAGGTGGAGGGGGGAGTAGGAAAGAGGCAAATCACTCAAAACCCATAAGTTTGTAACCAGGACGTTAATAAAAATAATAATAATCTTATTAAATTATCAGCACAGTTAAAAACCATACTACATTTCCCATATTTTTTTTTTGTGAGAATATGTAAGTTTTACTGTCTTAGCAAATTTCAGTTATACAATACAGTGTTATTAGCTACAGTCACTATGTTTTATTATTTGTTTTATTTTGGGCTGCAGTGGGTCTTCATTGCTGTGCACGGGCTTTCTCTAATTGCAGTGAGCAGGGACTACTCATCCTTGTGGTGTACAGGCTTCTCATTGCGGTGGCTCCTCTTGTGGAGCACAGGCTCTAGGAACAAGGGTTTCATTAGTTGCAGCTCGTGGACTCCGTTGTGGTGGTGTGTGGGCTTCAGCAGTTATGGCACATGGGCTCAGATGTTGTGGTGCACGGGCTTAGTTGCTCTGTGACATGTGGAGTTTACCTGGACCAGGGATCAAACCTGTGTCCCCTGTATTGGCGGGCAGATTCCTATCCACTATGCCACCAGGGGAGTCCTAAATGTAACCACTTCTTTTTTCATTTGTTTTGGTTTTTGTTTGTTTTTGTCTCCTGGTACATGGGGATATTAGCACAGCATGTGGGACCTCAGTTCCCCAATCAGGGAATTCCAATGCACATCCCGTGCATTGGAAGTATGGAGTCTTAACTACTGGACTACCAGGGAAGTCCCCAGTCACTATGTTTTACATTAGCGTCTCAAATCTTCTAGATCATACAGCTAAAAATTTATACCCTTTTACAAGCTATTTCTTGTTTCCCCAACCACCACTGCCCAGCCCATGGCAACCACTTTTCTACTCTCTGTTTATAAGAGCTTGGCTTTATCTTTTTTAAGATTTCACTTATAAGTGACACTATGCAGTATTTCATTTTCTCTGTCTTATTTCTCGTAGCATAATACCCTCAAGTTCTATCCATGCTGTTGCAAATGGCAGGATTTCCTTTCTCGTGGTTGAATAATATTCCACTGTGTATATATTCCATATAATCTTTATCCATTCATCTGTTGATGGACATTTAGGTTGTTTCCATACCTTGGCTATTGTGAATAATGCTACAGTGAACATGAAAATGTGGTTATCTCTTTGATATCCTATTTTTATTTCCTCTGGCTATATGCCCAGAAGTAGGATTGCTGGACAATCTGGTAATTTTGTTTACCAAATAAATACCAAAACAATATTTAAGGGACTTTGACACTGTTTCCCATGTGGTTGCACCAGCTTACATTCTCACCAACAGCACAAGTGTTTTGTTTTCTCCACATTCTCACCAACACTTGTTATTTCTTGTCCTTTGGATGACAGTCATTCTGACAGGTGTGAGGTGATAATTTGTGATTTTGATTTGCATTTCTCTGATTAATGATGTTGAGCACTTTTGCATGTGACTGTTAGCATTTGTAGATCTTCTCTGGAAAAACAAAAACTAAAAAACGCCTATTCATTTTCTCTGCCCATTTCTTAACTGGATTGTTTCGGGGTTTTTTTGCTATTGAGTTATATGAGTGCCTTATATATTTTGGATATTAACCTCTTATCTGCTGAATAATTTGCAAATATTTTCCTTCATTCATAGTCTAAAACTATGTTCAGTTCAGTTCAGTTGCTCAGTTGTGTCCAATTCTTTGCGACCCCATGAACCACAGCACACCAGGCCTCCCTGTCCATCACCAACTCCCAGAGTCCACCCAAACCCACATCCATTGTGTCAGTGATGCCATCCAACCATCTCATCCTCTGTCGTCCCCTTCTCCTCCTGCCCTCAATCTTTCCCAGCATCAGGGTCTTTTCAAATGAGTCAGCTCTTCGCATCAGGTGGCCAAAGTATTGGAGTTTCTGCTTTAGCATCAGTCCTTCCAATGAACACCCAGGACTGATCTCCTTTAGGATGGACCAGGTGGATCTCCTTTATTGGACTACTGGTTGGAGAGTCTCCAAGGGACTCTCAAGAGTCTTCTCCAACACCACAGTTCAAAAGCATCAATTCTTTTAAACCCCCAATACTTTTTTTTTTTAAAGAGAATGGTTGGTAGCTTGATAGAAGGTGGTGTGAGGAAGAGTTGGGTCTGCTGAGTTGAAGAAGAAACAGCAAATTCACTAAGTAAGGCAAACACCCAACAAGCATTTCCTAAACAGAGTACATGCAAACCTCAAGGAAAAACAAGAAATGAATGCATTCAGCTGGCCAAGGTACTTTGTGCTCACTTGCTGTTACTTCTTTGTGTACCATGATAAGAAAAACCAACAGAAAACCAACAGCAACCATCCCTGATACTGATATCAGTCCCATCTTTACCAGAGAAGAACATAAAAGAAACATGCCTTTTTCTCCTCTGTCCTACCTGACCATTAATACTTATGCTTATAATTCCTTGCTCTTGGTAAGGCCGCTGAAGAGATCAAAATGACTCTATTCCGATTTGAATGCCTTTAGCATGAGGGTATACAATATCCATTTACCACAGACCACACCACTCCCTGTTGTCTTATACCTCTCCTATCCCATCTGTTTCACGAGTTTGTTTCCGGCTTTCTCTCTGTTGGACTTGCATTTGCAGGCCCTTGTATAGAGAAGAAAAGAATGTAGGGGAAAAGCTCACCTTTGAGGGCAGGCCAGGAACTAAACAATGGTCACCAGAGAAGTAGATGGAGCATCAGGAGAAAATGTTAGAGCTTAAACCAGAGGAGAAAATGATTTCAGAAAAATAGAGTTGCAAGTATAAGATGCTATAGAGAAGTCTTAATAGAGCATTGAGACTTCTCTGATGGCCCAGTGATTAAAAATCCACCTGCCAATGCAGGGGACATGTGTTTGATCCCTGGTCTAGGAAGATTCTACATGCTGCAGAGCAACTAAACCCATGTGCCAAAGCTACTGAGCCCACACTCCCTAGAGCCCTTCTCTGCAACAAGAGAAGCCACCTCAATAAGAAGCCTGTGTAATGCAAGTAGACCCCCATGCCCCACGACTAGAGAAAACCCACACGCAGCAACAAAGACCCAGTGCAGTCAGGAAAATAAAGAAATGAATAAATTTAAAAAAAAAAAGATTTTTAAAAAGAGAGAGCATTAAATTTATGGGGCAGTACAGCAGCAGTAACTTCTGGGAGCAGTTTGTGTGTGGTGTGGTGATGGCAGGGTCAGGCTGCCACACCAGGGAAGCAGGGCTGCAGAGAGGGAGGAGGGAATGTGCTACACTCTTTCAAGAAATTTGATGAGGAAAGAAAGGAGAGAGGAAAGGCTTTTACAGGGAGACACGTTGAGAGAATTCTCTTTGTACGAGGAGGAACACTTGAGCATATTATTTTTAGAATGAAGAGAAGTAGCTACTGGGGAGGAATAGGGAAATGATTGAAGATGAGAGAGCGAGAGCAAGAGAAAAGACTAAATGGAACAACTCTCCAGGGAGCTTATTTCCATTACATAATTCACTAAACAAATGTGGATTCATCTTTGTTTCAGTTCTAGCACCTTCTGACTGCAAGTGTGATTTCTGGCAGTAAGTTTACAGGCTCTCCCCTGCCCCCGCTCACACACACCCCAGTAACAGCTCTGGATAGAGCCTTTGGAAAGATCTGCGTACTACAGTGGCGTGGACCAGAAGACATCTGTTGGTAGTGAGTGCCTTTTGCCAAGTTGGAGTGAAGTGCTGCATCCCTGGAACTATCAGGAATTGACGCAAGCCATCTTTGCTGTGACCCAGCTCTGAAGGCGGCCAGCGAATCTTCAGGATAAGTGGACCCCTTCTTATATGATATCAGCTGCCTCATTATGCTTAACATTTCAAACATTATTAATTTTTAATTATTTACATTTAATTATCTGCAACACTTAAGCATCCAAATTCCACAGCTGATGTTCCTGATGAAATATTTACTAAACAATCAATCCTCTTGGATTCCACAGAGCCGGATGTTTTCAACTGGGAGCAAATCCTTCCTCCAGGAGGCTGCCTTTGCTTTCTTGTGTTCTAGATGGACGTGGCTGCACTCTGAGCACTCGTGGCTTCAGCTGCAGTGTCCACTTTATCTCAGAGATGCTCTGTCAACTCTTAAGGGATGAGTGGCCCTGCTCGGCACTAGTGATAGCAGGTTGAGTGCCGCTGGGACACTCAAGCCATCTCCCTTCTCATTTCTCTTCCGTTAGGGCTGGAAGTATATTAACAGGTAACCAGTTCTGATGATAGAAAAGCGAGACAATCTTATTCATGGTCCAAAGGCAAAGGCATGATGAAAACTAATCAGAACTCCTACAGGAGATGGTCACTCATACAACTAATCAACCAGCTGGCTTTTCCTTGCAAAATCAGGACCCGCTGTCAATGGGAATGCCATTTCCAGAGCAAAGGCCAAGGGAAGCTTATCCACTTGGGCTCCCTGACACAAACACTCCACAGTTCTATCATCCTTTGTGCAAAAGGAAGGGGCTTAAGGCCAACAAAATATGCACAGTTTCACTTGGTTTTCCAGGAGCAGAGATGAAATAAATGGTGCTAATCTACCTGTGCTCACCATTAGGGCCTTCCTTGCTGTCTCTTACAGGATCACTGGGAGGGTTGACTATGTGATGTATCTGGCAGTGTGGTTGAGAGTAAGGGATAAGAGTTAACTCTTCACTCATTCCACATATATTTATTGATCACCTGCTGTATGTCAGACCCTGCTGTAGGCACTGGAGAAGCAGAGGCAAATGAGACAGACATGGTTGCTACCATCATGGAATTTATATTCCAGGGAATGGAAGACTCTGGAATTTGACTGCCATCTGCCTGCCACCTACTTCACTTAAGTTAATTAACCTCTCCATTTCCTTATCTGAAAATGAGAATAATCTGAGTACCACTTTCATAGTGTCACTGTGATTATTTAATTATGTACATGCAAATGCATGTACAACTAAGAAATCATAAGACTGGCACCCACAGTCAGCTTCACTGAGTTGTAGGTTAGTTATGCATGTATAGTTCACTAAAACTTATATTTGAGGCATGTAATAGAATTAGCAATTTAACTATGAGTATTAGGTTACAATTGCTATTACTAAGCACAGCTCTAATTTAAATAGCAGTTGGAGACAAGATACAGAAGATGTGGCCATGGTGACCACGTATTAGAGAGGAGGGGTTTCTGAGTTCAGGTAAAGTCAACCCATTAGTATAAAACCTGACATGAAGTAAGTGTTCAATAAATGCTAGTTGTTGTCAGTATTGTTATGATTATTAGGCCCTGAAGTCTTCATGAATAGGTAGACTCCCTATCTCCTCCTCTTTTGTTTGGTTTGGTGTGCTTTTAAATCATGTTCCTTTACCTGCTGAATATTTCTCTGCCTTTTCATCTTGTTTAGGTTGCTGTGTTTGGGGTGGCCTTTCTGTATGCTAGAAGTTTGTGGTTCCTCTTTATTGTGGAGGTTCCTCCCTGTGGGTGGGGTTGAATGAGTGGCTTGTCAAGGTTTCCTGGTTAGGGAAGTTTGCGTCGGTGTTCTGATGGGTGGAGCTGGATCTCTTCTCTCTGGAGTGCAATGAAGTGTCCAGTGGTGAGTTTTGAGGTGTCTATGGGTTTGGTGTGACTTTTGGCCACCTGTATATTTGTGCTCAGGGTTATGTTCCTGTGTTGTTGGAGAATTAGCTTGATATGTCTTGCTCTGAAACTTTTTGGCTCTTGGGTGGAGCTTGGTTTCAGTATAGGTATGGAGGGTTTTGGATGAGTTCTTGTCAATTAATGTTTCCTGGAGTCAGGAGTTTTCTCGTGTTCTCAAGTTTTGGATTTAAGCCTCCTGCCTTTGGCTTTCAGTCTTGTTCTTACAGTAGCCTCAAGAATTCTCTATCCATACAGCACCGATGATAAAACATCTAGGTTAATGGTGAAAAGATTCTTCACAGTGGGGGACACCCAGAGCAGTTCACAGAGTTACATAGAGAAAAGAAGAGGGAGGAGGGAGATAGAGGTGACCAGAAGGAGAAGAGGGAGAATCAAAAGAGGAGAGAGCAATCTAGCCAGTAATCAGTTCCCTATTTGCTCTCCGCAGTCTGGAACACTTAGAGAAGTTCACAGAGTTCCATAGAGAAGAGAAGAGGAAGGAAGGAGATAGAGGTGACCAGGAGGAGAAGAGGGGGAGTCAAAAGGAAAGAGACAGATCTAGCCAGTAATCAGTTCCCTAAGTGTGCTCCACAGCCCGGAACACACGAAGAGATTCACAGAGTTAAGTAGAGAAGAGAAGGGGAGGAAGGAGATAGAGATGACCTGGGGGAGAAAAAGGAGAGTCAAAAGGGGAGAGAGCAATCAAGCCAGTAATCACACTTCTAAGTAGAAATGGATACTGAAGATTGGATTCTTAAAGGTACAGAATTGATAACAAATACCAAAAAGTAAAGATTAAAAATCGAGTAGAGGTTAGACTCTCAAAAACACAATCTTAAAAAAAAAACAAAACAAAATCACAAAAGTTATTTTAAAAATATATGAAATTTGCTTTTAAAATAGGGTTTTTTTTTTTTTTTTTGCAGGGTAATAGTAGGTTTTAAAAATGAAAATTAAAGGAGTAATAAAGAACTTAAATTTTTTTTAATTTAAAAAACTTAAAAATGATAATAGTAAAACATATCTAAGAATTTCTCTGGAGCTGTTGAGAACATATGTGGTCAGTTCAGTTTCAGATAGTTCCTTGTTCCAGCTTACACTTCTTCTCAAGGTCTATAGGTCCTTTCCAATGTAGCCACTGCTAACTACAGGGTTTTAATCTGTTGTACCTGTCACTTCCAAAGCGGTTCCCTCTGTTTATTTTGGCTTCCTCTGTTTGCAAGTCTCTTCAGTATCTAGCTTCCGCCCTGACATAAGGGGGTGAAGGTGGTCACTTATTCAGGCTCACTTGTTCAATTGTGCTGCGGGAAGGGAGGAACACTGCAAACAAATATCACTGGCGTGTGTGGGGAGTGCTTGTAGTGTCTGGGCCACAATGGGTTTGCCCCACTCACGGCCTGTGTGCTTTCCCCGTCTACACTGCTCAGGCTCCAGGTTGCTCTGCAGGGGAACTGTCTAAGGCAGGCCCTGGATTACGTGCACTTCCCAAATCTACGCTGCTCAGGTTCAGGAAATTGGGTACTCCACAAAGGTGCAGACTCAGTTGGGCCTGCATTTTGTGCCCTTCCCAGGTCCAAGCAGTTCAGGTGACCAGGTGCTTGGCGAAGGCACTCCCCCAGTTTGGCGGTGCATCTTATCACCTCCCCAATCCCAGACACTTGGTTTTCTGGGTGTGCAGTGGGAGCACCGTCTCAAGTGTGCCGTGTGCGTCCTCTGGGGAGCTGATCTCTGGCTGTGACCCTCCTGGCAGATGTCAACTGTCCAGGATCCCAGGAAGACTTGGTTAGCAACTGGGAGCCTGCTCGCAGTTTGGTAGAGGCTGCTGTCTAATGGCACCCCACTCCAGTACTCTTGCCTGGAAAATCCCATGGACGGAGGAGCCTGGTGGCCTGCAGTCCATGGGGTCGCGAAGAGTCGGACACGACTGAACGACTTCACTTTGACTTTTCAATTTCATGCATTGGAGAAGGAAATGGCAACCCACTCCAGTGTTCTTGCCTGGAGAATCCCAGGGATGGGGGAGTCTGGTGGGCTGCCGTCTATGGGGTTGCACAGAGTTGGACACGACTGAAGCGAATTAGCACCAGCAGCAGCAGACTTCTCTGGGGCCGAGTTTGCTCCTTGCCTTCTAGCTCTGGCTGTCGCCCACCTGCCTCCCTGCCTCTGGTGAGGGATGGGCTGGCCCACTCTCAGCTAGCTCTCCTCTGGTATTCGCTAAGTCCTTTGTTCTGTGAGAGGCCTGGCAGTGCCTTAGGTTAGAGCTTTTTTGTGGGAAAGTTCTCTCTCTCTCTCTTTCCTCTCTCTCTCTTTTTTTTTCCTCTCTCTCTGGCTATCCCACAATTTGGGGTGCTATCTCACATTAGCTCCCTCAGATTGTCCTCGGGGAATTCAGGCCTGGTCCTTACCCTAAGCAATGCAGCCCGGGCCTCCCTGTTCAGCCCCACTTGCTAGTGGTGGATGCTAGCGTCTGGGCTGCTTCTCCACTGGGAGTTGCAGTTAGGCACATAATCTGTGGGTTTTATTTATTTATTTTTCCTCCAGGTTATGTTGCCCTCTGAGATTCCAAAACTCCCCACAGACCCGCTGGTCAGAGGGTTTCCTGGTGTTTAGAACCGTCTCCTCTTTTACTACTCCCTCCCCAGGATGGGTCTCTGTCCCTAACTCTTTTGTCTCTCTTTTTATTTTTTATATTTTGTCCTACCTCCTCTCCAGACAATGGGCTGCCTTTCTGGTGCCTGGTGTCCTCCGCCAGTGTTCAGAAGTTGTTTTGTGGTATTTGCTCAGCATTCAAATGATCTTTCGATGAATTTGTTGAGGAGAAAGTGGTCTCCGGTCCTATTCCTCCACCATCTTAGGGGAGAATCTCCAAGCCTTCATAAATAAATAAGACCGATATAATGGAGCACAATGTGGTGCTTGTACATACAAAAACATTAATAAATGTTAGCTCACACAAACTCATGTTACTGTGCTTTTTATGACAGACTATTTTAAATGTGTATTAAATGGAGGGGACCTTAGAAGCGATGGCATCTGGCTCCTTCAGGGTGATGAAACTTGAGATCCTTAGAAATAGAATAACTTGGGCAAGTTACATAGTGAGCAGTAAACTGGGAATTAAAATCTGGTCTTTTGCCACAGCTGGAAAGGGTCTGCTGTACCCACAGTGCCTCTCTTCTAACTCCCTCGTCTAAATCAAGTTCAACAAAAATGATGATAAGGTCCATACCACAGTGGCAGCTGCAAACACCTTTTGCTTTTGTGCCAAGCTTAGTTATGAGCTTTGGAGTGTACCCATTTTGCCTTCTCTGGCTCCTCACCTTTCTGCCACCTGTCTTTTGGGGTTCATAACAAAAATAAAACACAAACACAAAAATCGTAGGTCTGACAATCATAGCTGGTTTCACTGGATGGCTAGAGCTTAGTTATGCTTGTAGAGATTCACTGAAAACTTTTTTTGGAGCCTCAAAAAATTAGCATTTTTATTGTGAGTATTAACTAAAAATTGTCATTACTGGGCACAACTTTAGTTAAGTAGCGGTTGGAGGCAAAATACAGAAGCTGTGGCTGACCAAATGTCAGGATTATCAACTCTGTGAGCTTGGGTGATGCGTAAGATATTGTGTAATTTCTTGTAGCACACAAGCCACTTAGAAACTTACTACCTCTGTTCCTTCTTAAATATATAGTGTTGTTCTCAGTGGTTTGCACTGAACATGTAACAGGCAGCATTCAGTAAAGTCACTTGACAGCTCCTTCTAAAATAAATCTGATTTTATCTTTGTGTCATATAATTTCCCATGCTGAGAGGTTTGCATTATCATCAACACAATAACAGTGCCTACAGCAGGCAGTCCTGAAGTACTTCTAAACCCTGGTTCCCTCAACACCACAACTCTTTCTAGCACAGGAGTCCCCAATCTCCAGGATCTGATATCTGGTGATCTGAGGTGGAGCTGATGTAATAGGAATAGAAATAAAGTGCACAATAAACATAATATGCTTAAATCATCCCCAAACCATCCCCCTTCCCGCCCCAGCCTGTAGAAAAATTGTCTTCCACGAAACTGGACCCTGGTGCCAAAAAGATTGGGACCGCTGTTCCAGTAGGTTAGGGAGAAGGCTATCTAAATCCAACCATGAATAATCAGACACAAGTAACATGAGAATTTAACTGTAAGTTTTTTTTCCTTTCCCCTGATGCCTTAGTATATAATTAATGCTTTTAATTCATTGTTGTGCCAAGATATTCCATCTAGCTCATGGAAACCAGTTCTAAAATGCAAAGACACGATGGCTGCCAAGATTCCGGTCATACACGTTTCAGATGGTGTGGACTTTCTCTGGAGTATACCTGACTATTGTGTTCTTTAACAAAAGTAGGGTGTGAGTTTGCACACGTAGCGTGCAACAGGAGGATGGTGGATGCCCAGCAGGTAATTCATTTAGTGGTCATGTGCTGAGGAAAACAAGAGTTGTGAGTGTAGACGGATCAAAAGCAAGGAGTCCTGTGTGACCCCGCTGCTGCTTCTCTTACCCTAAGGCTGCCCAAGGCGAGAGTTTTCATCCTGGTAGGATGTACAAGAGCTTCCCCTGATATAGGGGGCCAGAAATCTAGAAGTAAATGTGTTCTGGTTCTGTCTGAGAACACTAGCAACAATTCCCGTGCAATTGCTTTCGCTTTTTAAAAGGGAGAAATAGATGGCTATCGGGTCACTTTCACAGCTAATAGTTTATAGGTCAAGATAATCTGGAGCTAAGAAATGTGATATTCATTATGAAAAATAGAAAGCTTATTTTAGCAGAGGATTTTTGTTTAATTGCAAGCCCAAAAGCCTGAGTATAAAAAGTATTTATTGTACCAAGAATAAATTAAATTTCCCCCTTTCTATCTTTCTTTACTTATTCCTCTAATTGTTTATTTTGAAACCCCTCTTCACCCATGAGAATGTGAGCCACACAGAGGTAGGGATTTTCATCCATTTGCTTGCTGTGTATCCCCAGGGCCTTACACAGAGTCTGGCAAATACGAGTATCCAATATGTACTCACTGACCAACAAATGAATGAATGAGTGAACTGTAAATTGAAAAACCATCCTTCCAAATGAATTCATTTGTGGATGTAAGCTAGCACATTCCCTAGAAAGCAGCTTCCTTCATTAAGGGCAGGCTTTAAGGTTCACAGGAGATTTTAGCATCAACCTAATGATGCTGATTTTCCTTGGAAATTGCTCTCTGCTCCTCTCCCCTAGTTTGTCTTCCTCAGCATTTATTTTCAGATCAGCATTGGATCTGAAGTTATAGCTTTTTCTCCCCAGAATTCACCTGAGGAAAAATTGTCTTTTCCTTGCGTTTGAAGCTTAGCAAATTGAGGAAAACCAACTTAGATGAACATTTGATGATCTTTTGAAAAAAGAGAGACCTGGAAGCTCAATACAGATGGTGCCGCTCCTGCCTTGGGGATGCTGGGCAGCTTGGGCCCAGCTTGGAGTGGTTCTCCTGGGAAACCGGGACTGGCTGGATTCTCTCCTAACTCAGCAGAAGTGCCAGGGCCATGCCAGTCACAGGGTAAAGTGGCTGGGGTGTGGGCCCTACACAGAGAGGGTCTGTAAAACCCTTCTTACTGACTCGAGCCCTGACTCAGGCATTCTAGGATTTCAGGACTCACCCAAACCTGATTAAAGGTGTCCAGAGGGCCTGGGGTTAACACTGAGTTGTTCTTTAAGTACAAGATTATGGTTTCCAATAAAGTGGATTTGTGGTACCTGAGGTGATTTTGTGGAAGAAAAAAAGGAAGATTAAAAAGTCTGTGTCAAAGTAGTATTTTGATTAGACCAGAAGCATAATTTTAGAAAGTGGAAAATAGTAGGGATGCCATAGGAAATGTGCTTGGGGCCTGCCCTCCCCAGAGGAATGGAGTCAATAAATCATCTCCAGCCAGTCCCAAGTTTTCAAGTGTGATGTTTTCGACATTTTGTAGACTTACATTTTAAAGTAAAGAATGCACAACCCCATCTATTAAGGTTGTGTTATTGCATTTGTCATCTTTTTTTAATTTTGGAAGATATTTCATTTACCCTTGTTAGGTATAAATATGGTCCTGTGCTTTACTTTTCATGAAGGATGGAGAGTAAAACAACAAGCTTCTTGGTTTAGGAAGAACTAATTAGTAGATTTTCCTCCAGTTCTCCAGGATCGTGGCAACTGCTTCTTTCCTGACAGTGAACTTTGCATCCCAATCTCCATTAGTCTTAATAGAAGCCAAGCATTCTCTCCCCTTCACTGTGCTATAAGAATCATTTTTCCTGAGTGGAGTAATGGTTATGAAGTCATTTAGGTATTCACAGAAAAAAATGCCTTTTACTGTTGTTTTTTTATTGATTCCAGGAATGTGGCGAAGAGAAACCCTGCTCCATTTTACCGTAAATACTATTAATCCAGAGATGACTTCTTAGTATACAGCAATGATTGATTTGAATTTTAATGAGTTGATATTCAGAGTTTTCATCTAGACTCAGATAAAACAACAAAATCATGCAGTGACTCTGGTTACATCTGGAGTTGCTACTTAGATTGCCTACACAGTCTTGTATTTTGAAAAAATACAAGGTTTGAAAAAAAAAAGGATAAGAGCTGAGATATATTAGATCCTGAAAGTATATACTTCACCTATCCTATTACTGACATTCACTCCTGACTTCATTTCCAAAGAATTTCACCCATTTCTCCCACCAGGTCCAAGATCAATATCTTATTTTAAGGAAAAAGTTTTCACTCAAAATAGGTTGACTTTTGAGTCTGACAAAGTAGAAATTAGAGTTATGGTGCTGTTTTAAGAGAAAAATTGGAGAGGTCTGATTCCCAATCTACATAATAATTCAACAGAATTTAAGGCTGTCTTTAGCACTTTGCATTAGCAGCAAGTAATTACCTCCAACTAGAATGAAATGAGGGTCAAGAATGGTTTCAAGCAATCAAGTGGAAGTGTTACTTGCTTTATTGAACATGCTAATTCAAAGCTGCACTTGGAAGAGTTAAAGAAGAAAAATGCCTCCAACCCAAATTGCCTTGTGAGCTTTTTTGCAAGAGTGGGCCAGAATGGTTTGTGGATGATAAAAAGTTTAAGTTGTTTAGTTTTAATATTTTAAATGACTTTACCTAGGAATTTGAGTGATTTCGGATTTTTCATTTTTGTGTTTTAATTTAATGGTGCATTCGATATACATAAGGATAAGCACACAAACATTTTTTTGAACATGTTAACAACTATTTTCAAATGGGCGTGCCTATCCCTGAATGGATAGGTTGGTCTCCTACCAAATTACAAAATTAAGTAGATATGAATTAGTATGTGGAAGTGTTACTGAACTAAACTTGGGTTCACCTGCCTGCTACCCAGCATAACCAATCAATTGACACAAGTTGCAGTGAAGGAAAGTACAGTGTTTGTTTGCAGTGCACCAAGCAAGGAGAACTGGTAGCTCATGCTCAAAAGGCCCAAACTCCCCTATGGTTTTCAGGGAAGGATTTTAAAATGCAATATTTGGACTGAGGGTTGCAGGGTACATGAATTTCCTTTGATTGGGTGGTGGTGGTTAGGTGACAAGGTGGCATTTCAGGAACCTCAGTCATCAACTTTCAGGTTCCAACCAGACTGAGGTCAGTATATAATCACCATCCTATACCTGGTCAGGGGTCTTAGTTTCTGCATAACAACCCAAAGGTATGCATCTGATTGCTGTGTATATTCCTTGAGGAAGACTGTCCTATCACTGAACTATTGTTCAAGCTATCTTTCTTAATTGCTTTTCCTTTGTTTCCGCATATCATCATTTCTCTAAGTAGTAACCATTTGAGTCTGCTGTTTGAAACTCAAGGAAGGTATAGGAGAGTAGAATCTTTTTCTACAAACAAGAAAAGGTGGGGGATACACAGGGGCTTTTGTACATGGGACGAACTCACAGAGTCCTGTTCAATTTCAACCCCCCTTTTTCTTTGATGCTTCTCAATCCTGAGGGGAACAGGAGCCGGACAAAACAGGCAATTAGGTTTTGGATAGAGAGTCTAATCATACTTGTCAGGGGAACTCGGTTTTGGGGGGACCTGGTTTCTGAAGTGCTAGCTGAGTCCAGTTCCTCTTATGAAATTCTAGGCCGATAGAATATTGATCTAAACTCAGACACAGTTTTGCTTACTCAATTATCAATGATTCTAACCTTGGGGAACAATTAAAATTCATAACTGTATTTATTAGCAACAGAGCTTCCCAGATGCTCAGTGATAAGGAATTGTCCCTGCCAATCCAGGAGACAAAGGAGACCTGCATTCATTCCCTGGGTGAGAAAGATCTCCTAGAGAAGGAAATGACAACCCACTCCAGTAGTCTTGCCAGAATAATCCCATGGAGAGAGGAGCCTGGCAGGCTACAGTCCATGGAGTCACAAAGTGTCAGACACGACTGAGTGTGCACACACACACACACACATTTATTAGCAAGAGAGTAATGAGAATAAAAATGAAATCATGTGCAGAATTCCTGAATTTGCCTTTTTTTAAATATAAATTTATTTATTTTAATTGGAGGCTAATTACTTTACAATATTGTAGTGGTTTTGCCATACATTGACATGAATCTGCCACAGGTGTACAGGTGTTCCCCATCCTGAACCCCCCTCCCACCTCCCTCCTCATCCCATCCCTCTGGGTCATCCCAGTGCACCAGCCCCTAGCACCCTGTCTCATGCATCGAACCTGGACTGGCGATTTGTTTCACATATGATAATATACAGGTTTAAATGCTATTCTCCCAAACCATCACACCTTTACCCTCTCCCACAGAGTCCAAAAGACTGTTCTATACATCTGTGTTTCTTTTGCTGTCTCGCATATAAGGTTATCATTACCATCTTCCTAAATTCCATATATATGCGTTAAATACTGTCTTTCTGGCTTACTTCGGTCTGTATAATAGGCTCCAGTTTCATCCACCTAATTAGAACTGATTCAAATGTATTCTTTTTAATGGCTGAGTAATATTCTGTTGTGTATATGTACCACAGCTTTCTTATCTATTCGTCTGCAGCTCAATCCCAGAAAAATGAATTTGCCTTTTTTATTAGATGTTAACTGAAGTTTAGGATGAATAATATTTTATATATCTAGGTTGATTATAATACAAATAATTCTGACTTAGAAACTGTATCTTGTAGCTTTAAAAACATATTTTCTTTATCATGTGGCAGGAAATAAGTAGAGATTAAGCTCTCTTAAAATAATTAAAGACAATTTAGATGATACAAACAAACTTTATTTAACACTTCATGAAGTAAGCAGTCTCCATTTGCCAGGGTCCAGAGAACTTCATAATGGGCTTGAAGGCAGGATGCTTTTATAGGATAAAGAATAAAAAATAAAGAAGAGAAAATGAATAAGGAAAAAGGAAATACATATAGAACCCTGAATTGGCTTGGCATGTGGGGATTGTTTGACAGGATACACTGTGTTTCTAGTCAAATGAAACTTTTCTCGGGACTTGAAAGTTACCTGTATCAGTTTGCTGAGCTGGCATACCAGGCAGGAGTAGCTCCATCTTGGACCTAGACATTTATTTCAATGGCTATTTAAAGTGAATCTGAAACTTTATTTTTTAAAGAGGACAATTAGTTTTTTATTTCAGATGTTGTACTTGGAAACTCAGTTGGTATCTTTTTTTAATTGAAAAATATGGTAACCTTATATACTCATTAAATGCTATCTTTCTAAAACATAGCTTGGAGACATGCAGCATGCATGTTTAATCTCAGTACAATGGATTCAAAACCAAGTATGCATGTTACCTGCATCAAGGCTAGATTACAAATTATTATAGTCATCATCATCATCTTCACATTTTGTTTTCCATGCATTTGATGATTCATTGGCAGTATTTTGGTGATGACACCACATTAGTGGTAATAACAATGTTTTAGGACCTAATTAATGATGGTTTAATTACAACATTTTGAATGACTACCATTGCAGGAATTGATGCTTTACAGCTGGGTATTGTAAAGTGGGTATCTGTACTGTGAACCTTTGCCCTGTGAGGGACACTAGAGTCCTTGCTTTAGCTGACACAGACATGGTATCTGGGAGTACTTGGTCAGTTCATAACTGAACCAACACTTAACTGAGGAACTGTTCTTCTTCTTGCAGAAGTATATTCCTTTTTTGTAGAGACCTAAATCTATAATTTTGAGCAGTCAAGCAATATCTACCAGGTGGCAATCTAGGGCTTTAATATGACTTGGTCAATGGCAAGGGAGTTTGATTTCTTTGCCTTGCAATATCTGCTTTAAAAATCTCTTGGGAGAGGAGAGGTAAATGATTTAATTGATATCTTCTATTCTTTCATTTCCTTCATTTATGTCAGCTAAGGACAGGACATGAAGACCCAGAATTAATCTGCACATTAAAATGATTAATCATAAGGTTATATAATTCAGAAGGAAATAGTGGGGATGAAAACTTTCAGTAGGAAAAAGACCATGAGATGGGAGATAGGATTGTTTTCTTTGCTCTGCAGAAGATTTTTTAGTTTGATGTAGTTCCACTTTGCTATTTTCGCTTTTGTTGCCAATGTTTTTGATGTCAGGTCCATGAAATTACTGCCAAGATCAATGTCATGAACCATTTCCCCTATTTTCTTAAGGAAAATTAGTCATTTTAAATGAGGGATTGTTAAAGCTAAAAGAGCATGATGATTAAAAAGCTATAAAATTATTGAAAGTTTACCATCTGAAATATTTAAATCTCCAGAAAGTTTACCATCTGAAATATTTAAATCTCCAGAAAGTTTGTCTTTTATCAAAATAGGTTTTTTTTTGTTTTTTTGTTTGTTTGTTTTTGTTTTTTTAGCAAAAAAAAAAAAGGAACACTGGGGAAACTAGGAGCAAAAGAGAAAATTTGGGCTTGTGTATAAATTCCCCTCAAATCCCTCTGTCCTGTGCAGACACATTCGTATTTCTAAGCAGGATAACAGGAATTGTTGTTCAGTCATTCAATCGGTCCAAATCTTTGCAATAACAGGGTCGGATAAACAGAGGAGGATCTCTAAACAAATGCAAAATGTTGAATTCACAAAAGCCTCCTGTCCTGCATCCTGCCTGCCCCCCACCTCCAACTTGTCATTCTCAGATGAAATGGGCTTGATAAATCAGAGGAAAGTTCAGGATAGACTATGCTTCAGTAACAAATAAACCTAACAAGTAAATTTTTTAACACACTGAGGTTTATTCTGCACTCAAAGTCCAAAATGAGTCAGATGACCTTTTTCTATCCTGTAGCCTGCAAGGTTGCTGTGTCAGGAAAAGAGGGTGCTAACAGAGACACTGAGAACAGACATGTGGTTGCCAAGGAGGAGAGCGATGGGAGAGGGATGGATTGGGATTCTGTGATTAGCAGATGCAAGCTCTTATATAGAGAACAGATAAACAAGGTTCTACTATATAGCACAGGGAACTACCTTCAATAACCTGCAATAAATCATAATGGAAAATAATATTTTAAAATATATATATTCACACATATATATACACATATAACTGAGTCATTTTGCTGTACACCAGAAACTAATACAACATTGTAAATCAAGTACATTTCAATAAAATTAACTTTAAAAAAGAAAAAAAGGAGAGAGCTAGAAGTTTGTTCCAAGTACCTATATGGGCCAGGAAGTACCCTCATGACACTTCCTCCCACAATTGATTGTAACTTGGCCACATTATTCCATCCTCAGGGAATTTGGGCCAGCAAGGGGACTTGGAGTAGGACTTAGAGGTCTCTGCCTCAGGAGACTTTCTTACTCCTGTAAGCTTATCCTACCTTAGCAGTCAGCTCCCTGATTTCTCCCCACAGAACTAGCTTCCCTCCAAAGAAAGAAAACTGGCCAGTAAGAAAGAGAGAGAGAGAGAATGAATGAGAGCCTTAGCTCTCATATCAAGCTCCAGAGCACAGAATTACAGAATGGTGCCAGATTCCAGTGTCAGAAAGTCCAGGTCATCCTGAGTTGCTAATGAGTGAGAAAAGAGAGAAGCAAAACTATTAAAATAATAATATATGCTAACACTAGTTAAATAAGATGATAAATAAGAATATACTTACTCTCCTTCCCTTCCACCCACGTAACTATTTCCACTACAGTGATTCTGACAAAGTATATGTCTGGTTTCCTTACTCCAAAAACATATCAAGAACCATAAGCTCAGATGATTCATTTTCAACCTCATCTTCATTTGTTAAAGGGCATCCATTACTGAGCCATTTCGTATTCTACTAAATATCCTGTGACATTGTGGTCACCAGCATGAGTGACAGTTTTTGCACTCATCCAAACAACATACTGAATGTCTTCCATCTGCCAGGCCTTGTGCCAGGTTGATGCTTGGACTGCTTCTTCTCTAGAGCTCATGGCCTAGCAGCTGCCATCTGAGTCTAGACAGATATGTTCCAGGAAACATATCCACAATTTCTTGTAAACCACATCCTGAGGGGTGTTTCTGGGTCTGTGCTCAGCCAGAAAAGGAAGAGGGCCTCTGAGGCACCAGTTGATTACCGCTCCCTACTAATCACATCCAGGATGGGATGGCATGTACATTAAAGACAAAAATCTTCACTGTTCTCATGGGAGTTAAGAATTGGAATTAGTTTTTCCCAAAGCCAACATCAACTCTCTCCAACAGTCAGATTTTATTTGAGAACTGGGAGAGCAGGGGAGAAGACATTGTGTGTCTGTTTGGATCTCACTTTGGCATCAGAGATGCTCCTTGCCGGCCGTGATGCTGGCCCATGGTGAGTGGGACTAGAGTGGGAGCAGAAGCTGTGAGCTGGGACCCTAGGAGGTGCGCTTCCAAGTTCTTCCACTAACTGGCTCTGTGACCTTGAAGGAGGCCTTTGGTCCCTCCGAGCTCCAGTTTCCTCATGTGTAAGATCAAATGCTTGGACTAGAAAGGCATCTCCCAGCTGTGACACATGATCGTTCCGGGCTTCTGTGTTCCTGCCTCCATAACTGAGGTCCCCAGGCCTGTGTCACGTGGGGTCAGCAGGTGCATCAGTGCCTTGTCATCAGAGTGATCCACTTGAGAGGCATTCCCCCACCGTAACTTGCCAAGAGAAAAACGATTAGCTATGTCACCTCCAAAACTCTTTGGAGTTTATTTCTTTTTTTCAACAACTTTCAAATTCTCACTATGATCACAAACTGAAGAAGAAAATAGTCCTTATCCAGCCAGTAAAATCAACAAGTGGAATGTCTGGGGATCTCTGCACATCACCAAAACACTTTGCCAAAGGGTCCTTAGCCCATTGGTGAGGGTTTAGCCCATTGGTGAGTGTCCCTGAGAGCCCAGCTCTCACAAGGGGACTTGCCATGTGATATTGTGGAGGTACAGACCTTAGTGCTTCAAAGAGGCTCAACCTTCTGGCATTCACAAACATATTTTGCACATGAGGGAACTGAAGCCCAAGGAGGTTGATTAGCCAAGGCCATGAACATTGGGCAGAAATGAGATGAAAACTTGCATCTTCTAACTCCTGACTTACAGGCCCAAGCTCTTACCCTACACTGCGCTAGAAAATTCATAGATGCTTTCACTGAAATCTGAATCTGTATCAGTAATAGTCATATGGCAATGAAAGTGCTGGGCTTCCCTGATAGCTCAGTGGTAAAGAACCCGCCTGCCAACGCAGAAGACATGAGACTCGTGTTTGATCCCTGGGTTGGAAAGATCCCCTGGAGAAGAAAATGGCAACCCACTCCAGTATTCCTGCCTGGGAAACTCCAAGGACAGAGAAGCCTGGTGGGCTACAGTCCATGGGGCTGGGAAGGGTCAGACATGAGTTAACAGCTAAACAACAACAACAATGGTAGTGCCAGCAATGGTAATAATATATACCACATATTTATGTTATATGTGTACTTTATACACACACATACACCATTTATTGAGCAGCCACCATTAGCCAGGCACTGAGACAGTCATTTTATATATCTTAGATCTATTTTTATGGTAACTATAAGATATATTCTCTTCATTATCATTTATAGTCCTTACTATGCACAGGCATTAAACTAGCCACCATGGTGAAATTTGGAAATAAATTAAGAAAGAGCCTTGTCCTTAAGGAGATAATAGAAACCTGTGACATAAGCCTCAGAATATGCGACAGCAATATGAGGGAGAAGATGTCAGAAGAAAGGTTTGGCTACATTCTGGGGGGATTCAGAGAAAAGGACGTGTATTTTTCCATATTGAATGGATTTGGAAAGGAAAGACAAGGGAGGAGGTGGCTGAACTGAATCCTCAGTAGAAGAAAGGATGCTGAGTACTGGAATTGGGATGAAGGACTTTCCAGAATAAGCAGAAGCACTGAGCCTGAAAGTCAAACTATATTACATGGAACCAAACAGCAAATCAGCTGGGATGTTGATCTTGGGCCAGTATTTGTCACAGCCAAGGGACAGTGAGTGTAAAACATTTAGTAGGTAAAGACCCAAAGTGACTAATCCCATGAACCATCTGCTAGAAAGAAATATTGCTTTCAGATTTTGTTATACCGAAAGAAATGGAAAAACCACTAGAAAACTTGTAAATTTGGAGTCTAAGCTGAAAGCAAAGTGGAACTTACCCAGCCCACTCTAAGGGTCTCTTCACAGGAGAAACTAAAGCATCTTCCTGCAAAGTCAACAGGGTTTACAGTGGTAGAAGGTCATTGATTCTGAGCACACAAATCTGAACATACAGGGGTCATCAGTTTCCCAGAAACAGAACATATGCAAAAGGTAAAAGCCTGATGTGGCGCAATTAACCTATATCTGTGCTTTAAAGGGGAGTGGTGATTTCTCCACTGAACTAAGAACAAAGAGAGAGGATTGGACTTATGCCCGTAAATAAACAGTGTTATGCCAGTAAATGTTTATACACTAGCTCTCTCTCTTTTTAATATAATTTTTATAATTAGTTTTAATTGAATAATAATTACTTTTAGAAAAGGCAGAGGAACAAGAGATCAAATTGCCAACATCTGTTGGATCATTGAAAAATCAGGAGAGTTCCAGAAAAATATTTACTTCTGTTTTATTGACTACGCCAAACCCTTTGATTTTGTGGATCACAATAAATTGTGGAAAATTCTTAAAGGGATGGGAACACCAGACCACCTCACCTGCCTCATGAAAAACCTGTATGCAATTCAAGAAGTAACAGTTAGAACTGGACATGGAACAACAGACTGGTTCCAAATCAGGAAAGGAGTATGTCAAGACTGTATATTGTCACCCTCTTTATTCAAGTTATATGCAGAGTGCATCATGCAGAATGCCAGGATGGATGAAGCACAAGCTGGAATCAAAATTGCCAGGAGAAATATCAATAACTTCAGATACGCAGATGACACCACCTTTATAGCAGAAAGTGAAGAAGAACTAAAGAGCCTCTTGATGAAAGTGAAAGAGGAGAGTGGAAAAGTTGGCTTCAAATTCAACTTTCAGAAAACTAAGATCATGGCATCTGGTCCCATCACTTCATGGCAAATAGATGGGGAAACAATGAAAACAGTGAGAGACTTTATTTTCTTGGGCTCCAAAATCACTGCAGATGGTGATTGCAGCCATGAAACTAAAAGATGCTTGCTCCTTGAAAGAAAAGCTATGACAACCTAGACAGCATATTAAAAAGCAGAGACATGTTGATGTATGGCAAAACCAATACAATATTGTAAAGTAAAAAAAAAATAATAAATAAATAAATAAAAAGCAGACACATTACTTTGCCAACAAAGGTCTGTCTAGTCAAAGCTATGGTTTTTCCAGTAGTCATGTATGGATGTGAGAGTCAGACTATAAAGAAAGCTGAGCATTAAAGGATTGATTCTTTTTTTTTTTTTCTAATTTTATTTTATTTTTAAACTTTACATAATTGTATTAGTTTTGCCAAATATCAAAATGAATCCGCCACAGGTATACATGTGTTCCCCATCCCGAACCCTCCTCCCTCCTCCCTCCCCATACCATCCCTCTGGGCCATCCCAGTGCACCAACCCCAAGCATCCAGCATCGTGCATCGAACCTGGACTGGCAACTCGTTTCCTACATGATATTTTACATGTTTCAATGCCATTCTCCCAAATCTTCCCACCCTCTCCCTCTCCCACAGAGTCCATAAGACTGTTCTATACATCAGTGTCTCTTTTGCTGTCTCGTACACCGGGTTATTGTTACCATCTTTCTAAATTCCATATATATGTGTTAGTATACTGTATTTATGTTTTTCCTTCTGGCTTACTTCACTCTGTATAATGAGGTACCATTTCACACCAGTCAGAATGGCTGCGATCCAAAAGTCTACAAATAATAAATGCTGGAGAGGGTGTGGAGAAAAGGGAACCCTCTTACACTGTTGGTGGGAATGCAAACTAGTACAGCCACTATGGAGAACAGTGTGGAGATTCCTTAAAAAACTGGAAATAGAAGTGCCTTATGATCCAGCAATCCCACTGCTGGGCATACACACTAAGGAAACCAGAAAGGAAAGAGACACGTGTACCCCAATGTTCATCGCAGCACTGTTTATAATAGCCAAGACATGGAAGCAACCTAGATGTCCATCAGCAGATGAATGGATAAGAAAGCTGTGGTACATATACACAATGGAGCATTACTCAGCCATTAAAAAGAATACATTTGAATCAGTTCTAATGAGGTGGATGAAACTGGAGCCTATTATACAGAGTGAAGTAAGCCAGAAGGATTGATTCTTTTGAACTGTGGTGTTGGAGAAGACTCTTGAGAGTTCCTTGGACAGCAAGGAGATCCAATCAGTCAATCCTAAAGGAAATCAGTCCTGAATATTCGTTGGAAGGACTGATGCTGAAGCTGAAACTCTGATACTTTGGCCCCCTGATGCGAAGAACTGACTCATTGGAAAAGACCCTGATGCTGGGAAGGATTGAAGGCCAGAGGAGAAGGGATGACAGAGGATGAGATGGTTGGATGGCATCACCGACTTAATGGACATGAGTTTGATCAAGCTGTGGGAGTTCACAATGGACAGGGAAGCCTGGCGTGCTGCGGTCGATGGGGTCTCATAGAGTCGGACATGACTGAGTAACTGAACTGAACTACTTTACAATATTGTGATGGTTTTTGCCATACATCAACATGAATCAGCCACAGTTATACATGGGTCCCCCCAGTCCTGAACCCCCTATCTCCCTTTTAAAATGTGAATGTGTACATGCTTAAGCTTATTGTGAATTTTATTGATGTGATGACAGTACACACTTTTGAAATAATAAAATATTAACACTGCTTTAGAAATAATAAAATACTATTATTTAGAAATAATAAAATACTAACACTTTAGAAATAATAAAATACTAACACTACTAATACATGGAGAAGGAAATGGCAACCCACTCCAGTATTCTTGCCTGGAGAAACCCATGGACCGAGGAGCCTGGGAGGGCTACAGTCCACGGGGTCACAAAGAGACAGACATGACTGAATGACTTCACTCATTCACTCACTACTAATAAAATACAAATATGCAATATTTTTTGTGGTTCATTTCATATAGCATATTGGTCCTCACAGAATGCTTTCATTGGTTTTTGCAAAATTCTTGTGTCTACTATTTACAATAGCTAGGACATGGAAGCAACTGGGATGTCCATCAGCAGATGAATGGATAAAAAAGCTGTGGTACATAAACACAATGGAATATTACCTATAAAAAAGAATGCATTTGAGTCAGTTCTAATAAGGTGTATGAAACTGGAGCCTATTATAAAGAGTGAAAAGTAAGTTAGAAAGAGAAATACCAATATAGTATATTAACACATATATATATATGGAATTTAGAAAGACAATAATGATGACCTTATATAGAAGACAGCAAAAGAGACAAAGATGTAAAGAACAGACTTTTGGACTATGTGGGAGAAGAAGAGGATGGGATGATTTGAGAGAATAGCATTGAAACATGTATATTACCATATGTAAAATAGATGGCCAGTGCAAGTTCGATGAATGAAGCAGGGCACTCAAAGCCGGTGCTCTGAGACAGCCCAGAGGGATGGGTGGGGAAGGAGGTGGGAAGAGGTTTAAGGATGGGGATACATGTGCACCTGTGGCTGATTCATGTCGATGTATGGCAAAAACCATCACAATAGTGTAAAGTAATTAGCCTCCAATTAAAATAAATTAATTAATTAAAAAAATTTCTTGTGTCTGTAGCCAATCTGCAGTTGCAATTAATGAATGTGTGTAGTCCCAACATGAATGCAACTGATATTTTTGGTTACTTAATGAGAAGAAAGGGCTTCCTTGGTGGCTCAGAGGGTAAAGAATCTGCCTGCAATACAGGAGACCCAGATTCAATCCCTGGGTCAGGAAGAGATGATCCCCTGGAGAAGGGAATAACTACCTTCTCCAGTATTGTTGCCTGGAGAATTCCATGGACAGAGAAGCCTGAAGGGCTACAGTCCATGGGGTCACAGAGTCAGACACGACTGAGTGACCAACAGTTTCGCTTTCACTTCAAGAAGAAGAAAGTGAAACAAAAAAAGACCAATGTTGAAACTTTTCTCACTCATGACAAACTTCTTTGATGAATCAAAATGTGAGCAATTTCTTTGCCGAGTCAAACAATTGTTTTCAAATAATAGAAGGCTGGCTTATCAATTTGATGCTCTTCATGATATAATGGTTTATAGACACAGCACACTTTAAGGCTTAATTTACAATATTAACATTTTCTCCACGGTTCTACTTGTTTTGCAATTAGCAGTACAATAAACCAAATTCTGGTTTATAGTTTGTACTTATTTCTATAATATAAATACTATTATATGGCTGGATTCCAGCTACCAATGAGATGTCACTGAATGCAGAGTAGGGAAGAGAGGCACGGTAGCAGAACTTGTATGATGCTTCCATTGTTAGGGACTCAATGTTTGCATCCCCTTAGAATGTGTATGTTGAAGACCTAACTCCCAGTGTGATAGTATTTGAAGCTGGAGACTTTGGGAGGTAATTAACTTTAGATGACGTCATGAGGATAGGGCTCCCGTGGCAGGATTAATGTCCCTATTAGAAGAGGAAGAAACACCAGAGCTTCCTGCACACTGCCATGTAGGGACACAGCCTCAGCTGGAAGGTTGTCATCTACAGGCCAGAAAGAGCACTCTTACCAGGAACCAAATCGGCCCAGCTCCTTGATTTTAAACTCCCCAACCTCCAGAACTGTGAGAAAACTCTGTTGTTGAAGCCACTCAGTCTCTGGCATTTTTCTTACGGTAGCCTGAGCTGACTAATACAACCAGTATTGCTGCTACTGCTAAGTCACTTCAGTTGTGTCTGACTCTGTGCGACCCCATAGACGGCAGCCCACCAGGCTCCCCTGTCCCTGGGATTTTCCCCGGGAGAACACTGGAGTGGGTTGCCATTTCCTTCTCCAATGGATGAAAGTGTTAAGTGAAAGTGAAGTCGCTCAGTCGTGTCCGACTCTTAGCGACCCCATGGACTGCAGCCTACCAGGCTCCTTCATCCATGGGATTTTCCAGGCAAGAGTACTGGAGTGGGGTGCCATTGCCTTCTCCGTTTTGGGTGGATGTAAATAACTTCAGGACAGAGTTAATACTAAAATGTTGTAAAACAATTAGAAATTGCTGTCTTGAGTATTTATTTCTTATGCATTTGTTTTGTTTACTTTTTATTTTGAAGTAATTATAAGACATATTTGCAAAAATAGTAGAGCCCCACATACCTTTAACCCAGCTTCCCCCAATGTTGACATCTTATATAACTGTAATACAATATCATGAACATGAAATTGAGACTTGTATGATACTACTGGAGCTGAAGCTCCAGTATTTTGTCATCTGATGCGAACAGGTTACTCATTGAAAAAGTCCCTGATGCTGGGAAAGATTGAGGGCAGAAGGATAAGAAGGCATCAGAGGATGAGATGGCTGGATGGCATCACTGATATGATGAACACGAACTTGGGCAAACTCTGGGAGGTGGTGAGGGAGAGGGAGGCCTGGCATGCTGCAATCCACGGGGTCACAAAGAGTTGGACACAACTGGGCGAGTGAACAACAGCGACATGATACTACTAGACTAAAAACATTGATCAGTTATCATCATTTTTATATGGATTCATTTGTCGGTGTGTGTCGGTGTGTTGTGTTTGTGGTATGTGTGCAGTTTTATCCCCTGTATAGATCTATATAACCATCAGGACATTCAAGATGCATAAGTGTCCCATTACCACAAAGGAATCCCCTGTGTTTTCTCTTTAGATTGTCACCATTCTATCCTTGTCTCTCATAATTCTTGGTCTGTTCTCCATGTCTGTTGCTAATATAACAATCAATATCCAGAATGTTTTAAATATAGAACCATAGGTCATGTAAATTTACTCTTTTTCACTAAGCAGAATTCTCTGAACTTTGTTTCAGGTATCGTTCTTTTTTATTGCTAAGCAGTGTTTCATTGTGTGGATATACCAGTTTGGTTAACCACTCACCCACTGATGGATTATTTGAGTTGTTCCAGCCTTATACTGGGAGAAGGCAATGGCACCCCACTCCAGTACTCTTGCCTGGAAAATCCTATGGATGGAGGAGCCTGGTAGGCTGCAGTCCATAGGGTTGCTAAGAGTCGGACACGACCGAGCGATTTCACTTTGACTTTTCACTTTCATGCATTGGAGAAGGAAATGGCAACCCACTCCAGTGTTCTTGCCTGGAGAATCCCAGGGATTGGGGAGCCTGGTGGGCTATCGTCTATGGGGTCGCACAGAGTCGGACACGACTGAAGCGACTTAGCAGCAGCAGCCTTATACTGTTATGGATAGAGCTCCCATAAACATTTGTGTCCAGGTTTTTGTGTGAATGTAATTTTTCAATTTTCTGGGATGTGACCAAGAGTGTGACTGCTGAGTCATATGATAAAGTACAGAAAATTTTTCCAAATTATTTTGGAAATTATTTTCTCAGGTGGTTGTCTCATTTTAGTTTCCTATCAGAATGTATGACAGATCAATCAAACATCCTTGCCAGAGTTTTGTGTTGTTATTTTTCACTTCAGCTATTTTAATAATTGAATAATGAAATCTTATTGAGATATTAATTTGCATTGCTTAATGGCTAATGGTGTTAGACAGCTTTTCATGTATTTGTTTGTTACCTCACCTCTTTCATGAAGTGCCTCTTTAAATCTTCTACCAAGCTACTAATCAGATTTTTTGTTTCCTTACTGTTGAGTTTTGACAATTCTTTGTCAGATATGTGGTTTGCGAGTTTTTTCTTCCAGTCTGTAACTTATCTTTTCATCCTCTTAAAAGGGCCTTTTGTGGCACAAAAATTTTAAATTTTGATGAAGGTAAATTTATCAGTGCTTTCTTTTATGGATCTTGCCTTTAACGTAATGTCTAAAGACTCCTCACCTAGGTTTAGATCCTAAAGACTTTCTCCTATGTTTTCTTATAAAATATTGAAATTTTAAATTTAAATCCACAATCATTGTGAGTTAATATTTTATATGGTATGGTTTTAAGTCAAAGCTATTTTTTGCCCATGGTTGTCCAGTTGTTCCAGCACCATTTGTTTGAAAGCTTATTCTTTCTCCACTGAAATTTTTTCATATAATTTATTTTATTGTAAGTTTAATTTTTAATAATGGCTGTGGTTTGACATCCAGCTCACAAACTCTCTGAAAATTTAACAATGTGTTCTGGGAGCCAGTACAGACTGATTCCAGCAAATCATTGATTTATATTGTGTGTATGGTTTTGGTCAGAGGAAAAAAGACAACCATAGGGATGACTGGGGATGGTGAGCATGTGTAAACATTGAAATATATAATGTAAAGCATTATAAAAACATCAAGCCCAGAGGTGACATTAGTATCATCTTGTAGAAAATTAAAACTCAGATTTGAAATACATACTTTTTTAGCTTTGGGGAGAGGGAGCAGGAATTGGATATAATTCATGTCATTAATTTGAAATTGCTTAATTAATAGGTTCCCTTTAAACTAATTGGGTGGCCAAGAAGCTTGGAAGGATAGTCATGGCCTCTGTGGTCAAATGGAGCTGGGCCTGATTCTTGGCGCTGACATTTATTAGCTTTGAGGAACACCTCAATGACCTTTAGATCTGGTTAATTTCAAAGCTGGGAGAAGAATCCAAAGCTGTGTTTATTAATTTAACAAATTCTTGATGAGTTCCAGGCTATGTAGAAGGGATTAGGGATATAGCAGCAAGCAAAATTATCACAATTTTTACCCTCAAAGAATTTACTGTCCAGTGGAAAGGTGGACAATGAACAAAAAAGCACACTAGTAAAAAATGCTGTTACATAAGTGATAAGTGGCATAAAGGGCTGGGGTGGGGGGGAAGAAGCAGGTGCTGTGACTGAAACAGATAAACAAAAACCCTGCACAGTTCCAGGCACACAGAGGTTGCTAAGTGGTAGCTCTTTTTTTTTTTTTATTACAGATCTGGATAATATGAAGGTGGACAGACAAAGATCTGAAGACCTCATCTGAGGGCCTGACTACCCTTCACTTGTGTTATATACTGTAATGCCTACTTTGTATAGGGAGCTGTATTGGATACACTTTAAAACCCTCTTAAGATTCCTAAGTGTCTAAAAATCCGTGACTGTCATGTGTGTCAAGCAGGGATTTGTTTAATTTTTTTACATAAAGACACAGATAAATTAGCAATCAATATGGTAGTCATTAGATCAGATATTGCATATATTTATATTTTTAATAATATTTGGCTGCCATCCTCTCTAATCATTGTGCCCTTATAAAACTGGACTAAATTATGAAAAAGTACTTAAGGATCTAGAATTCTGAAACCTGGGACAATGCAATTGCTGTGTTTTATCAATTTTATTTCAACTATATACACATTGGCTTTTGTTTAGAAGTCTAGTTCAGTTCAGTTCGGTCAGTCAGTTGTGTCCGACTCTTTGCAACCCCACGAACCACAGCACGCCAGGCCTCCCTGTCCATCACCAACTCCCAGAGTTCATCCAAACCCATGTCTATTATGCAGTGATGCCTTCCAACCATCTCACCCTCTGTCATCCCCTTCTCCTCCTGCCCTCAATCTTTCCCAGCATCAGGGCCTTTTCCAATGAGTCAGCTCTTCGCATCAGGTGGCCAAAGTATTGGAGTTTCAGCTTCCAACATCAGTCCTTCCAATGAACACCCAGGACTGATCTCCTTTAGGATGGACTGGTTGGATCTCCTTGCAGTCCAAGGGACTCTCTAGAGTCTTCTCCAACACCACAGTTCAAAAGCATCAATTCTTCTGTGCTCAGCTTTCTTTATAGTCCAACTTTCACATCAAGTTATTATTAATCAATGTTTTTCTGTAATGAAGTCCTTAAATCTGCATTAAATAAACATCCAGACTTGTCGATGTCCTTTTGCTTTCCTGCTTGAGCCTGTGTATTTTCATCAGAATAATTCACTAAATTCAATCTGAGTCTATTTAAACATTTTTTTCCTAGTTTTCTACTAAGTTTCCCCTGACCTCTTGAACAACCAGCCCCAGTGTCAGCTGCCTGGGCAGGACTAGGGCAGGGGCTGTGGGGCATTTGAGCACTTTTGCTTCTTAACTGATGTTCTTATTCTTTGAAACAAAAATAATCATCTTTCCACCCCACTGCTATCTCTGCCACCTCCATTTTTTTTTCCAGTGGGAAGATGAGGAGTAAGAGGGACATGGCTAGTTCTTTAATTTTTTCTGATTATCAAATTTGCATTACCTTATTGGAAAACATTTGGAAAACTACAAAATCTTCAAAGGAGAAAATAAAATTTTAGCAGTGGTTACACTGTTTGCAGAATTCTTTTCCCCATACCTTGAAACACTGGGCATGATCATTGCAAAATTTCAGAGTCAAGCTCTGTTGAAATCACTGCTTCTACATTTACCATGGTTTGAGACTACCAGGTAAAGCCATGTACAAGGCCTGAGATCCAAGAAAAATATACAGCACAAACGTGCATAATGCTGGGTTGCAGAAATGCTTTTTAGTACTATGAAGACTCATTTCTTAAACAACTCTATGAGTATAATGATTATCCCTGGTTTTCTAAAGTCACAAATGCAGAGTGAGACACCCTGAATGCAGATCCCAGAAGACCAGCTCCAAGTCCACAGACTACAATAAACTTCTTATACTACAGACATCCTGGTGATAGGTCCAACCTCTCTCTTCCCCTGGCATGTCCCTTTCTGTGTAAAGCCAACACCTTTGTTTCTTTGTCCCAAACCAGGCCCCATATTGACTTCGCTCATATTTTGGCTTATTAGATGATATCATCATTCCTATGAATTGAAGATCTGTTTTGTCCCTTTATCCTGTTTCCTGGAGATGGTGGAGGAAAGAAAGCTGGCATGCTGCAGTCCATGGGGTCACAAAGAGTCAGATGTGACTGAGCAATGCAACTGAGCAACTGAACAACAACCTCTTTCCAGAACCTTCACTCCACTCACTTCTATTGAAGGCCAACTGCATTTCCTGTGGCTCAGCAGTATTATTCTCAACCACCTCTCCAGTTTTGAACATCTGGCGCTTCTACACAATAATCACAGTCAGTCACACAAGATTTTGGGCATAAATTTAGGGAGGAGAGAGATGATTATGCTCACTTTTTAACATGGAAGTCAGGAGGTTTTTTGAGGTCACTGAGGGGCATGGACTCCTCACATTTATTGGGAAGATAAGTGTGATTGATTTATTTCCTTGATTTTGTTCTATGAATCAATTAAATTTTTAAAATTTTATTTATTGTTAATTTTTTCCTTACTTGTGATTTTGAAATACTTCCGACCTACTGAAAAACCTGCAGTATTTTCACTGAGTAAAAACCTAAAGTATTTTTAGCTTTACCTACCATATTAATTTCCCCAGGACTTGCATAACTGATTACCACAAATTGGGTGACTCAAAGAACAAAAACTTATTTTCTCATAGTTCTGGAAAGTAGAAGTCTAAAATCAAGGTGTCCACAGGCCCTGCTCCACTCTGAAGGCTCTGAGGAAATGCTTTGCCTCTTCCTAATGTTCAGTGATCGCTGGCAGCCCTGGGCACCTCTGTATTTCTCAGAACTCTGCTTCCATCATTGTGGCCTTTTCCCCTGCATGTCTTTCCTTATAAGGACCATAT
>NW_011494954.1:5388265-5397696 GCF_000754665.1 Bison bison bison | reverse complement strand
TGTGTGTGTGTGTGTGTGTGTGTGTGTGTGTGCTTGCTCAGTAGTGTCCAACTCTTTGTGACCCCATGGACTGTAGCTCATCAGGCTCCTCTGTCCATGGGATTTCCCAGGCAAGAATAGTGGAGTGGGTTGCCATTTCCTTCTCCAGGGAATCTTCCTGACCCAGGGATAGAATTCACATCCCCTGCATCCTCTGCATTGCAGGCAGATTTTATATATATATATATATATATTTTAATGCTGAGCTACCAGGGAAGCCCTTTATTAGGTTTAGGGCCACCATAATCCAGAATGACCTCCTTTTAATGTAACTAATTATTATCTGTAAGACCTTATTGTTAAACACAGTAACATTCTGAGCTTCTGTGTAGAAATGAATGGGGGCGGGGAGTATGTTTAACCCAGCACACCTACATGCATTAGTTATTATGTACATTTTTAAATATTGCCTTCCAATTTTCTTTTTCTTTAAAATTTTTATTGGGGTATAGTTGGTTTACAGTGTTGTATTACTTTCTGCCATACAGGAAAGTGAATCAGCTACACATACACATACATCCACTCTTTTTTAGATTATTTTCCCATGTAAGTCACTACAGAACATTGAGTAGAGTTCTCTGTGCTATGTAGTTGGTTCTTTTTTGTTGGGGATGATTTCTCTTGTTGTTTAGTCACTAAGTCATGTACAACTCTTGTGATTCCACAGACTGCAGCCCACCAGGCTCCTCTGTCCACGAAATTTTCTAGGCAAGAATATTGGAGTAGGTTGCCATTTCTTTCTCCAGGGGATCTTCCTGATCCAGGGATTGAACCCACATTCCATGCATATTCTTTACCACTGAGCCACCAGGGAAGCCCTCGACAGGTCATAGAATATTTATTTTATTGGCCACACCACTCAGCACTCCAGTTCTTAATTCCCCAGTGAGCGATTGGACCCATGTTCCCTGCAGTGGAAGCACTGAGTCTTAATTCCTGGGCCTCCAGGGAAGTCCCTCACTAGTTATTAACGTTTTGATATATCTGTTTTATATTTCACTCCATCGATCTATGTGTGCATACATGCATCTACCCACACTCAGATTTTGTTGATCGATTTGAAAGTTTGTACTAAACATGATGCTGCATCCCTAGATACTTCAGCCAGGTGGTAACTGCTAAGGAAAAAAAACGCATTGTTCTACATCATCACAGTACAACTGCCACAACATAATAGACTTAATATCTGCTACCATAATTTACATGAATACAGAGCATATTTAAATTTCCTCATTTACTCCAAAAATATTTTTATAACTGGTGATTTCTTTCTAAATCAGGATTTAATAAAGAATCAGACACTGAATTTATTTATATCTTTTTAATCTCCTTTTTGGAGAAGGCAATGGCACCCCACTCCAGTACTCTTGCCTGGAAAATCCCATGGACAGAGGAGCCTGGTAGGCTGCAGTCCATGGGGTTGCTAAGAGTCAGACACGACTGAGCGACTTCATTTTCACTTTTCACTTTCATGCATTGGAGAAGGAAATGGCAACCCACTCCAGTGTTCTTGCCTGGAGAAACCCAGGGACGGGGGAGCCTGATGGGCTGCCGTCTCTGGGGTCGCACAGAGTCGGACAGGACTGAAGTGACTTAGCAGAATCCCCTTTTACTGGAAGAATACCTTCCCCTCCTTTTTTTTTTTTTATGTCACTGACAGTTCTGAAGGGAGTGCAAGCCAGTTGTCTTTGAGAATGTCCTATGTTCTAGATGTGTCTGATTATTTCTTCATGATTAGATTCAAGTAAAATATTTTTTGGAAAGAATACTACATTGGTGATACTGTATTCCCCTAGCACATCACTCTCTGAGGTTCAGAATGTCCATTTGCTTGTTATCAGTCTCTTGGGTGATATAGTCTCTTGGCTGAGGTGTTGAGACCCAGCTTTCTCCCTTGGGATAGTGTTCCCATATTCCCCATTTAACTGGAACACATGTATACCTGTGGCAGATTCATTTTGATATATGGCAAAACCAATACAATATTGTAAAGTTAAATAAAATAAAATTAAAAAAATAAATAAATAAAAGGGCAGTGTTAAAAATAAATAAATAAATAAATTGTCTTTTGAAATTGTGTCCATTTCTGTTCTGACCTTTTTTTATTTCTGATTAGAAGTTTGTTTTTTAAAAAATACACAAAGTGCTTTTTATGAATATTTAATTCAGTTGGAAGTTGTGCTTGTTTTCTTCAACTTTGTAGTTTTGGGGTACAGGGAGAATTTCCACCCTTTGAAATATTTTGATTCTCAATTTCCAAGGTCTTAGAGTGACTTTGTGGGGATGATATCTGCCATTTTAACTCTGAATGGTCTTGTACTTTCCTGGATCAGTAACAACACGTGATTCTATATGGACAACGTTATGGTTTTGGGGAAGCTCACTTAATTCCTTAGTTCAAGAGTACTGTGTTCTATTGATATAGTTAAGAGCCCTTTTCAAAACTAGATGGCACCTTTTATTGGGGAGGGTGTCCTTGTTCTTTTCCAATAGACCCCAATCTCCCTTTCTCCTTCTGCTTCATCACTTGGGCTTTAGGGACATCTTTCATCTTCCCAAAAGGCACCTTCCCAAGACTGCCACCCCTGGGCAGCCCCCTCCATTTGTGTTCCCACTGATGGTGTCTTGATCCAACAGATTATCAACTTTTGTCAGTGTTGATCCTCTCAGAGCATGACATCTTCCTAGTAGGAATGATTTGTATCTGTGCTCGGCCACTGCCAGGCCTGCCTTCTTGTCTTTCTCAAGCATTCTCCAGCAGATTCTCAGCTCCATCAATTCTTCAGTGCTGGAACTTGCAGATTTCAGATTCTTCCTTAACTACTTCTGCGTAAACTGAGATTTGGAGCATCCTCTTTCATCTAGTCGGAGAAGGTAATGGCACCCAACTCCAGTACTCTTGCCTGGAAAATCCCATGGACAGAGGAGCCTGGTAGGCTGCAGTCCATGGGGTCGCTAAGAGTCGGACACGACTGAGCGACTTCACTTTCACTTTTCACTTTCATGCATTGGAGAAGGAAATGGCAACCCACTCCAGTGTTCTTGCCTGGAGAATCCCAGGGACAGGGGAGCCTGGTGGGCTGCCATCTATGGGGCCGCACAGAGTCGGACACGACTGAAGAGACTTAGCAGCAGGAGCAGCTGTCATCTAGTTATGCTGCAGATGGGGGTTACTGGTGGTTTTATTTGCTTTCGTTATTGATCTGTGTAGGTTCTAGAGAACAAGTGTAGAGAGATTTGTGTTTAGTTAATGTATAGAGACTCAAAGTCTGTATGTATTTATTCTCACTTTCTTGGTATTTTAATGTAAATACAATGACATATTTTGCTTATTTTAGATCTTTAGTGGTAATGTAATTATATCTATTTATATCTATATATTTCTCTTTGTGTGTGTGGTTTGCGTTTTACCTTTAACCCTTGAATCCTTCTGGAAGTACTCCTTGCTTTGGACCTGCTTATCTAGACCCTCTGTTCTGGCCTGTGGGCACAGGAAAACATAAGGGATCATGGCCTAGTTTGCTTAGAAATGGACAAATGCTGAGAGAGATGAACGGCAAATTAGGGCCTTGTCCAAAAGTAGTTGATGCATTTTGAAGCACAAAATGGACAGGGGCAGGGGAATGCTTGATTGTAAATTCTCATGAAAGTTGAGTGCCAGCCTCTTGGCACTTGAGGCTCTCATTTCTGTTGTTTTTTTTGTTTTGTTTGTTTGTTTGTTTGTTTAAGACAACTGTCCTTCAAAGCTGGCTGTTCATCAGATTCCTTGGAAAAGCTTTATGCGCTGTCACATTGTTAGACACTTGCTTATGTTCCAAATTCTTCATTAAGATTTTATATTCTCATGAGCAACTCCTACCTCCTTCTCTCCCAGGGCCCTCTGCAGGAGTCCTGCTCAAAATAGGCTTTGAGGGGCTATTCCATCACCTTTAAAGCCTCTGTCTTGAAAACTCAAGAAGTGTTACATCAAAAGCAGTTTCTTTTTCTTTGGAGACTGATGAGAAAAAAAAAAAAAAGACACCTGAGCAGAAATGAAGATAGGAGCATTTGTGTGCTCTACAGGCTTTCTAGACTGAACCTGTAACTTGTTAAGCCCTCTTCGGTTTGCTCAAAAAACGGTTTGAAAAAGACCATTAATACCCCTCTTTAAAATAAATATTATATGGGTTTGCACAAAAGTAGCCTCTCAAGTTGTTGTCTGGGCATTGCCTGTAAAGCCCTTTGGGAGGGACCAGATTATGAATTCAGTTAAGAATCTCTGCTTTATACATTCAAAAGGTCTGCTGTTATTTGAGGTTCTGTGGGTTATTCTGTTTACATTTATCAGTCATGGCACACACATGTCTCTGGGATGTAAATACCTAAATAAGGCCTAAATAAGGATGTAGATACCTAAATACCTAAGAAAGTGAAAGTGAAGTCGCTCAGTTGTGTCCGACTCTTTGCGACCCCATGGACTGTAGCCTACCAGTCTCCTCAGTCCATGGAATTTTCCGGGCAAGAATACTGGAGTGGATTGCCATTTCCTTCTCCAGGGAATCTTCTCCACCCAGGGATTGGACCCAGGTCTCCCACATTGAAGGCAAACGCTTTACCGTCTGGGCCACCAGGGAAGCCCTAAATACCTAAATAAGGATGTAAATACTTAAATATCCGTAAATACTTAAATAGGATGTAAATCCCTAAATACGGGGGACATGAAAATTGAATGATGTCACCCTCCTTGGAGAAGCTCTGCTATGGTTTTCCTTGTCTTAGAGTAAAGAAAAAATGTTTTATAGAATGTGTAAGCTCTTCTATTGTCTGCCCTCTGCCTGATTCTCTACCACCGTCTGCCACCCCAACTCCCTTGCTGGCTATGCACCAACCACACTGGCCTCCTGTCTCTCAAACAATCCATGCTTCTTGCCGCCAAAGGATGTTTTCATAAACTGCTCCCGCTCCTTAGCTGTTCCTACTCCCTGGACTATACCTATCCTATCTCTTCCCTTAGTCAATATTTGCATATCTGCCAGATCTCAGGTCAAATATCACTTATTGAGAGACATCTTCTTAGAATGTCCCTGTCACACATCCTCAGAGTTTCTGGTACTTCCCGCATATTTCTTGCAGTTCTAATTTTACTTTTTTTTGTAGGGTCATTTCCATAACACAGTTCTCCTTCACCAGACTATCACCTTCACATATATAGGAGCAGATTTTGCTTTTGCCAACCATTGAATCTCATGTACCTAGAACAAAGAGTGGTCCATAGGAATAGCTGAATAAATTTTTTGTTGGCTGCATGACTGGATTGATTAATGTAAAGCAATCGATGAGGATTAACTGTCCAAAATGAAACAAATACTAAACAGTTGTTTAGCCAGAGAGACAGTTAGCTGATTAAAACAGCAATCATCATTTGATAATCTCCAGAAAAGATGCTGGGACAACTGAACACACATATAGTCTGAGAGACAGATGGAATAACTAAGAGGGAAAGTTGAGGAAGAAGGTTGAAGAAAACATGATAAAAAATTCAGAGCTACTTGCTGGCTGTGTCAGAAAGCACAGTGTTCATTTCTAGTCACATCACTGCTGCAAGGAGTTTAAAGACACAGTGAATAGAGGAGCCTGGGAAGGGCAGCCTGAATGATGCCAGATCAAATGTCAAGCAGCTCACAGAAAGTTTAGAGACATACAGTGGAAAGTCAAGAGGACTTGAAGGAGATGTACTTATAGATCCAAAGTGCAATCGCTGTACATGATAATGTCACCTACTTTCATTGAAACTAAGAGCTGTTTATACAATGCAGATCCTAGAGTGGAGGTCTGGAAAATTCAAAGCAAATTTATGAAGTATTTTCATCATCAGTAGCAACTGAAAGATCTAAAGGCATAGAGTAGAGTATTAAAATGATATCTGAGGATAAAGCGTTGAATCTGTCGATGATGTCTCTGGTGTGCACCCGTGCGCATGCACACACACACGTACATATGCACTAATTTTAAGAAAAGCATAAAAATAAAGACTGTAACAAAGAGACGGTGTTAATTTGATCTTTTAAACCAAAATGCTGCATATTCATCTTGCATTTTAATCATCCTCTTTTTTTCTTAGTCTGCAAGAAACAGAAATATGGCTGTTTTCTACTGATTATTGTATTCTTTTGACTCTAAAATTGAAGGAGATTTTTTTTTTAATCCTTTACTGTTTGCCAAGGGTTTTGAAGGGAATATCTGAACATTGACTTTTTTTAGCATTATTTTGGTTAGAATTTTTTTAAGAGTTGTTTACTTCGTATCAATATGGAATTGGCTTCTCAAAGCATAGTTTCTGAAGTATATCTCTTACATCTTGTGGAAATTTGTGCATAAGATTGTTGGAACATTTGCGGAAGACCTAGTGAGAATAGAGAAGGGAATTGGTAGGAAAACTGGGAATGGACAGAGGTAAGGAGGTAGTAATCAAGGACTGTGATAGTAGAGAGATATTGCCTACTAGCTAGAACTGATTACTTATGGTATTAAAGACTGTGGCTAATAGCTGAAATAGCCATACATTTTTTTCCCGCTAGAAAATAAATCAAATTCAATATGAACAGCAAATGCTTTATTAATAATAGGCTAAAATCACAGAGTAAGTGCTCTGGCTAATCAGATTGCTATACATTTATGACCATTCCTATTAGAGCAGATACAGTTTTGCTTACAAAAGCATCATGGAATTGTGCATAACCAGAGACTTAATTGGTCTGAATGTCTTTGATTTTGAAACTAGATGATCAGTAGGACTGAGCAAGATAAGGACTAAGGAACAAATTCAGGACAGGCCTGAATTGAAGAATGGGGTGTCTTAATCATAGGATAATTACAATTTAGATGATCATCATATAAACAGTGGGTTGGGGAGCCAATTCAGCAAGTAGGTAGAGGCTACCAGAGGCAGCCAGATTGCTTCTCAAACTCGGGTGAAGACTTGAGTGTGCCCTGACTCACACTTTGAGTATGTCTATTTGCATGTCTACCTCTGTGATAGGCAGAACAAAAGCCCACAGCTACAACCTAAATAAGACAAAGATGTCCTAAAATGTATTAATACATATCCTAATCCCCAGAACCTGTGAATAAGTTACCTATAATTCCTTCCCTTTACCATATCTACAGAGATTTTGCAGGATGATTAAGATTAGGGATCTTGAGATGAGGAAAGAAAGAAAGAAACCCCGTGGACTATAGCCTCCCAGGCTCCTCCATCCATGGGATTTTCCAGGCAAGAAAACCACTGGAGTGGGTTGCCATTTCCTTCTCCAGGGGATCTTCCTGACCCAGGGATCGAACCCGAGTCTGCCGCATTGCAGGCAAATGCTTTACCATCTGAGACACCAGGGAAGCCCAAATGGGGAGATTATCCTATATTAGTGTGGCAAAACCAGTCTAGTCATGAGTCCTTAAAAGGGGAGTGCCTTCCACAGCTAAAGTTAGAGTCAAAGGGAAATGTGACTACCGAAGGAAAGTGAGAGAGATGCAATAGCAGGACTATTTTTGAAAATGAATGGTGGGAACCTTGAGCCAAGGAACACATGTAGTCTCTAGAAGCTGGAAGAGGCAAGGAAGATGTTTTTAGAACATCCAGGAGGAACCAAATCCCTGCCAATACCTGCATGGGGCTCTGTTTGACAGAACAGAAAATAATACATGGTGTTGTCTTATGCTCATGGTGTTTGTGTTAATTTGTTAAATAGTGATAGAAAACTAATGCAATCCCCTAATGCAGCCACTAACATCATTCGGCTGAACTACTGCAGTCTCCTAACTGGTTTCCCTCCTTCCAATTCAGGCCTTCCACAAGCCAAAATCATTCAGAGTTGTCCTGTTGAAAAATGCCAGATAAATAGTATTTTCTGGTTCAAAGCTGTTTGACAAACCCACTGACCTTAGGCTAAGACCCAGAATACTTAATGGCCCTTCTCTAATCTCACATCACACTGCTTTCCCTCCACGGACCTCAAAATACCTCCCCAGAAATAACTTTTTCTGACTTTTGTAATACTTGCTTCCTCCTCTTTTTCTCCATAATTTAATCACTTATGTGTATCTCACTAAATTATGTAATTTAGTTTTGTCAATTTCTTGAACAGTATGTAAATGGAGTAATACAGTAAGTCTTCCTTTGAGTATGACTTTCACTCAATACTATTTTTGAGGATCATGTGTTGCATTTAGCTGGAGCTTATTTATTTTCGTTCAATAATTCATCTTTGAATCTTTTGAATTTGCTATGTGAACAATCACACCATTTATAAATATGGAAAATTTCGTTTCCTTCCAAAACTACTTCTACTTCTTGTTCTTTACAGCAATGTTTAGGACTTTCAGTACAATGTTGAATTAAAGTGGCAATAGCAACCATTCTTATCTCAATTTCAGAAGGGTTTCAGCAAGTCATTCAGTTCAGTGTAGTTCAGTCGCTCAGTCGTGTCTGACTCTTCGAGACCCCATGAATTGCAGCACGCCAGGCCTCCCTGTCCATCACCAACTCCCAGAGTTCACCCAGACTCACGTCCATCGAGTCAGTGATGCCATCCAGCCATCTCATCCTCTGTCGTCCCCTTCTCCTCCTGCTCCCAATCCCTCCAAGCATCAGAGTCTTTTCCAATGAGTCAACTCTTCGCTTGAGGTGGCCAAAGTACTAGAGTTTCAGCTTTAGTATCATTCCCTCCAAAGAAATCCCAAGGCTGATCTCCTTCAGAGTGGACTGGTTGGATCTCCTTGCAGTCCAAGGGACTCTCAAGAGTCTTTTCCAACACCACAGTTCAAAAGCATCAATTCTTCGGTGCTCAGCCTTCTTCACAGTCCAACTTTCACATCCATACATGACCACAGGAAAAACCATAGCCTTGACTAGACAGACCTTTGTTGGCAAAGTAACATCTCTGCTTTTGAAAATGCTATCTAGGTTGGTCATAACTTTCCTTCCAAAGAGTAAGTGTCTTTTAATTTCATGGCTGCAGTCACCATCTGCAGTGATTTTGGAGCCCAGAAAAATAAAGTCTGACACTGTTTCCCCATCTATTTCCCATGAAGTGATGGGACCGGATGCCATGATCTTTGTTTTCTGAATGTTGAGCTTTAAGCCAACTTTTTCACTCTCCTCTTTCACTTTCATCAAGAGGCTTTTGAGTTCCTCTTCACTTTCTGCCATAAGGGTCGTGTCATCTGCATATCTGAGGTTATTGTTGTTTCTCCCGGCAATCTTGATTCCAGCTTGTGTTTCTTCCAGTCCAGCGTTTCTCATGATGTACTCTGTATACAAGTTAAATAAGCAGGGTGATAATATACAGCCTTGACGTACTTCTTTTCCTATTTGGAACCACTCTGTTGTTCCATGTCCAGTTCTAACTGTTGCTTCC
>NW_011494954.1:5387163-5388165 GCF_000754665.1 Bison bison bison | reverse complement strand
CTCAAGAGGCAGGTCAGGTGGCCTGGTATTCCCATCTCTTTCAGAATTTTCCACAGTTTATTGTGATCCACACAGTCAAAGGCTTTGGCAGAGTCAATAAAGCAGAAATAGATGTTTTTCTGGAACTCTCTCGCTTTTTCCATGATCCAGCGGATGTTGGCAATTTGATCTCTGGTTCCTCTGCCTTTTCTAAAACCAGCTTGAACATCAGGAAGTTCACGGTTCACATATTGCTGAAGCCTGGCTTGGAGAATTTTGAGCATTACTTTACTAGCATGTGAGATGAGTGCAATTGTGTGGTAGTTTGAGCATTCTTTGGCATTGCCTTTCTTTGGGATTGGAATGAAAACTGACCTTTTCCAGTCCTGTGGCCACTGCTGAGTTTTCCAAATTTGCTGGCATATTGAGTGCAGCACTTTCACAGCATCATCTTTCAGGATTTGAAATAGCTCAACTGGAATTCCATCACCTCCACTAGCTTTGTTCATAGTGATGCTTTCTAAGGCCCACTTGACTTCACATTCCAGAATGTCTGGCCCTAGGTCAGCAAGTCATTAATAAGTATTAATACACTTTTGGTTAAATTTTTTTCTTTTTCTTTTTTTTTTTTTAAATAACATTTATCAGACTGAAGAAATTTTCTCCTATATGTAATTTGTTAAATGTTTTTGACATGGATGAGTGCTGAGCTTCCAAGATGATCATATCAACAATTTTTCTTTTTTATACTAAAAATAAGGCAAATTACATTAATTAATGTTTAAAATGTTAACACAAACTAGTATTCCTGAAATAAACCCCACTGGGTCATGAGAGGTATTTGTGCTGGTGTGTGTGTGTGTATTCTACTTTCAGTGTGCTAATGTTTAACTCAGGATTTTTACAACTGTGGTCATGAGTGAGATTGTCTGGTAATTTTCTCTAGTGCTTTATGTGCTGATTGGATTGATTCATTTGCCTTATTACACCCCCGAAACAGACTGCTTTAATTACTGAAGCTTT
>NW_011494954.1:5346866-5387063 GCF_000754665.1 Bison bison bison | reverse complement strand
ATAGAATATCTTAATTTCTGAAAAAGCTAGTTCTCTCCTTCTTGTTTTCCTGATGATTCTGGTTTATAAAACTGAAAATCAGCTTATCTGGTTACAGGGAAAAACATGATGTTTTTACTGGATCTGAATTTAAAATGTAAATGAGGGAAGATTGTTATGTTTATGATTTTGAATCCTCCTATCAACATGTGCGCTTCCCTGGTGGCTCAGTGGGCAAAGAATCCTCTTGCAAAGGAGACATGGATTCAATCCGTGGGTTGGGAAGATTCTCTGAAGGAGGGAAATGGCAACCCACTCCAGCAGTCTTGCCTGAAAAATCTCATGGACAGAGTAGCCTGGAGGGGTATAGTCCATGGGATTGCAAAGACTTGGACGTGACTGAGAGACTAAGGGCAGATCAAAACATGCGGTATGTCTTTTTACTTGTTGATGTCTTCTGTTATATTCTTTATCCCTTTTTTAGAGGTTTTGTTTTTTTTCCCTAACAGAATCCTGGATATATTCTTGGTAAATTTATTCATAAATATTTTATTATTTTTTTATTTCATTATTTTTGTTGCTGTTGTAAATGGAGTCTTGCATGAAGGCTATTGATTTGTTTATTAGTTTTATAAGCTGATACATTACTGCATTTCTTTATTGCTAGTATAGAGTTTTAGATATAAAATCTTTTCATTCCTTCTTCTTTCCAAGTTGTATACCTCTCATTTTTTCTCATAATAATTTTATAAGATTGTAATTCTGGTACTTTGTTAAATAAATAATGTGAATATTTGATATCCTTTGCTTGTGAGGATACTTCTAGTGTTGCTCTACTAAGAATGACACTTTGGGATAGAGGTAGATTCATTTCTCATGTTAAACAACTAATCTGTGATCACTATTTCATACAAGAATGAATTTAATTTTTCAAATATTAATATTTTCTGTATCTGTGGAGATTATCGTATTGTTTTCTTTTTGACCCATTAAAATGATAAAATATATCTATATATTTCCTAGTATTGAATCATCTTTGCATTTCTGGGATATATTCCACATAGTCATAATGAGTTTTAATTCTACAGGACAAGAATGCTTATCTTCTTGTTTATTAAAAAAAATCCAAAAACTGAAAATAATCAACAATTTCACCAAGAAAACAATAGACAAATTGGAGTATTTTATACATAAAGTATTATACATGAATGGAAATTAACAGATTACAAACACTTGCACTAAAATGAATAAATCTTGCAAACATAACTTAAATTTTCCCAAAAAGCAAGACACAAAGTATATACTACATGATTTTATTTATATAAGTTCCAAAATAGGCAAAACTAGAGTGTTTGCTGCTGCTAAGTCGCTTCAGTCATGTCCGACTCTGTGGGACCCCATAGACGGCAGCCCACCAGGCTCTCCCATCCCTGGGATTCTCCAGGCAAGAACACTGGAGTGGGTTGCCATTTCCTTTTCCAGTGCATGAAAGTGAAAAGTGAAAGTGAAGTCGCTCAGTTGTGTCCGACTCTTAGCGACCCCATGGACTGCAGCCTACCAGGCTCCTCCATCCATGGGATTTTCCAGGCAAGAATACTGGAGTGGGGTGCCATTGTTTAGAGATGCATATTTAGGTGATAAACATAAATAAATAACAAAATGATTATCATAAAAGTTAGAATAGCAGTCATCTTTAAAGAGGAGAGAGGGATGACTGGGCGAAGTTACTTGAGGGTCTTCTAGAGTGCTGGTGATGTCTGAATTCTTGACCTGGGTAGTATTTGCATGGGCCTGTACTTTATAATAATTTATGGATCCTTCTAGTTAATGCAGTCTTTTCCATATGTGTATATTGGGTTATGAAAAGGATTTTAAAAATTACTTGCTAATAATTTATTTAGGATTTTTGTGTCACTATTCAGGGTTTCCAGGTGGCGCTAGTGGTAAAGAACCTGCCTGCCAATGCAGATGTAAGAGACACAGTTTTCATCCCTGGACTGGGAAGATCCCCTGGAGTAGGAAATGGCAACCCACTCCAGTGTGTCACTGTTCAGAAGTGAGATATCTGTATATTTCTCTTGCTTTTGTTGTATTTTGAGATTTGGTATGCTGGCTTCATAAAAGGAACTTAAAGATTTTCCTTTTTGTCTGGCTTTTAAAAGTATTAGAATCACTGTACAATTATCTGTTCTTTATAATTTACTTTAAAAATTTTGGCTGTGTTGTGTGGCATGCAGGATCTTAGTCCCCAACCAGGGATTGAACTCATTCCCCCTGCAGTGGAAGCACAGAGTCTTAACCACTGGACCACCAGAAAAGTTCCTAGCTGTTCTTCAAATACTTAAATGTAAGACCCTGAAACTATAAAACTACTAGAAGAAAACGTGTAGAAAAATATTGATATTAGTCTGGGCAATGGGGTATTTTTTGGAGATGATCCCAGAAGCACAAGCAACAAAAAGCAAAAATAGAAGAGATTACATCGAACTGAAAATGCTTCTGCAAAGCAAAGGAAACAACAGAGTGAAGAAGCAATCTACAGAATGGGAGAACATATTTGAAAACCATACATCTGATAAGGGGCTAATATTCAAAATACATAAGGAAGTCAACTCAATAGCAAGAAGACAAATAACTCAATTTAAAAATGGGCAAAGAATCTGAAGAGACATTTCTTTTGAGAAATACAGATATACAAATGGCCAATATGTACATGAAAAGATACTTGATATCTTCATATCTTGAATCATCAAAGAAATGCAAATCCAAATCACAATGAGATGTCACCTCACACCTGTTAGCTATTATCAAGAAAACAATAGATAACAAGTTTTGGAGAGAATGTGGGAAAGAGAATCCTTGTGCACTACTGGTGAGAATGAAAATCGGTGCAGCCATTATGGAAAAACAGTATGGAGTTCCTCAGAAAATTAGAAATAGAACTACCATATGATCAAGTAATCCTTCTGTATGTATATCCAAAGAGAATGAAAGCAGTATCTTAAAGAGATGTTTGTACTCCCATGTTCATTTCAGCAATTTTCACAATAGCCAAAATATGGAATCATCCTAAGTGTCCACTGACAGACAAGTGGATAAAGAAAATTTGATACACACAGGCATTCATACACATCATGAAATATTCAGTTCAGTTCAGTTCAGTTGCTCAGTCGTGTCTGACTCTTTGCGACCCCATGAATCACAGCACGCCAGGCCTCCCTGTCCGTCACCAACTCCTGGAGCTCACTCAGACTCACGTCCATCGAGTCAGTGATACCATCCAGCCATCTCATCCTCTGTCGTCCCCTTCTCCTCCTGTCCCCAATCCCTTCCAGCATCAGAGTCTTTTCCAATGAGTCAACTCTTCACATGAGGTGGCCAAAGTACTGGAGTTTCAGCTTTAGCATCATTCCCTCCAAAGAAATCCCAGGGCTGATATATTACTCAGCCTTAAAAAAGGAAGGAAATTCTGTCACTGCAGCAACATAGATGACACTAAAGGACATTATTCTGAGTGATATAAGCCAGATAGAAAAAGACAAATACTGTATGATCTCACTTATATATATGTGTTAGTTGCTCAGTCATGTCCAACTATCTGCAGCCTCACGAACTACAGCCCACCAGGCTCCTCTGTCCATGGGATTCTCTAGGCAAGAATACTGCAGTGAATAGCCAATCCCTTCTCCAGGGGATATTCCCAATCCAGGGATAGGACCCAGGTCTCCTTCATTGCAGGCAGATTCTTTATCATCTGGGCTACCAGGGAAGCCCCACTTGTATGTGGAATCTTGAAAATAAAAGTCAAACTCATATAAGATGAGAGTAGAATACTGGTTACCAGGGGCTAAGTGGTGGGGAAATGGAGAGATGTTTGTCAAAGGGTACAAACACAGTTACATACAAAGATTAAGTCTAGAACTCTTGTGTACAGCCTGGTGACTATTGTTAATGATACTGTATTAAATACTGGAAATATGCTAAGTAGATTTCAGGTGCTCTCATGACATATACAAAAAATGGTAACTATGTGAGGAGACAATAGGTTAATAACCTTGATTGTAGTAATTGTTTTACTATGTGTATGTGTATCGAATCATATATACCTTAACTACACACAATATTTATTTTAAAAGATAATTTTTAAAAAATAGTTACATGTAGATCTCCATAAGTATGGCTAAGGTAGAGGGTTTTCTGTTGGAGGGGGTAAGGAAGGTTTTCTGAAATTGATTGTAGTGATGGATGCCAGCCCTGTGAATACACACTAAAAGACAGTGAGCTGCGCACTTTAAATAGGTGAAATTATATCTCAAAATATTGCTAAAAAAAAATCTAAAGTGCCTTCACTAGCAGTTCCTCTTTGTTAATATCTTCTTGTTTTTACTCTGTCAGTCTTGATACAACTTTTTTTGTTGCATATACAGTTTGCAACTGTTGTATTCTGCATTGCAAATTGCATCTTTTAATATTTTTTTTCTTTTAATGCTTTTTGGCCTGAGCCAAGTAGGAAATATTGTTACTGAGATCACAGATTCTAGATTGCTTAGGTTTAAATTCATACTTTCACACTTGCAAAGCTAACTGTCTTTGTGTCCCAGTTTCTTCACCCAAAAAAAAAAAGACAAAATGATAGTAACTAACTCACGGGGTTTGAAGCGGATTACATAAGTTAGTTTATATAAAGCACTTAAGTAAGTAGTAAGTGCTTCGCAGGTGGTGCCATGGTAAGGAATCCACCTGCAATGCAGGACAGACAGGTTCAATCCCTGGGTTGGGAAGATTCCCTAGGTTGGGAAGACCCCCTGGAGAAGGAAATGGCAACCCACTCAAGTATTCTTGCCTGGGAAATCTCATGGAGAGAAGAGCCTGGTGGGCTACAGTCAACGGGGTCGCAAAAGAATAGGACACAACTTAGCGACTGAACAACAACGACAAAAGATGTTGTGAATCTTTTCATTGTCTGTTTGTATGTCTTTTTTTGCAGACATGTCTATTCAGATTCTATGCCGCTTGGCAGGCAGATTCTTTAAAGCCCCCTGGGAAGCAACGAGTGCTTACTTCATGCTTATTGGCACATAGTAAGCATTAGGTTAAAAACTGTCTGCTCTTAAGCTTTATTATCATGACTCCTGCTATTTGTTTACATTTGCTGATATACTTCTGTCCATCCTTCGATTTTATTTTTACTTTTCTGAATCCCTTCATTTTAATTGTATATTTTGTGCACTAAATATCACATATGAAATTCACTTTCATTTGGTAGGTAATTTTGGCTCAGTTGGCTATGTTTTGTAATAGATCTGTCGCTTTCTCCTATATTATGAATTCTTACTATTTTTTTTTTTCAGAAACTGTCACTGTGATCAGTTTTCTTCACTTTGGTTTTTTTGTGAAGTTCTTTTGCATTCTTGATGGAAAATTTATGGTTTTTCTATAGTTATCTTTAATTATAAATTACTCTTACTCATGTTTATGACTGTTTATCTTTATTATTAATAGTTACAACTGTGAGAGGGGCTTCTCAGGTGGCACTAGTGGTAAAGACCCCCCTGCCAAAAGAGAAGATATAGGAACTGTGGGTTAGATCCCTGGGTCAGGAAGATCCCCTGGAGGAGGGCACGACAACCCACTCCAATATTCTTGCCTGGAGAATCCCATGGACAGAGAAGCCTTGTGGGCTACAGTCCATGGGGTCTCAAAGAGTTGGACACGACTGAAGCGACTTAGCACTCACGCACAACAGTGAGCAGTTAAACATTTAGTATATTTCCTCCTTCTCTTCCTCTCATCTCCTCTGCATGCTGATTTCAGTCAGAAATATCTTTCTTGGTATTTGCCTTGATACACTTTAGGTTTTTATTTCCTGATTTATCAACTTTAAATGAAATCCTTTGACTTCAACTTTGGATGAGACAGTGAATGCATTTACTCTTTCTTTCAATTTTTTTCCTTCTTCCCTCTTAATTTTTCAGTTGTACCCAAACTGCCACTCTAACCATCAATTTTTCTAGTTTTATATTGACTCTCTTCCAGTTTTTTTCCAAACTTCTTGATCAGCTGAATGTTGTTCTTTTATTATTTTCCACAATAAAAGATCAAGAAAATAATCTTCCTCCAGTTTTTGCATCTTTAAAGTTATTGTTTGTAGTCTTTATTCTTGAAGGAGAGCCTGCATGAATGTACCATCTTTATCTTAAACTTTCTTTCCTTAAAAATCTTGTCAGTACTGCATCTGGTATTCAGTGTTGCTATATAAAAATATGAGGTCAGCTTGACTTTTTTTCTCCTTATAAATGTGACTTGATCTTTTCACCTGTCTGCTCCAAAGATTCTTTATCTTTTAAGCCCAGTAACTTGACTGGAATATGTCTCATTGATCATCCTAGGTCTTTATTTCTATTTCATTGCATTAACTTTCTCATTTCAATTCTCTGTGAATCTACTGTGTTTTCTATAGTATCTGTTCACTCTTGTGCTCCATTTTCCTTTCATTTCTTTTATTTTTGCTATTTTTTCTTGTACACCTTTACTAAGTTCTGCCAATTGATAACTTATCTCTTTATTCCACTGTATTTTTCCTACGTTCTTTCATTTTTTTAATGGAATTTATTTATTTGTTTATGGCTGTGCTGGGCATTTATTGCTTTGTGCATCCTTTCCTCAAGTTGCAGTGAGCAGGGGGCTGCCCTTTGTTACAGTGCGTGGGCTTCTCACTGCAGTGGCTTCTCTTGTTGCAGAGCACAGGCTCTAGGGCACGTGGGCTTCAGTAGTTGTGGCACACGGGCTCAATAGTTGCAGCTCCTGGGCTTTAGAGGCTCAATACTGGTAGTGCATGGGCCCAGCTGCTCCACTGCATGTGGGATCTTCACAGACCAAGGATCAAACCCACATCTCCTGCGCTGGCAGTCAGATTCTTTACCACTGAGCCACCAGGGAAGCCCTGAATGCTTCCATTTCCACAATATTTTCTATCTTCTTTCATCCAGTTGATCTCTTCATTTTGGATTTTTTCCTCTCCAAATTCATGGCAAAACATGCTTACAACTTTCATCTGCCCTATGATATTTTAAGAAGGATGTACTTTGTTCATAAATTTTGCTTATTTTTACCTTTGTCTTAGAGTATCTTTGTTGGGATATGATTGGGTTTTTTAAATTTTTTTATCACTGAATGATTTTTTTGTTTTCCTACACCAGATATTTATAACAACTTTCTTGAAAAGGGCCAGTTAGCATTTCTATCCAGCAGAGTTTCAGAATACAAAGGTCCTCTTCTCAGAGCTTACACAAAGCTAGAATGCCTCCTGAAAATGTACCTTCTCAGCCTGACTCTTTCCTCTTTTTTAAAAACTTGACCACAGCATATGGCATGTGGGATCTAGTTCCCTGACTAGGGATCAAACCCAGTTCTGGTGCTGCATTAGGAGTGCAGAGTCTTAACCACTAGATCACCAGGGAAGTCCCTGAATGTTTCCTCTTTTACACTGAACTTGTTATAGTTCTGTTGAGGTGGAAAGTAACCTGTTTCTGCTCAGCAAATGGTCCAGCTTGTTTCTCAGGATACACATCTCATTTTCAGTAAGTGAATTTTTTGTGACATTTCCTACAATCTGTCAGGGCTGGGCTCCACCCACTGACATCTTAAAATCTTCCCTCAGCCTTTCTGCACTATTTCCTGAAAGAGCTCTGTTGCTTTTAGAAAATACTAAAAATGTACTAGAATCTCCTTTGAAGTTTAATTCAAAACTGAGTTTTTGTTTTTACTTTTCATTCTCCTTGGATAGTTTCCAGATAGAGGAATTGTAAGGTTGCGTTACACAGCCATGCACACACCCTGGGAATTTCATACCCAAGCTTCATGGAAAGTATATTCTTTTATTCTTTTGAAGATTCTTTCTTTTGCCTTTTTAGTTTCTTTGTACAGTGACTAAAAATAGTTCAAGAACATATTCTTTGCAACCTCAAGGCATTGCTCAGCATGTGGCAACCTGATTTATAGAACTTCCCACTGCAGAATTGATGGTCCTGAACATGAACTCAAACAGCAGTTACCTGAAAAATCTAGACACATGACTTTTCATCCCCCAATTTTCCAGTTCTTTCAGGGTGAAACGTGGACCTTCTCAGCCTTCTGCTGTGTCTGCTGCTCATTTCTAAGTGGTTGAGTAGAACCACCCCAGAAGAATCATCTTGGTGCTGACACCGAGTCTCTAAAAGAAAGCAACTTATGCCTCCCCAGATTCTTCCCTGCTCCCTGTTCAACCTAATCATCTCAGATGCAGTGCCCCCTCCTCTGTATGCTAGGGACCAGTGGAAAAAGGGATTAACTGACAATTGACAGGTTGTTTTATGAATCAAACTCTTCCTGAAGCAAACCAGATAACACACTCAAACTGAGTGATTTGAGAATTTAACAAAGAGATAATTAATGAATCTCCTGAGACTGAATCCTCTGTTGGGATTTGGGGAAAGCAGTCAAGTGATAATGCAGTGTCATGGGGTCTGTGGTAGTTTGAACATTCTTTGGCATTGCCTTTGTTTGGGATATAAATGAAAACTGACTTTTCCCAGGCCTGTGGCCACTGCTGAGTTTTCCAAATTTGTGGCATATTGAGTGCAGCACTTTCACAGCATCATCTTTAAGGATTTGAAATAGCTCAGCTGGAATTCCTTCAACTTCACTAGCTTTGTGTGTAGTGATGCTTACTAAGGCCCACTTGACCTCTCTTTCCAGGATGTCTGGCTCTAGATATGTGATCACACCATCATGGTTATCTGGGTCATGAAGATCTTTTTTGTACAGTTCTTCTGTGCATTCTTGCCATCCCCTCCAAAAAAAAAAAAAGAGAGAGAGAGAGAGAAATGCCAAAGGATGTTCAAACTATCACAGTTTCACTCATCTCACACACTAGCAAGGAATGCTCAAAATTCTCCAAGCGAGGATTCAACAGTACATGAACCAAGAACTTCCAGATGTGCAAGCTGGATTTAGAAAAGGCAGAGGAACCAGAGATCACATTGCCAGTATCCATTGGATCATAGGAGAAGCAAGAGAATCCAAAAAAAAGATGTCTACTTCTGCTTCACTGACTACACTAAAGCTTTTGACTGTACCATCACAACAAACTGTGGAAAATTCTTAAAGAGATACCAGACCACCTGACCTGCCTCCTGAGAAATCTGTATGCAGGTCAAGAAGCAACAGCTAGAACTGGACATGGAACAACAGACTGGTTCCAATTTGGAAAAGGAGTATATCAAGGCTATATATCGTCACCCTGCTTATTCAACGTATATGCAGAGTACATCATGCAAAATGCTGGGCTGGATGAAACTCAAGCTGGAATCAAGACTGCCGGGAGAAATATCAATAACCTCTGATATGCAGATGATGCTACCCTTATGGTAGAAAGCAAAGAAGAACTAAAGAGCCTCTTGATGAAAGTGAAAGAGGACAGTGAAAAAGCTGGCTTCAAACTCAACATTCAAAAAACGAAGATCATGGCATCCAGTCCCGTTACTTCAAGGCAATTAGATGGGGATACAATGGAAACAGTGACAGACTTTATTTTCTTGGGCTCCAGAATCACTGCAGATGGTGACTGCAGCCATGAAATGTATACCTGTGGCGGATTCATTTTGATATTTGGCAAAACTAATACAATTATGTAAAGTTTAAAAATAAAATAAAATTTAAAAAAATGCAAAATAAATAAAGTGAAAAAATTTGAAAAAAAATAAAATAAAATAAAAGAGGCTTGCTCCTTGGAAGAAAAGCTATGACCAACCTAGACAGCATATTAAAAAACAGAGACATTACTTTGCCAACAAAGGTCAGTCTAGTCAAAGCTATGGTTTTTCCAGTAGTCATGTATGGATGTGAGAGTTGGACTATACAGAAAGCTGAGTGCTGAAGGATTGATGCTTTTGAACTGTGGTGTTGGAGGCAACTCTTGAAAGTTCCTTGGACAGCAAGGATATCAAACCAGTCAATCCTAAAGGAAATCAAGTCCTGAATATTCATTGGAAGGACTGAGGCTGAACCTGAAGCTCCAATACTTTGGCCACCTAATGTGAAGAACTGACTCATCAGAAAAGACCCTGATGCTGGGAAAGATTGAAGGCAGGAGGAGAAGGGGATGACAGAGGACAAGATGGTTGGATGGCCTCCCCTACTCGATGGACATGAGTTTGAGCAAGCTCCAGGAGTTGATGATGGACAGGGAAGCTTGGCGTGCTGTAGTCCATGGGGTCACAAAGAGTCGGACACGACTGAGTGACTGAACTAAACTGAACTGAACTAGGGTTTGTGAATGGCAGGGAGCCTTTATCATCTCTAAGCCTGTAGGAACCAAGAGTGGTAGTGGTAGAGGATCCCACAGAGGGTAAAGAGAAGGCTTCCTGAAGGAACTGTAGCCTTTAGTAGATGCATGTAAACCACAGAAGGAGGGAAGCAAGGAGTAAAAACCCAACCTCTTTTCACTCTCCCATCTCCCACAGTGCCTCTCACTGACCAAATCCAATTGAAAGCCAGATGGCAAATGGAGACCTTTAATCAATCCATAAAAATCAGCCTCCCAGGGCAAAGGGGAGAAGAGTGGAGCGTGGATCTGGAGAGGCACACAGAAGATAAACAGCTCTCTATGGATCCACCAATTGACTAAACAAAATTTGAGAGGGATTGTTTTATTCTGTAGCAAACATGTTGCACAGATTGCTGGCTTGCAAAAAGCAAATGTGAGATTAGTCTAAAGAAAACATAAATCTGAGGCTTATGTCTTTTAAACAGTGAATTTTAGGGCTTAACACAGTTTTGCATCATCATGTATAAGTGAACAAATATCTATATTTGAAAGATAAGGCTTGAGAGTCCCTTGGACTGCAAGGAGATCCAACCAGTCCATTCTGAAGGAGATCAGCCCTGGGTTTTCTTTGGAAGGAATAATGCTAAAGCTGAAACTCCAGTACTTTGGCCACCTCATGCAAAGAGTTGACTCATTGGAAAAGACTCTGATGCTTGGAGGGATTGGGGGCAGGAGGAGAAGGGGAAGACAGGATGAGATGGCTGGATGGCATCACTGACTCGATGGGCGTGAGTCTGAGTGAACTCCAGGAGTTGGTGATAGACAGGGAGGCCTGGCGTGCTGCGATTTATGGGGTCGCGGAGAGTCGGACACGACTGAGCAACTGAACTGAACTGAAGGCATAGAATTATTCAGACACACCCAATGAGCTTCATCTGAAAATCATCAAGTTTTTTATTACCATTTTATCCTGAACCCCACTGGCCACTTCTCATTCAGTTTCCATCGTCTGTCCTCCTGTTTCCACTATTATTTTAATCCTTGGCTATCCAACTACAGCCTTCTCTCTAGTTCTGTACTTTCTCCTAGGAAGGTGTTTTCATTTCTTTGATATCAGTTTCCACATCTTCCCTAGTGAAACTTCAAACAATTTCTCTAGCTCAGCTCTGTTTCATGAGTTCCGTGGATGCTTCCTGGATGTTTTTACCTGAATGCTTTACATGCATCTTAAATGTACATGCTGAAAACGTAGAACATTATCTTAATCTCTCCCAACATCTTTCCCCAGAGCATACACTAGTGCTTTTTCCTGTGTTCTCAAACTTCTTCAACACTATGTGGCCTCCTTAATTTTGTTTTCCAACAAAAAAAGATAAATGCCTGGAGGGAATGTTCCTTTTGGGCAGAGAAATAAGTAAATATTAAAAATTTTAACAGTGTTTTCTATAATGAAGAGGAAATCAGCCAATTTCCATAGTCTATGGGGGGATCAGTTTCTGAAAGGCACATCCCAGAGGCAACCCTCAACTCCACCTTCATTTCCCACACACACATGGTCATAAGTCTATGATAAAGAAATATAGTTCACGTCTTCCTTCCTTGGGCTTCCCTGGTGGTTCAGTGGTAAAGAATCCCCCCACAAAAACAGGAGACACAAGAGACATGGGTTCAGTCCCTTGATCGGGAAGATCCCATGGAGGAGGAAATGGCAACCCACTCCAGTGTTCTTTCCTGGGAAATCCAATGGACAGAAAAGCCTGGAGGGCTACAGTCCATAGGGTTGCAAAAGAATCAGACATGACTTTGTGACTAAACAGCAAGCAAATGTCCCACTTTGGTATCATATCACCCATGCCTAATTTTGAAATCAATATTTCTTGAATGATGAATGACTCTACATCTTATGGTTTTCCCTTCTAACTCTCTACACCTGCATCCCTATTGCTACCTCCTTGACATAGACCATCATCCTTTCCCTAGACCCTTCTAGAGGTCTTCTTGCTTCCAAATACTCCCCTCTGAAGATCTTTTCTTTTCACTGCAACCAAATACCTTTTTAAAGGGCAATTCTGATCCCACCACTCTCCATTAAGAGACACGTGTACCCCAATGTTCATCGCAGCACTGTTTATAATAGCCAGGACATGGAAGCAACCTAGATGTCCATCAGCAGATGAATGGATAAGAAAGCTATGGTACATATACACAATGGAGTATTACTCAGCCATTAAAAAGAATACATTTGAATCAGTTCTAATGAGGTGGATGAAACTGGAGCCTATTATACAGAGTGAAGTAAGCCAGAAAGAAAAACAGCAATACAGTATACTAACGCATATATGTGGAATTTAGAAAGATGGTAACAATAACCCTGTATACGAGACAGCAAAAGAGACACTGATGTATAGAACAGTCTTATGGACTCTGTGGGAGAGGGAGAGGGTGGGAAGATTTTGGAGAATGACATTGAAACATGTATAATATCATGTATGAAATGAGTCGCCAGTCCAGGTTCGATGCACGATACTGGATGCTTGGGGCTGGTGCACTGGGACGACCCAGAGGGATGGTATGGGGAGGGAGGAGGGAGGAGGGTTCAGGATGGGAAACACATGTATACCTGTGGCAGATTCATTTCGATATTTGGAAAAACCAATACAATATTGTAAAGTTTAAAAATAAAATAAAATTTAAAAAAAAATAATAAATATTTGCTGGGCCAACAGATGATTCTGGTGTGTTTGCCCAACAGTGTACCCTACTCCTGAATTTGCACACTTTTAAGGCAGCATGCCCTCTCTGGTACCCACTGGCCCCTGAGCTAACTTCCAATTTGCTGTTCAACTTGCCTTTCTGGACTTGACGTCATCCTCACCTAACCACTCACTCAGAACTATGGCTGTTTCACAAGCCTCGAAGTCCTGGACTGTATTTCAGCTTTTCTCTGTCATCCCACTCCTCAGTGCAACATTTGAAACAGAGCAAAGGCTAAGCCGATGTCTTTAAAACTCAACATTAAAAGAAAACTAAGATCATTTTATTAGGTTCCATCACTTTATGGTAAATAGAAGGGGAAAAAGTGGAAACAGTGGCACATTTTATTTTATTGGGCTCCAAGTCACTGCAGCCATGAAATTAAAAGAAGCTTGCTCCTTGGAAGAAAAGCTATGACAAACCTAGACCGCATATTGAAAAGCAGAGACATCACTTCGCCAACAAAAATCTGTCTAGTCAAAGCTATGGTTTTTCCAGTAGTCATGTATGGATGTAAGAGTTGAACCATAAAGAAGGCTGAACACTAAAGAATTGATGCTTTCAAATTGTTAAATTATAGTGCTAGAGAAGACTCTTGAGAGCCCCTTGAACTGCAAGGAGGTCAAACTAGTCAATCCGAAAGGAAATCAACCTTGAATATGGAATGGAAGGACTGCTGCTGAAGCTCCAATACTTCTCCACCTGATGTGAAGAGCTGACTCACTGGAAAAGACCCTGATGCTGGCAAGGATTGAAGGCAAAAGGAGAAGGAGGAAGCAGAGGATAAGATGGTTAGATAGCATCACCAGCTCAGTGGACATGAATTTGAGCAAACTCCGGGGAGATAGTGAAGGACAGGGAAATCTGGCATGCTGCAGTCCATGGGGTCACAAAGAGTCAGACATGACTTAGCAACTGAACAACAGAGTTGATGCCTATTAAATTAGTGAATACTTTATTAACTTATATTTATAGAGCATTCTTTTTTTTTCTTTTTTTTAAATTTTATTTTATTTTTAAACTTTACATAATTGCATTAGTTTTGCCAAATATCAAAATTAAACAGTACCCGGTCTCATGCCTCAGCATATGTTTCACTGAAGCTTTCTCAATAAATTTTGTGGGAAATATAGTGGACTGTTCTCTGGTCACATGGCAGTTTCATTCCTGTTTATATTTTTCTTGTACAAGCATACCCTGGCAATATTGTAGGTCTGGTTCCAGATCACAACCATTAAGCAAATATCACAATAAAGCAAGTCACACCAAGTTTTTGGCTTCCCAGTGAGTATAAAAGTGATATTTATATTATACTGTAGTCTATTAAATGTGTGCAATTAAAAATTGTACATACTTTTATTTTTTAAATATTTATTAAAAAAATAAGTAAATAATTTACTGCTAAAAATGTTTATCCATCATCTGAGCCTTCAGCAACCCATAGTAGGAACATCACAGATCACTGCTCACAGATCATCATTACAAGTATAATAATAATGAAAAGTTTAGAATATTACAAGAATACCCAAAATGTGACACAGAGACATGAAGTAAGCAAATGCCATTGGAAAAATGGTGCCAATAGATTTGCCTGATGCAGTGTTGCCACAAACCTTCAATTTGTTAAAAAACAAACAAACAAAAAACACCCTAGTATCTGTGAAGTGCAAAAAAGCAAAATACAACGAAGCAAAGTATGCCTGTGTTACCAGAAATAATGCCTGTAACTACTGTGGTGAACCTCTGAAATTTCTGTTTAAGGAGATTGTTACTGTTGGAAACATTTGCAAATCCACCAGACTCAACTCCGTGTATCCAAGCAGTTCATTCTCTGCTGTGTTATGTTTAACTTTCAACTCTTGAAAATGCTCTCCACCTCCTTTGTGCAAATGTATCCAACTGTCTCCTCTTACTTTCATCAGGTTCTCTCCTTAAAGCCATATTTTTTTTCTGTTTTCACTTGTGAATTTATCTCCATTGGAGCTTCCTGACATAGAATCTATTTGAGGAAGATGTGGTTGAAAAGGAGAAAGAGAGGAAAAAAGACTTGTTTTTAAAGTTTCCCCCTTTCACCTAGTATTGGATGAAATTTCTTTAAAATTCAACTAACTTGTTATCAAATAGCACACACTGTGAAATACGCGTACAACCACAATGTCATTGTAAATATATTTTTCTTATCAGAGAAGGCAACAGGCAAATCAACCACTCTTGCAAGGTTATATTTCATAGAGACAGCTAAACTCACCCACTGCTGAATTATGTTATGAAGCCAGTGATTTAACATTGTCATCTATTTTGATTGACACCAAAAGCCTTCCAGGACAGTAAATGTAAAGACATTAGAAAAAATCACTTACAAAATGGCTTGATAGCTTTAATGAGTTTTGAAATACAGGATAACAACTTAATCAAATCAGACAGCTCCATAAAAGAATTAATTTGGTCATTGGCTCTTTTTCCAAAATGACTTTGTTTTACTCAGTAAGGTGAGAATTTCTCTGTGACTAAAATAGTCACAATGAAATTCAGAATGACATGGGCTGGAATGGGTAATGCATTCCCCTGAAGTTTCTCAAGAGCTGTTTGTATTGTGGCTTCCTGATGAATGAGACATACACTTTTTCTTAAGTTTCATTTTAATGAAAGAGAAAAAGAATGTGAATGAAATATATTAAAAACCATGAGACACACTTAGAACCTCCATTTTGGGTAGTGGGTAAATTTTAGAAACTAGAATGATGCTGAGAGGCTATTTATGGGCCCCCATGAGAGGGGACTTGGAAATATGCCTACTCTGCCAGACTACAGCAGCCATTTCTTGCAGTGTCAAGAGAAAAATACACACGGGACAATAACCAGTGACAGACAGGAAGCACCACTTCAGTTTTTGCTTAGACTTTTGACCCAGACTCCAGAAGAGATTATTAAAAGGTGGGCTTCCCCAATAGCTCAGTTGGTAAAGAATCTGCCTGCAATGCAGGAGACCCCAGTTTGATTCCTGGGTCGGGAAGAACCACTGGAGAAGGGAAAGGCTACCAACTCCAGTATTCTTGGGCTTCCCTTGTGGCTCAGCTGGTAAAGAATCCACCTGCAATGTGGGATACCTGAGTTTGATGCCTGGGTTGGGAAAATCCCCTGGAGAAGGGAAAGGCTACACACTCCAGTATCATGGCCTGGAGAATTCCATAGACTTTATAGTCCATCAGGTCACAAAGAATAGGACATGACTGAACGACTTGCACCTTCACTTTCACTTGACCCCTATAGAAATGTGAGCTTATGCCCAGACTAGAGGCCTCATTTAAAAAAGACTCATTTCCTGTCTACCCAAGCTTAAACCCCAGACTTTTAGTGTAGCTCTAAACTGGGGTTAGGGACTTCCCTGGTGGTCTAGTAGTTAAGAATCCACCTTGCAATTCTGGGACACGGGTTCAACACTTGGTTGGGGAGCTAAGATCCACATGCCTCAGAGAAACTAAGCCTGCAAGCTGCAGCTACTGAAGCCTACAGGCTCTGGAGAAGGGAAAGGCTACCCACCCCAGTATTCCGACCTGGAGAATTCCATGGACTGTGTAGTCCATGGCATCACAAAGAGCTGGACACAACTGAGCAACTTTCACTTTTCACTTTTTTCACAGGCTCTGGAGCCCACATGCCTCAACTAGAGAGTCTGTGCACCACAACTAGAGAGCCTGTGTACCACAGTGAAGATCCCATGTGCCGCAACTAAGTCCCCATGCAGCCAAATAGAAAAACATACAAATGAAAACAAAAAACTGAGGTTAGTTCAGAAGTGAGATTTAAGGAGAAAGTTTCATATGGCCAGAATTCCCATCAGTTGTAAATCATCAACCATTGGTACAGTTTAGTCTCTTGGGCTGAGCATCAGATTGAGTGGTCAGCTTCCATTCAGTTCTGTGTTATATAAAATGTTATAACTTTCAAAATTAACAATGCCCTTGAGAGGCAGGCGGAATTGGGACAGAGTGAGGAAAGAGTAGATTCATGGGTCCTACCTCTAAATTATTTGGGCCACATTCTTACTAATGATCAACTTACCTGCACTTTTCAAATTACTGTTTCTTCTTCTCTTCCTCTCCACCTTCTTTTCTCTACTTTCTCTCTCTCTTAGAGTCCTAAATTTGTCTCCTAAATCCCTGTGTGTAGTGCTTGCCACCATCACTATTTGATATTGACATGCGTGTTTATTAAATGTAGGTCTGTGTCATCTGTGAGCCTGTTGGCTCCAAGAAGGTAGGGGCTGTGTCTCCTTTGGTTCACTATTATGATTTCAGCAACTAGCATAGTGCCCAAGAGGAACAGAACACAGTATGTCTTCAATAAATGGATAAATAAAAGAGAGACCACTGGACATCACTGCCTTTGAAAGCTCTGCTCTTAGTAAATGTGGCTCAGTCACAATGCAGTGTTCTAGGCACCTTTATCATTTACAAAGAGCTTTCACAAACATGGCCTTGTTGTAGAAGTGACAGGCCTGATGCCTCCCCCCACCCCCACACACACATTCACAAAAGATCTCAGTCTGTGTGACTTGCACACAGTTGCACAACTAACTTGTGAGAGAGGCAGGCTTTGAACCCCTGACTTATAAGCCTGAACCAACCCACCTGGGGTTCCCCATACCAGGGTGCCACACAAATTTTCAACGTATTTTGTTGAAATTCTACTCTGCCCATGGCTGCAACAATGTGCAGGTTAAACAAAAGGAAAAGCCAGGTTTGGTGGTTTGCACATACATGAAGGGGTATTGTTTCAGGTTTGAAATGAGTTTTTGATCATTTTTCACATATATTGGGGATTATCACAGTAATGCGTATTTGCAGAGCTGAGGCCCTAGGCTTAAATTTATGGAAGGACTATGGAACTTTCCTCAGCATGGAGAGTTTGAAACAAGGATTGCATTGCCAGGGAGTTGCTCTGGAAAATATAAGCAGCAAGCACATTCTGTCTTTTCCTTTTTTCCAGTGTTAGAGTCTCCATAGCATTCCAAGTGAGAATAGAGCCTGCAGAGGTGTGAGGCAGAAATCATATTACAGATTTGAGCAGGTGAAAGCAGCACAGATGACAGGGGAGAAAATGGCACTTTAATGCATAAGAGTAATCCTCCAGGATTTGTACCAGGATGTGTTCAATTTTAACAAGAAGGGTTCCCGGAAGGGTCAGTTTCAGCAGTGTCACGTGAGGCCCCAGAGAAGACGGCTGATGGGCTGGCATATCCGAACGTTGAATGTGCTGGGTAAAGCAGAGGCGGACTGTGAAGTCCTGGGAAGTGCAAATTACAAAACAAATCTTTTTTTTTTTTTTGGTTTGTTTCACAATAGATGACTTTGAAACAAAAAGAAATAAATAATGCATATAAGTGAGTAGAAATTTAAGAAGTAAAACTGAGTGATAAAGGATTGGTTCTTATATGTAGGAGATACACAGAATTTGTATGGTTTCATGGAGACAAGAACTCCTAGTTTCAAAAAAAAGTAGACTTCTTGGCAAGGAGACAGTTATGAACAATGAAGGAACATGACAAGGTTGTGAGGGGCTCAAGGGTAGTAGGTCTGCATGAAACATGACGCATGGCAGCAGCAAATTAGGCTAGCTTGGGCTGAAAATTAGCTAAAAATTGATAGAAAGCTTCCAACTAAGCAGTGCTATAACATGGAAGACCCTGCTATGTGGACTGAAGCTTTTCTAGGACTTTCATTAGTTTGTCCCTTTTAAACAGGTTGGGCTTCCCTGATGGCTCAGTGGTAAAGAATGTGCCTGCCAATGCAGGAGACACAGCATCAATCCCTGGTTGGGAAGATCCCCTGGAGGAGGAAAGGGCAATGCACTCCAGTATTCTTGACTGGAGAATCCCATGGACAAAAGGGCCTGGCGGGCTACAGTCCATGCAGTCGCAGAAGGGTCGGACACAGCTTAGTGACTAAACAATAACAAATTAAACAAGATCCAGGCAACTAAACTACCACTCTTTGAATACCATAGTGGGTATATGTAGAAATTCAAACTTTCTTTCATTTTGTATTAAATAAATAAAATTGGATGATCTCTTTAAAAAAGAAGCCTACATTTGAAACTAATGATTTTGTGTTGTGTCTGGCATAGAAGCACTCTCTAAATGACGTATTATAGGAAAAAAATGTTTAGGGCAACAAACTGTATTCTGATTTCAGATTCAATGATGATCTGTAGGGACTTTTGACAAGATGGATTATGTTTTGTGCTGAGCAGAATTCAAGACATTATTTACTGGAAAAGAAGTTCCAGTTTCCTTTATGTGCTATTTGCATACTGGGATATTTTTCTCATTAATAGAATTTAGATTTTTTTCAAGTTTAGAGTTTTAAAACTCCCCAGAAACTTTGAGCCATCATTGAGTAATCCATCAAAAATCCAGAGGCACTAAAAGTTCTGTGACTAATATGTGTGAAATGTTTGAAGATAAGAAAGACTCTTTTTGTAATTATACACTGCAGAATATGGAATAGTTTCTACCATGTGAATTACCTACCCGAGGATACTATTTGAAAGTTCTATCTTGCGTAAATAACAGTCAGCCTCTTACAGAAGAGAAGCAGTGTTTACATTCCTGTAATGGAAATTATTTTAGAATCATTTACATGCAACATTTTCTCATTATTACTCAAATCTATGAAAGGGAGGTAAACTTACACAGCTGGCCCTTTTCAGGCAGCGATTCGGTTTATTCTTGTTTCAATATTGTAGGAGAATGAAAAGGTTAGAATTACCTTTTGGATTCAGTGTGGCGTTTCCCTTTGATGCCTAAATAAATGGAAAGCAAGTGGCGTTGCCATCTTCGGACTCTAAGACAGTAAGGGATTTCCCTTGTAGAGTGTTTTATCTGAAATCCTGTATTTTTCCATCATGAAGCGTTTACAGCCTGAACTTAATCCTTCAAACAAAGTCAATGTCTTGTGACTTTTCCAGATATTGCCCTAGTTTATAAGAAGAAGCAGGCTTACTTTATTTCTGGTCTGGTGTGTATGTATGTTCTTTTGAGCTAAAACAATTTGGGAGATGGGACGATCTAGTACAAACCTACCCTGCCCTAGAGATGGTGACTTGGTGGGTGTGAGGTGGGGTTCAGGAATGTGTAGCGTTGGGTCCTTTTCTTTATTATGGTAAAACTTACGTAACATACAATTTATCCCTTTAACCACCTCTTACTGTACAATTCAGTGGCATTAAGTATATTCACATTGTTGTGTGACCAGCATGACCGTCCATGGCCAGACCTTTATCATCATCCCAAGTTAAAACTCTGTACCCTTAAACAAGAATTCCTCATTCTGTCTTCCCCCCAACCCTTGGAATCACCATTCTCCATTTTGTCTCTAAGAATTTGACTATTCTGTTTATATCTGTTTGACTATCTGTTAAATCAGATAAGCTTATAATATTTTTCCTTTTGTATATGGATTGTTTACTTAGCATGTTTTCAAGGCTCATTGATTTGTAGTATATATCAGAATTTCATTCCTTTTCAAGGCTGAGCATAGTCCATGGCACATATATAACAACACACTTTGTTTATCCATTCATCCATCAATGGATGTTTAAGTTGTTTTGCCTTTTTTGGCTATTGAGAATAATGCTTCTATTGATACTGGGCTGCAAATATCTATTGGAGTCTCTACTTTGAATTTTTAAGCATATATTTAGATGTGGAATTGCTGGATCATATGGTAGTTCTATGCTTAATTTTTTGAGAAATTGTCATACTGTAATAATGTATAGTTTTTAACCAGTACTCCAGTGGTTCTATGATCAGATAATTTGGGAAACACATATTTAACAGTTACACATTGTTGCTAAACAAGCCACCCCCAAAATGAATGGCTCAAAGCAGCATTCCTTTACTCAGCTCACCAAAAATGGGTGGCTGTTCTGGACTGAGATAGACTTACCTGTTCTCTGTTAACCTAGCTCACACTTTTGTGTCACTTGGCAGGTCAGCTGGGTGCCAGCAGCTCCCACTTGGCCTCAGTTGTATGTCAGGTGGTTGTTCAGCTCTTGAGTGAGGCAATGAAGTGACTGGGCCTAGAATCTCTCATTGCCCAGTGGGCTTGCTTTCATGGCTACAGGGTTCCAGGAGAAGCAAGAGGAGAAGCCCCAAAGCACAAGCACCTATCAAGTCTTGGCTTGCGTTTCATGGGTTGTCCCATTGTCCAAAGCAAGTCATCTGGCCAAGCGCTAAGTCAACATGGAGGGCCCACCAAAGGATATGGAGATTGAGAGGCAGAAAAGGAGCTGAGGCCAGGCTCGTCTCACCACAGCCCAGGTGCTTAATTCAATTTTCCAGTCAACTTTGAGTTACCTGAGATCTTTCTCCTGCCATCACAAATCAGAATGAAACATAATGGTCTCTGAGTTTGCATACAGCCCTCAGAGCTCTGTGCCCCAGCTGTTCAAATGCTTTCCAGGTGTGTGCTCATTCACTAATTTAATAAATACTTATTGTGTATCTACTTGGACCTGGAACTCTTATAGGCCTCAGGAACCAAACCATCAGCAACACAGTCCAAATCCCCATGGTTTTAGGACTTAAATCCTACTAGTGATGAAAAAGTTTGGGGAATGAGAATAAATGTGTTTAGATCCATTACATATATCCAGGAAGTTTTTAAAAATTAAAAAGCCTGGAGAATATTCCTCATTATCTCATTCTCCACTCCTTTGTGCCTTTATGAATAGCTGAATATAAGAAATAGTTGGTTTAATTAGAAGTTCCAGATATCTGAATGCCAGAAGGCAGATGTAAAGTTCTGCAAGGACATGAGAATTGACTTCAAACTTATAATCTTTGTCTGAGAGATGGCTTTGCTTCTCCCCTCCTTTGTGGTCTCTGCAAGGCTTCCTGGCTAGAACTTTTGGCCCCATGGCTGCCTGAGGGAGGGAAGCTGGTCTTTATCGCTCAAAGGACACTGAAGAGTCACCTACAGGTGAACAGTGATGGGTATCTAGGACAGGCCCTTTCTATGCACATTTCTTTCTTTTTTTTTTTTTAAACTTTGTGTGTGTGTATTTAGTCCTGTGGGAGGAGAGTGAAATCCTGTTTTTTGTTTTTTTTTAAGTAGCACAATTTTGTTGGAGAGGTTGATTTTTATAAACTAACAGTATCTGTTAGCACCGGAAGATGAGATCAGCTTAATGCCCCGCCAGCGGCTCAGAGGACCTCGGACACTCCACACCAAGAACTTGGCCAAAATAGAAACTCACTGCAGGCACAAGAGCTTACTTTGACTAAGCAGCTGAGCTTTGTGTCTGGTGTAATCAGACATCGAAGTGGGGGGCTATGAGGAGATTGCATGTGGGAGGGTTCAAAGCCTACACTTTAGAGTCAGACAGATGTGTCCTAATTTGTATTAACCTTAAGCAAATGATTAACCTGAGTCTCAATTTATCTGTCCATAAAATGGGATAATGACACTATCTTAATAGTTTCATGAAATTTGGAACAATTAAGAGAGTACATGTAGCTCTCTTAGCACAGTACCTGTAGTAGGCACTTGACTAAAATATTAGCTAAAGCTGTGTTTGTAATAAATGCTGTTACAGTGTACAATTTCATCACTGCAAAGAAGTGACTTAGGCTTGGATCTCAGGGTCAGAAATTAAGCTGCAGGGTATGGACTTTGTGAACCATCCGAGCACCAGTTCAAGTTGAGATAAAGACATTTATGAAACTAAATTTGCTGTTTATTCATAGCCAGTCAGGTATTCCTATCTGGGCTATTACCTACTATTGGAGCAATTTTTCTGTAACTTGGAGTTTTCCCAAATTAGTCTTTCTCCAACAACAACAAACCCAGTACTTCAAACAGTAGGGTTTTTAGAAAGACAAACCCCCAAATATCTCCTTGGTAGTTTTCCACCAGACTTTCTGGAAGAACCTACTATCAAAATGTAAATGTATTCAATCTGGTGTTTTCCAGTTTGGACTTAGCTGAAAGTAGCAGCTGCACCCAGTGGGAGTTTGGGTTGAGAGTTGACTTTGATGGATGGAAACAGGAGTTTTATGAGGTAAGAAGAGAGAGGGGATCTGGATACCAGAACCATGCAACCTGCATTTTCTGAAACAATCCAATTTCCCCATAAACCTGAGACACCAGAAAGGGGTCAGACTCTACCTCTAGGTAGCTGCTAGAGGATTGCAAGGCTTTGGTGCCAGTTAGAGCAGAGAGATAAAGAAATCAGGAGTAGGTGGGGGATCCAAATGGGAAACAAATAAGGTTGAAATGCAGACTTTTCAGCCAGGTTATACGAGCAACATTAGCTATGATGCACTGTGGAAAAATACCACCTTCCTGTCCTCCCCCATGTGACAGGAAGCTGATCTGTCTGCCTGGATTTATTTCACTCTGAGGCTGTATTTTTCTCCTTACTTTTGTCTCACTTCCTACTTTGTTATAGGTGATCTTTCTCCCCCCTCAGGAAATCATAATTCTATCACTGTGAAAACTGAGGTGTCTTCAAGTTTCTTACTAGTCTTAGAGTATTTTCTTAGGACAAATTGCCAATTTCCTCTTTTTATGGAAAATACTAAAAAATTTTTAATAGAGTGACCTTGTTTCCATTTGCTATTCTTTCCAATTCATTGACTGGAGCTAGAAAAATGGAATTGAAGGACTTGTCAGCCTGGTGGCAACAGCCACACTGAGAACATTAAAAAGTTTGCTTTGAGAGTCCTTGAAACAGAGTCCCAGTGACAAGCCATGAAGTGACAGAACTAAAGACACAGAGCATCAGTGAATCTGACTTCTCCAGGTACAAGCATGAGGCCTGACACACAGTCAGTGCTGATAAGTATTTATTCAGTGATTGGAGGGATGGTCTATGATGCAAGATAATAACCTTGCCAGATACAATCGAAACCATTGGAGTTAACACCTCTAGCATGTGTTCTTGGCAGCTCTGCTCTGGACCGTATATCCCTCCTTCCTTGGAGCACTCTCCCTCAGCCTGAAACACCATCCATCTAAATAGGTAGCCCACGGTCTCCACCCTAGAAATCTGGGTTCTCAGTGTGTGACAGTCACTTGAACCTGTGACTCCAGAACACCTAAGTATCAGGACTGAACACCTGACCACTCCTCTCCTTAAATATGTCAGAGATCATGCTCTCACTAGTTTGGAAATGGACATTCTTAGACCATTTCTAAAAGCAACTGCAACTTGGGGACAGATTGATTCAATTCATCAGTTCTCCTAAAAATGATGTTTGAAAGGAATATCGAGCTGTCACTATCTTCCCAAAGAAATCCTCATGGCCTTCCAGAGGCAGAAATTTCTTTATCTCCTGATGTTTCAGTTCAGATAAGAACCTCTGATCATTGTCCTTGAAGTCGGAGGCTACTGCTGTTGGACTCTTTAAAGCCGAGGACAGAATGTCCCAGAACTCTCAGGCTGGTAGGTGACTCCTTGCAGAGAATAAGTGCCGCCTTATTTCCAAGGTCAGTCATGACTGGAGCAGTAACTTATGACATCACATTGTAAATCAACTATACTCTAGTATAAAATAAAAAAATTTTTTAAAGAAACTTATGGGTGGCGCTCAATAGGACAACAATGATGAGAGCAATGAAGCTTTTACAGTGGGAAAACTTGACTCACACACAGACTTGAGAAATATAGAAACATTTCTATTTTACTGATGTATGTCTTGGTATCTCTGGCCTGTACAAGTTCACCCACACATTCAAACACAAGTCAAGACTTAGGGGCACAAAAGTGTTAGCAGTGGAGGCTGCTACACTGTGTTAACCCCTGGAGTAACACAGTTTCACTGTCAGGAGGACAGAAAAACCATAGAGATATTCTCTGGGTATGTAGCCCTGTAGCCTGGTTATTTTTATCTTTTTAACAAACATCCCAAATATCCCAAACCATGATATTGTCCCTGAGAGCACTCCCTCACTTGCAGTTTATACAACTGTATCTCAGACTAGTTAAACCTGTTTTGTTTTTATTTATGTAATAATAAAATTTACTTTCATTTTATATATATTTTAAGAATTTTATTTTTATATTTTGTGTATGTTGTATATAATACAATATAATTATTTTGTGTACAATATCTTTAGATTGTATTTTTATTGTATAATACAGGGATGATAATAACATATTAACTGTGTATATAAAGATAGCTTATTATATACAAGATATTGTTCCAAATGCTATATATACATTATCACCATTTTATAGATGAGAAAAGACAGGCACAAAGAAGCTAAGTAATTTGTCTGAAGATCCATAGCTGGCAAGCAGTAAGGCTGGATTCTACCCAAGATCTGGTGGGTCTGGCACCCGAGACTTTTAACTACCAACTTCCCTGTTCAAAGTAGCCTGAAGTTTTTGGAGACTGAATGGAGAGAATTGCATCCCAAGGTAGTAGAGAGGTATAAGAGTCATTGAGAAGGGAATGAATGACTCTGCTGCAGAAGTCATGTTTAGGACTTAGATCATCTATTTGTGGCCCAGACCATACTTAGTTGATTAATGTCCAAACCTATAGAAACAGAAACTTTGAAGAACCCCAGTAACCAGCTGTCAAGATGGGTCTGGAAGGAATGGGAACCCCAGTACTCTAGAAATGAGAAAGGAAAAGTATCCATAAGAAGCAGCTCTTGGGCTTCACTCAACGTGGACTGGGGGAAGGTCTTGCTTCTGAATGGGAGTCAAAACCAAGAACAGTAGAAAAGGGATACAAAATGTGAAAAAAGTATTTAAATTTCTGATGCAAAGTCTTGATAGGTTTTTCTGTGTTATGGAAAGCTTCTGTATTAAGAGGAAGGCTAGAAGGACAGGTCCTGATTGAACTGAATAGATCTCCTGTCAGTAGGTGAGCCCTTCTTCATTGTGAGCCAGTAGAAAGGCTTTTATAATACTGTGGCCTAGATGCTTTTAATTGAAGTTCCAGAATATTATGGGTAAATTAGGAGAGTTTTCTAATTCATCTTAATATTATTTATTCACTCATGAACACTTATCCAGTGTTTTTGATGAACCAGCTCTACTCTAGGGGAGACAGAAAGGGATAAGGTGGAAGAGATTATAGAAATTTAAAAAATCATCCCCATCCCTACATTTCTTATTGGTGAGTGGTGGAGACAGACAAGAAAACCAACACCAGCTTCATGAAGTGGTTCCATAGATATGTGAGAGAGTTGCTTACGGTATCTCTGAGGCCCTTAAAACCTCTTAGGGGTGGAGAAGTCGATTCCAAGACAGTACTTTAAGGAAGTTTCTCTTTGTGTCTCAATAGATTTGTAGTGGTCCAGGCTGCTGTGGAAGGCATCTTGGGTGGAGGGAGCAGTGTGTACATGCCTCAATCATGTAGGTGCACTGTGAACAATAGAACTAGCGAGCTGGTCACCCACCTCCTACTTACTCTTTGATGGAGGTTTCAAACCCAGTTCTAGACCTTCAAGAATCCCACGTCATAGTCTGTGTCTCAGTAGATAGTCAGGCTCCATTTCTAGATCCTTCTCTGGGATTGTGTGTCTAACTTTGTACTAAAGCACCTGGACAATGAATATATTAAAGCCATTCAGATCTACAAATTTAATGTAATCTCTATCAAATTACCCAGGACATTTTTCAAAGCACTAGAACAAATAATCCTAAAATTATATAGAACCATAGGAGACCCAGAACTGCCAAAGCAATTGTAAAGAAAAAGAACAAAGCCCTCCTAGACTTCAGACAATACTTAGAAAGTTACAGTAATCAAAACAGTGTGGTACTGGCACAGAAACAGACATCAGGATCAATGGAACAGAACAGAAAGTCCAGAAATAAATCCACACACCTACAGTCAATTTAATCTTTGATAAAGAAGGCAAGAGTATAAAATGGTGAAAAAACAGTCTCTTCAACAAATGGTGTTGGAAAAACTGGACAGCCACATGTAGATCACTGAAAATAAAACACATCCTCACACTGCACAAAAAGCAAGCTCAAATTGGCTTAAAGACTTAAATATAGGACATGACACCATAAAACTCCTAGAAGATAACATAAGCAGAATGTTCTCTGACATAAATCATACCAATGTATTCTTATTGAACTCATTGAACTACCAATGAACTCTTCAATGAGTTCAGTCTCCCAAGGCAATATAAATAAAAGCACAAATAAACAAATGACCTAATCAAATTTATAAGCTTTTGCACAGCAAAGAAAACCATCAGCAAAACCAAGACAACCTATGGACTGGGAGAAAACATTTCCAAATGATATGACTGATAAGGGCTTAATTTTCAAAATATACAAGCAGTTAATCCAACTCAACAACAAGAAAGCAAACAACCCAACTGAAATATGGGTTCAGTTCAGTTCAGCTCAGTTGCTCAGTCGTGTCCGACTCTTTGTGACCCGATGAATCGCAGCACGCCAGGCCTCCCTGTCCATCACCAACTCCCGGAGTTCACTCAGACTCACGTCCATCGAGTCAGTGATGCCATCCAGCCATCTCATCCTCTGTCGTCCCCTTCTCCTCCTGCCCCCAGTCCCTCCCAGCATCAGTCTTTTCCAATGAGTCAACTATTCTCATGAGGTGGCCAAAGTATTGGAATTCCAGCTTTAGCATCAGTCCTTCCAATGAACACCCAGGACTGACCTCCTTTAGAATGGACAGGTTGGATCTCCTTGCAGTCCAAGGGACTCTCAAGAGTCTTCTCCAACACCGCAGTTCAAAAGCACCAGTTCTTCGGTGCTCAGCTTTCTTCACAGTCCAACTCTCACATCCATACATGACCACGGGAAAAACCATAGCCTTGACTAGACGGACCTTTGTTGGTCCGTAATGTCTCTGCTTTTGAATATGCTATCTAGGTTGGTCATAACTTTCCTTCCAAGGAGTGTCTTTTAATTTCATGGCTTCAATCACCATCTGCAGTAGGAAACCTAAATACATATTTCTCCAAAGAATACATAGAGATGACCAAAAGGGACATGAAAACATGCTCAACATTGCTGCTGCTAAGTCGCTTCAGTCGTATCTGACTCTACGCGACCCCATGGAATGCAGCCTACCAGGCTCCTCCATCCACAGGAGTTTCCAGGCAAGAGTACTGGAGTGGGTGGCCGGTGCCTTCTCCAAGTATTAGAGAAACACAAACCAAAACTACAATGAGATACTACCTCAGTCCAGTCAGAATGGCCATCATTAAAAAGTCATTTAAAATATTCTAAAAATAACAAATGCTGGAGAGGTATGGGGAAAAGAGAACTCTACTACACTGTTGGTGAGAAAGTAAATTGGTGCAGCCACTATGGAAAATAATATGGAAGTTCCTCAAAAAACTGAAAATAGAGTTGCCATGCTGCTGCTGCTGCTAAGTCGCTTCAGTTGTGTCCGACTCTGTGCGACCCCATAGACAGCAGCCCACCAGGCTCCCCCGTCCCTGGGATTCTCCAGGCAAGAACACTGGAGTGGGTTGCCATTTCCTTCTCCAATGCATGAAAGTGAAAAGTCAGTGAAGTCGCTCAGTCATGCCTGACTCTTAGCGACCCCATGGACTGGAGCCTACCAGGCAACTCTGTCCATGGGATTTTCCAAGGAAGAGTATTGGAGTGGGGTGCCATTGCCAGAGTTGCCATATGATCCAGCAATCCCACTCCTGGGCACATATGTAGAGAAAACTCTAATCTGAAAAGATGCATGCACCCACAGCGTTCATGAAACTGAATTGAAACATTCTCTCAGTCATGTCTCTCAGTCATGTTCACCCCATGAACTTTTGCCTGCCAGGCTCCCCTGTCTATGGAATTCTCCAGGCAAAAATACTGGAGTTGGTAGCCATTCCCTTCAGGGGATCTTCCTGACCCAGGGATTGAACCCAGATCTCTCTCATTGCAAGGAGATTCTTTACCATTTGAGACACCAGAGAAGCCCACAGAGTTCATAGCAGCACTATTTACAATAGCCAAGACATGGAAGCAACCTAAATGTCCATCAACAGATGAATGGATAAAGAAGATGTGGTGTATGGATAGATAAATTGATGATAGATAGATAGATAGGTAGGTAGGTAGAGAGATAGAGATACACACCAAGGAATAGTATTTAGCTATAAAAAATGAACTAACGCCACTTGCAGCAACATGGATGGATCTAGAGATTATCCTACTAAGTGAAGTAAGTCAGAAAAAGAAATATAAAAACCATTTGATATCACTGATATGTGGGATCTAAAATATGACACAAGTGAACTTATTATGAAACAGAAACAGACTCACAGACACGGAAAACAAACTTACGGTTACCAAAGGGGAAGGAATGGGGGAGGGATAAATGAGGGATTGGGATTAGCAGATTCAAACTATTTTATATAAAACAGGTAAACAACAAACTCCTACTGTATAGCACAAGGAAATATATATATATGTGTGTGTGTGTGTATATATTGGAGAAGGCAATGGCACCCCACTCCGGTACTCTTGCCTGGAAAATCCCATGGATGGAGGAGCCTGGTAGGCTGCAGTCCAAGGGGTCGAGAAGAGTCGGACACAACTGAACGACTTCACTTTCACTTTTCACTTTCATGCATTGGAGAAGGCAATGGTAACCCACCCCAGTGTTCTTGCCTGGAGAATCCCAGGGACGGGGAGCCTGGTGGGCTGCAGTCCATGGGATTGCACAGAGTTGGACACAACTGAAGCAACTTAGCAACAGTGTGTGTGTGATATACATACACACATAGAGAGAGAGTCTGCTGTACATCAGAAACTAACACAATATTGTAAATCAACTATACTTCAATTTTTAAAAATGAACATAGATATAGATATATTCAAGCCATTCAGCCCCTTTTGTGTAATTAGAGTTGCCAAGGAGAAAAGGAGTTAATATTTCTTGAACAGTCACTATCCTCTAGGCAAGGAAGTATGTACTTTTGCAGTGGGGGGTGGGGGCTTCTTGTTATTTGTTTTTATATAATTGCCTTTACCAGCAATTTTGTCACTAAATGATACCCACTTGCTTTTAATCAACCACTGAGAAGCATCCTCTTTTAAGCAGAGATAAGATGGGACTTGTTTTCTTCTGGGTTTCCATTTGCACTTGGATACAGCTCCTTCCTCTCTGAGAAGCCATCCTTCAGTCAGTGATATTTCTCTAAGTGCCTGGTGTCACAGCCCCACTCCCAGCTGCCACTCATACCCTAGAGACTATCACGATTATTTACATCCATGTGATGGCTCACTGCCTTGAGCAAAAGGATACACAACTAATGTCTTAGCTCGTGGCAGCAGGCTGGCCTTTCTAGAGTGCCAATAGGACTTGTCTTGGAGAGAGCCGTGCAAAATGGCTACCCAAACTCAACTTTTAACTAATTATTCAGTCAACGATTTGGCAGGTCAGTCAATGGGAAATGATGTACAGTGGGCTGAAATTGATCACACTTCATTTCCCATCAACTGTCAAGCCAAATTGTGGATAAAGTCATAAGTAAAGGATCATTGCCCATCATTCTTGGGTCTGGATTTCCATATCCCTTCCACTTACTTAGACTCCAGGCTGATTGATAAAAGCAAGTATTTTACTCTTACAGAGGGAACCCATATAAAATGTTTACCACTTTCTGAGAGGCAAGGGGAGGGAAGAATAGTTTCTCTTTCATAAATGATGCAACTGCAGCCATATAATGCCCTAACCTTGTCAGGCAGCTCGGATCTGGAAGGTGGATTTTAAATCCCATGATCCATTATGCATGCTTGCTTCTACATCTATTACCATTTCATCAGCCAAATGACAGGATTTCCCATCGGGGCTTCTGAGAGTGTGGGGCCCTTTCACTTCATGCCTCGAATAGGCATGTGCAACTTCTCCCATGGGTGATTTACAGGCAATTAGCAGAAGGTAATAGCAGATTTCATGTAGCTTTTCTCAAAGTTATGAAAAAAGGATATAGGGAGACGGATTTTTCTCCCCAGAAAAAGGTTTGGAATGACCCAAGGAATGAATTTGGTGACTTTAACCACTGCCTTCTCAGAAGATGTCATAAAATGGGGCATGTTCTTGACTGAGTTGGCTGAGAGCTGCTCAAGCCCACTGCTAGCCCAGCTGGTGGAAAGAGCAGGACACAGTCTCACTGTGTCACTCCATCCCTGTGCCCCCAGACCAGCTGACCTCCTTCCTCGCATTCTAGGAAACTGTTGACTCCTTATAAAGAGAAGTCCTCTGGGACCTGGACATCAGCCACCAGGAAATATCCAGGATGAAGTTTTCTGAGAAACACATCTCTGTGTTAAAATTATCACATTTCCCTCACAATGATTTATGAGTCAGAAACGGTGGAGTTTTTTAATCTGTATTTTGCAAGGTAGAAAATGAAGGTTTAGAAACTTGAGTGACCTCCCTAGAGTCCTGAGGTAAATAACTTAATGACAAGGCTGGAATTAAACTCCAGAGCTCCAGGGCAAGATACTTTTTTTTCCCCTAAACCATATTTCCTGAGTCAGTAGATTTCTATTTACCAGTTTCCTCCTGCATAGACACATCCTTTATTCTCTTGTTCACTCAAAACCTATTTACCAAGAACTTACCGTGTGCTGTATGCTTACTTTGTCCTCAAGGATCTCACAGTCTAGGGAGAGAGACAGACCAGCAGGCGAGCAAAGTGATAGCGTGTGAAGCACTAAGTGGTTGGATGGAGCATGGGTGCTTAGGGAGTACAGAGGAAGGGTGCCTACTTCAGTCTTGGTGATGGTGCAGCAAAGTCTTTCCCGAGGAAATGACTAAGGCCTCAGGGACAAGCGGGAGTGAGTCAGGTTGACAAGACTTGCCACACGGAGGAAACAGCATATGCAAAGCCCCAGAGGCAAGACAAAGCTTCACAGGCAGATGGTTGGAGCTTAGAAAATAAGGTAGAAAAGGGGAGAGACCTCCCGGGTCTATTTTGGAGGAGCTCGTAAGCCTTTAAGTGGAGCCAGGCCCCAGATCCCAGCAGGATCTTCCCCCTCACCTTCCTCTCCCCCTCTGCCTCCCTTTTCTCCTTCTCCCTCCTCCTTTTTCCAAGAGGAAGGAAAATTGACTTTTGGTCAAGCACTTCTCAGAGTGGCTTCAGCAGAAAAAATGTTTCTACCTCTAAGTACACAATACTGATTGCTCATGCAAAGATTTTTTTCTCAAAAAAAAAAAATATATATATATATATAGTGAAGGTGGTGAAGGTGACTCTGAAGGCTGATTTGATCAAGGTCACTTGTTGCTAGTCTCAAAAGGAGCTGAGATTTGGGGCCATGCCTCCTATCCCAGGGCTTCCCTGGTGGGCTCAGAGCTTAAAGCGGCTGCCTGCAATTCGGGACACCCGGATTTGATCCCTGAGTCAGGAAGATCCCCTGGAGAAGGAAATGGCAACCACTCCAGTATTCTTGCCTGGAGAATCCCATGGAGGGAGGAACCTGGTAGGCTACAGAGGGTCACAAAGAGTCGGACATGACTGAGCGACTTCACTTTTACTTTCCTGTCTCAGCTGCTTTCATGGCGGTGGTGGTTTAGTCTCCAAGTCGTGTCCGACTCTCTGTGACCCATAGACGGCAGCCCACCAGGCTTCCCTGTCCCTGGGATTCTCCAGGCAAGAACACTGGAGTGGGTTGCCATTTCCTTCTCCAATGCATGAAAGTGAAGAGAGAAAGTGAAGTCGTTCAGTCGTGTCCGACTCTTAGTGACCCCATGGACTGCAGCCTACCAGGCTCCTCCGTCCATGGGAAGCCCATAGCAGTACTTAAACACACTGCCTTTGGTCTCCTTGTATGTCAGTGTTTTTACTTTAAAAACTTACTAGGATGCACTGTGTTTCAAATTATATTTTCTTTTCCAGGGTGTTTCACATTGAAGAAAATAACACCATTCTCAAGCCTTTAAACTGTCCTACATTCGCAAAAGGGGCGGGGGTGGGGGGCGATATTGCACTGAAATTAGGATCTTCAACAACTTCTTAAATGCCTCCTTTTTAATTGAGTGAAAGTAATAGACTTGTAATTGTTTCAAATACAATGTGGTAAGCTTTGTGATTAAGACCTCTTATTTCTGACTGACATGAACAATTCAATAGGAAAGAGAGTTAGCCATGGCATGCATGGGATGTTATGTGCTACAAGTCTGGGTACCAGCATTCAAAAAATAGAGAGACTGAGCCTTCTTGTAATATTTCTGAGTTGGTGAGCATGAAGGGAGCAAACTTAGTCCGAGCTGTGTGTTACAGATTCTATAATCAGGAAAAGACAAAAAGAAAGTGAAGACCAGTACCTCCAGGCTCCTCCCCCAGCAGTAAACACTGGGGCACCAGACTGTGAGAGCCTTGCCTTTCTTTAAGTCCATGACGCCAATTTCTATTTCCTTCAACATCAGAATGTCAATGAAGTAGAGCAGAGAATGCTTCCACAGATATTAAAATGACAGAGTCTTATTCTCCCTTAATTGGAGAACAGAGCTGACAGCTATCCAATTGGTATGGTTTTAAGTGGTGCAAATACACATGTCTCAAGGAGCCAGGAAGGAAGGATAACCATACAAGGCTGGCCTGGTGAATGCCAAGGGCACGAGGCACATGCCAGTCTCTATATGGAGGGCTGTTGCCCATCTCAGTTCTGCGTGTCTGGGATCACAAGGGAATAGGGATACCCAGTGACCCAGATCCTCTATGTTTTCAAGGGAAGCTAAAATTCTAATTTTTGCATTTCTCTTCTGTATTTTTAAACTGGAAAACTTCTAACCTACAATGTTGTAACCCTGGTTTGTATCCTTATTTTGTGGAAGGAAGAGTCATAGTTTACTGCATATTATTTCAAGTCCATACTTGGGATTTTGTAAATCTCAATAATTAGGGAAAGAGATTTGGTATTAAATATGGAAAGCGAGTCTTCTTCTAAATATGGAAGCCACGTTACAGAGACCTTCTGTAAGGAGAAGTTAGTCAGGGAGTAGAAAGAACCCTGGGCATGGGATGAGAATTTCTGAGTCTTGATGTGTCCACAGTCAAAGGCTTAGGTAGTTTCTTCATCTGGAGAACCAAAGATTTGATTCTGATGATATCTGCTCTCACCTCTAAGTGTAACCTTTGGCCCTGGTGAAATCCATGCAGCACCTCAAGAGGGATGCCCCTTCAGCATCAAGAGGTTTTTGATTCTAATTACAGGGCTCTCTTCCAGGATGTATTAATGAATAAGAATAAGAACATTCTAACAAGGCACAGGGAATATAGACAGAAGAAGGGAGGAATGAGAGTTCCAGAAAGAGCCAAGCTTTGGAAAAATCTGGTGCACCCTCATCCTCTCGCCATCAGGATTTCATCTATTCTCTCCAGCCAGGTCCAATTCCTTTGTAGATCATAATTACACCTCTTATCAACAGTGAAGACTCCCAACAATGGTTAGGAATCAGAATCTTCAGAGCATCAATCATCTACCAAGCGCTTGTCACACACCAGGCACCATGCCGGGCACAAATGTTCATTTCCTTCACAACAACCCCAAGTGGTCAATCTCTAGGGAACTGCTGCTGTGCATGGGTTTGCAGATGGGAAATGGAAGCATGAAATTAAAAGACATTTACTCCTTGGAAGGAAAGTTATGACCAACCTAGATAGCATATTCAAAACCAGAGACATTACTTTGCCAACAAAGGTCCAGCTAGTCAAGGCTATGGTTTTTCCTGTGGTCATGTATGGATGTGAGAGTTGGACTGTGAAGAAAGCTGAGTGCCGAAGAATTGATACTTTTGAACTGTGGTGTTGGAGAAGACTCTTGAGAGTCCTCTGGACTGCAAGGAGATCTAACCAGTCCATTCTAAAGGAGATCAGTCCTGGGTGTTCTTTGGAAGCAATGATGCTAAAGCTGAAACTCCAGTACTTTGGCCACCTCATCCGAAAAATTGACTTATTGGAAAAGACTCTGATGCTGGGAGGGACTGGGGCCAGGAGGAGACAGGGACGACAGAGGATGAGATGGCTGGATGGCATCACCGACTCGATGGACATGAGTTTGAGTGAACTCCGGGAGCTGGTGATGGACAGAGAGGCCTTGCGTGCTGCGATTCATGGGGTCGCAAAGAGTCGGACATTACTGAGCAACTGAACTGAACTGAACTGAAGGAAAAGCCACGTACATGTGCAAAACACACAACAAGGAGAAGCCAGATCAACCAGGACTCTGGCTCCAAAAGACTTGATCTTAATCACACCTGAGAGGCCAAGGATTGTGTCCTATCTTTTGGGCTCTGGGAGTCGTGCCTCAGTCCAAATCTGGCATTTGTCACTCCCTGGCCATCCTTGGAAAAGTAATTTAATCTCTTGAAAGCCCCAGTTTTCTGATTTGCAATTGGGAAGAGCTGAAGTACCTGTTACAAGTTTTGAGGATTAAGTGAGCTAGATAATCCATATCGAGTATTTGTGAGCATTCAATAAATAGCATGATTGTTGTAATTAGTTCATTATTATGGTCTACTGTCTTATTTCTCATTGAACTGCCAGAAGAAGGAGGCGGCAAACCATCCCATGAAGCAGGCAAGCAGGAAATCAAGAAATCACATAACAAATGAAAATGACTTTTCCCCAGGGAGCCAAGACAAGGGGCTGCAAAAGGACTTAGGGGCATCCAGGCAGCCCCTTGGCCCTGCTCCCTGGACACTTTGATTCTTTAAAGTCCCCCAGGAAGATGTGAAACAATAGAAATTCTCTTGAGCTTCTGGGAAGGAAAAATGCCATCTCTGCTTTAGGGAGGAAATATACCTAGATCTTCCCCCAGTGTAGTTCATTATGGGCAGATGTACTAGATGTTCCCCATGGCCCAGTGGTGTGAAACTGGGGAAGGAGGAACACACATGAGCAGGAGCAGGGATGAGGTCCTTGCCTGCCTGCTAAGTGGGGCAGAAGGGGCAGCGAGCTTCACTGTCACCACAGAAGTGCCTTGGAGCACAGGCACTCTGGGGCACGAGAAAGCCATCCAATGCAATGCAGACCAGCCCAGCAGATTTGTCTTCCTGCTGTGTCCTCGTCACATCCCAAACTCCTAATTTAACCTTATTATGCCTTTGATAATTTGTCTTATATGTCTTTGAGTCTGTTTCTGTTTTTTAAACTGTGACGTCTCTTTATGATCCATGTAATGATGACGGGTGTGTGTGCTTTGAAGAGAATTCTAGTGTTTAATTTATATTTTTAGAGTGCCTAGAAAGTGGTTCTAAGAGGCATTTGAGGCTGTGGTGTTGTACCCATGAAGTCCAGCCCAGCCAGCTTTGCTTTTGTTGCTGTGTCCTTACTACACAAGATGTTCAAGCCCCCACAAATGCTCACCAAGAAAGCCTGCATCTTCACAGCTAAGGGGAGTTAGAGAGCTGAAAGCAGGTCTTAGTAACTCTTCAGAAAGCTCCCCACACTGTCTAAAACACCATCTTCCTTCTCCATGGTAATTCTTAAGCCTGGCCTGGAGGAACTTCTGCCAACTTTATAATTAGCCTGACTTAATGGAAAAGTGGCACCTGAGTCCTTTGTTCACAATAATCTAAGCAATAGATATTGCCAATGTTTGTTGGATCATACAGAGAAGGCAATGGCACCCCACTCCAGTACTCTTGCCTGGAAAATCCCATGGACAGAGGAGTCTGGTAGGCTGCAGTCCATGGGGTCGCTAAGAGTTGGACACAGCTCAGTGACTTCAATTTCACTTTTCACTTCCATGCATTGGAGAAGGAAATGGCAGCCCACTCCAGTGTTCTTGCCTGGAGAATCCCAGGGACGGAGGAGCCTGATGGACTGCCGTCGTCTCAGGGTCGCACTGAGTTGGACACGACTGAAGTGACTTAGCAGCAGCAGTTGGATCATAGAGAAAGTAAGGGAATTCCAGAAAAACATCTGCTTCATTGACTACACAAAAACCTTTGACTGTGCGGATCACAACAAACTGTGGAAAATTTTTAGAAATGGGAATACCCGACCACATTTCCTGTCTCCTGAGAAACCTATATGTCAGTAAAGAAGCAACAGTTAGAACCAGACATGGAACAAGGGACTGGTTCAAAATTGGAAAAGGAGTACGACAAGGCTGAATATTGTCAGCCTGCTTGCTTAACTTATATTCAGAGTACACCATGCAAAATGCTGTGCTGAATGAATCACCAGCTGGAATCATGATTGCTGGGAGAAATATCAACAACCTCAGACATGCATATGATACCACTTTAATGGCAGAAAGCAAAGAGGAACTAAAGAGCTTCTTGATGAGGGTGAAAGAGGAGAGTGAATAAGCTGGCTTAAAGTAAATATTCAAAAAAACTAGATGCCAAAAATCATGACATCCAGTCCTATCACTTCATGCAAATAGAAGGAGAAAAAGTGCAAACAGTGACAGATTTTATTTTCTTGGGCTCCCAAATCACTGCAGATGATGACTGCAGTCATGACTTTCAAAGACACTTGCTTCTCAGAAGGAAAGCTATGACAAACCTAGACAGCACATTAAAAAGCAGAGACATCACTTTGCAGACAAAGGCCCATAAAGTCAAAGCTATGGTTTTCTGGTAGTCCTATATGAATGTGAGAGTTGGACTATAAAAGAAGGTTGAGCACCAAAGTACTGATGCTTTCAAATTGTGGTGCTGGAGAAGATTATTGAGAGCCCCTTGGACTGCAGGGAGATCAAACCAGTCAATTCTAAAGAGACACTGATGTATAGAACAGTCTTATGGACTCTGTGGGAGAGGGAGAGGGAGGGAAGATTTGGGAGAATGGCAATGAAACATGTAAAATATCATGTAGGAAACGAGTTGCCAGTCCAGGTTCGACGCACGATGCTGGATGCTTGGGGCTGGTGCACTGGGACGGCCCAGAGGGATGGTATGGGGAGGGAGGAGGGAGGAGGGTTCGGGATGGGGAACACATGTATACCTGTGGCGGATTCATTTTGATATTTGGCAAAACTAATAAAGTTTAAAAATAAAATAAAATTAGAAAAAAATAAATAAAGGAAATCAAACCTGAATATTCATTGGAAGGACTAATGCTAAAGCTGAAGCTCCAATACTCTAACCACCTGATGCAAAGAGCCACCTTATTGGAAAAGACCCTGATTCTGGGAAAGATTGAAGGTAAAAGGAGAAGGGAGTGGCAGAGAATGATTGGTTGGATGGCATCACCAATTCAATGGACATGTATTTGAGCAAACTACAGGAGATAGTAAAAGACAGTGAAGCCTGGTGTGCTGCAGTCCATAGGGTCATGAAGAGTCGGATATGACTTAGTGACTGAACAATAATAAAAAATAGTAGTGGAAGGGTTGCCGAAAGTTCTTGCCCAGTTGCAATTACACTGTTTATAAGATTAGTTCCCTTTGCTAGAAAAGCCCACCCTGGAGGTATCTGCAGCCCTGGCACACACTTAAAAATATGTATTTGTCGCATTTAAAATTGCCATTTTGTTCATAGACAAATGGAGGAGTGTCTCATGTTTCATTTGCCTCATGCACATTCCTGTCTTAGACTTTAAATTGACCTGAAAACTAAACAGCCTTGGAATCAGACCACAGACACCAGGCCACATTGCCAGCACAATAGTTTAGCAGAAAGATCCAGACCATATCCTGCATGAAATCTCTCAGATTGTGTTTATACTATCAAAATAATGCAAAGAATTGAACCAAGTATCCAATTAAAGAAAACTTTAATTGTGATAATAACATTGAGCAAAAGTTTTAGCAATAGCTCTGAACCGTAGAGTGGGGACACTTTTTTTCTTATTGAAATATAGTTGATTTACAATATTGTGTTAGTTTCAAGTATACAGCAAAGTGATTCAGTTATATTTTTTCAGATTATTTTCCACTATAGGTTATTACAAAATATTGATTATAGCTCCCTGTGCTATACAGTAAATCCTTGTTGTTTATCTACCTTATATATAGTAGTGTGTATCCTTTAATCCCATGCTCCTAATTTAACTCCTTTTCCCCTTTGATAGCCATAAATTTGTATTATATGTTTTTGAGCCTGTTTCTGTTTTTTCAAACTGTGAAATCACCTTATGGTCCATGTAATGATGACTGGTATGCTTTGGAGAGAATTCTCTATTTAACTGGTATTTTTAAAGTGCCTAGAATGTGGTTCTAAAAGGTATTCAAGGCTGTGGTGTTGCACTCATGAGGCAGTTCATAAGTATTTTCACTTCCTTCTCATTATATTAATAGTTCTATTGTTTGGGAGAGAGGGGCCAATGGTATTTATGCCATATCTCCTAATAAATGCATTAGTCAAAAAAAAAAAAAACTACCCTAAACTTGGTGTGAAAACTCAAGAATCATTTGCTACTATTGTCTCTCAGTTGTGAGGTTTGACTAGATTCAGATCAGCAGATCTCCATCAAGACCTTCATTATGATTCATATGATTACAGAATCTGGAGCTGGAATCATTAAAAGCTCCCCGTCATCTCTGAAGGGTGATGATGGCTTTGGGCTGGGACCTCAGTAGGACCCATTGGCCAGAACACTAACAAATGGCCTCTTCCTGTTGCCTGGGCTTCCTCATAGCATGGCTGCTGGGTCCTAGAGTCAAGTATCCCAAGACACAGAGCCCCACAGATGCCTTACCAGCATTCTAGGGCATTCCATTCACTGCAGGTAAGGCACTAAGCTTGGCTTACCAGATGGTGCTAGTGGTAAAGAAACTGTCTACCAATACGGGAGACATAAGAGACAAGGGTTCGATCCCTGGGTTGGTAAGATCCCCTGGAAGAGGGCATGGCAACCCACTCCAGTATTATTGCCTGGAGAATTCCATGGACAGAGGAGCCTGGCAGGTTACAGTTCATAGGGTCACAAAGAGTCTGAAGTGACTTAGCACACATGCAAAGCACTAAGCTCAATCCGGAGTTAGGGCAAGGAGGATTAGACTGGACCTCTTGATAAGAGGAGAGTCAAAGAATTCCAGAACATGAAAAACTTCAGATTAGTATTTTTAAAAAAGGGACTTCCTGGCGGTCCAGTAGCTAAGGCTCTCTGTTCCCAATGCAGGGGACCTAGGTTCAATCCCAGATCAGGAAACTAGATCCTTCATGCTTCAACAAAGATCAAAGATCCTGCATGCCACAACTAAGACCCAACCCAGCCAAACATATATATATA
>NW_011494954.1:5323335-5346766 GCF_000754665.1 Bison bison bison | reverse complement strand
CTTGTGTTGTTGAAAGAGGGTGTTTGCTATGACCAGTGAGTTCTCTTGGCAAAACTCTGTTAACCTTTACCCTGCTTCATTTTGTACTCCAAAGCCAAATTTGCCTGTTACTTCAGTTATCTATCTCTTGATTTCCTGCTTTTGCATTCTTGTCCCCTAAAATGAGGAGGGCACTCTTTTTGGGTGTTAGTTCTAGAAGGTCTTGCAGGTCTTCATAGAACCATTCAACTTCAGCTTATTCAGCATTACTGGTTGGGACATAGACTTGGATTACCATGATATTGAATGGTTTGCCTTGGAAATGAACAGAGCTCATTCTGTTGTTTTTGAGATTGCACCCAAGTACTGCATTTCAGACTCGTCTGTTAACTATGAGGGCTACTCCATGTCTTCTAAGGGATTCTTGTGCACAGTAGTAGATATAATGGTCATCTGAGTTGAATTCACCCATTCCCGTCAATTTTAGTTCACTGATTCCTAAAATGTCCAAGTTCACTCTTGCCATCTCTTCTTTGACAACTTCCAATTTACCTTGATTCATGGACCTAACATTCCAGGTTCATATGGAATATTGTTCTTTACAGCATTGGACTTTATTTCTATAACCAGTCACATCCACAACGGGGTGTTGTTTATGCTTTGGATCCATCTCTTCATTCTTTCTGGAGTTACTTCTCCACTATTGACTCCAGTAGCATATTGGGCCCCTACCAACCTGGGGAGCTCATCTTTCAGTGTCATATCTTTTTGCCTTTTCACTGTTCATGGGGTTCTCAAGGCAAGAATACTGAAGTGGTTTGCCATTCCCTTCTTCAGTGGACCACATTTTGTCAGAACTCTCCACCATGACCCATCCATCTTGAGTGGCCCTACACAGCATGGCTCATAGTTTCATTGAGTTAGACATGGCTGTGGGCCATGTAATAAGTTTGATTAGTTTGATTATATTCTTTGCAGCCAAAGATAGAGAAGCTCTATACAGTCAGCAAAAACAAGACTGGGAGCCAACTGTGGCTCAGATCATGAACTCCTTATTGTCAAATTCAGACTGAAATTGGACAAAGTAGGGAAAATCACTAGACCATTCATATATGACCTAAATCAAATCCCTTATGGTTATACAATGGAAGTGATAAATAGATTCCAAGATTAGATCTGAAAGAGTACCCGAAGAACTATGGACAGAGGTTCATAACACTGTACAGGAGGCCATGATCAAGATCATCCCCAAGAAAAAGAAATGCAAAAAGGCAAAATGGTTGTCTGAGGAGGCCTTACAAATAGCTGAGAAAAGAAGAGAAGTGAAAGGCAAAGGAGAAAAGGAAAGATATACCCATCTGTGTGCAGAGTTCCAAAGAATAGCAAGGGGAGATGAGAAACCCTTTCTCAGTGATCAATGCAAAGTGAAAGTGAAGTGAAGTCGCTCAGTCATGTCCGACTCTTTGCGACCCCATGAACTATAGCCTACCAGGCTCCTCCATCCATGGGATTTTCCAGGCAAGAATACTAGAGTGGGTTGCCATTTCCTTCTCAAGTAGATCCTCCTGACCCAGGGATTGAACCCAGGTCTCCTGCATTGTAGGCAGACGCTTTACCATCTGAGCCACCAGGGACTATCAATGCAAAAATATAGAGGAAAACAATAGAATGGGACAGACTAGAGATTGCTTCAAGAAAATTAGAGATACAAGAGAATATTTCATGAAAAGATGGGCACAATAAAAGACAGAAATAGTATGGACCTAACAGAAGCAGAAGATATTAAGAAGAGGTGGCAAGAATACACAGAAGAACTATACAAAAAAGATCTTCATGACCCAGATAATCACGATGGTGTGATCACTCACCTAGAGCCAGACATCATAGAATGCAAAGTCAAGTGGGCCTTAGGAAGCATCACTATGAACAAAGCTAGTGGAGGTGATGGAATTCCAGTTGAGCTATTTCAAATCCTAAAAGATGATGCTGTGAAAGTGCTGCACTCAATATGCCAGCAAATTTGGAAAACTCAGCAGTGGCCACAGGACTGGAAAAGGTCAGTATTCACTCAAATCCCAAAGAAAGGCAATGCTAAAGAATGTTCAAACTACCACACAACAGCATTCATCTCACACGCTAGCAAAGTAATGCTCAAAATTCTCCAAGTCAGGCTTCAGCAATACACGAACTGTGAACTTCCAGATGTTCAAGCTGGTTTTAGAAAAGGCAGAGGAGCCAGAGATCAAATTGCCAACATCCACTGGGTCATCAAAAAAGCAAGAGAGTTCCAGAAAAACATCTACTTCTGCTTTATTGACTCCACCAAATCTTTGACTATGTGGATCACAACAAACTGTGGAAATTTTTTCAAGAGATGAGAACACCAGACCACTCCACCTGCCTCCTGAGAAATCTGTATGCAGGTCAATAAGCAACAGTTAGAACTGGACATGGAACAACAGACTGCTTCCAAACTGGGAAAGGAGTATGTCAAGGCTGTATATTATCACCCTGCTTATTTAACTTATATGCAGAGTACATAATAAGAAATGCTGGGCTGGATGAAGCCCAAATTGAAATCAAGATTGCCAGGAGAAATATCAATAACCTCAGATATGCAGATGACACCACCCTGATGGCAGAAAGTGAAGAACAAAAGAGCCTCTTGATGAAAGTGAAAGAGGACAGTGAAAAAGCTGGCTTTAAACTCAACATACAGAAAACAAAGATCATGGCATCCGGTCCCATCACTTCATGGCAAATAAGTGGGGAAACAATGGAAACCATGACAGACTCTATTTTAGGGGGTTCCAAAATCACTCAGATGGTGACCGCAGCCATGAAATTAAGACACTTGCTCTTTGGAAGAAAAGCTATGACCAACCTAGACAGCATATTAAAAAGCAGAGACATTACTTTGCCAACAAAGGTCCGTCTAGTCAAAGCTATGGTTTTTCCAGTAATCATGTATGGATGTGAGAGTCAGACTATAAAGAAAGCTGAACACCAAAGAATTGATGCTTTTGAACTGTGGTGTTGGAGGCGACTCTTGAGAGTTCCTTGGACTGCAAGAAAATCCAACCAGTCCATCCTAGGGGAAATCAGTCTTGAATATTCATTGGAAGGACTTATGCTGAAGCTGAAACTCCAATATTTTAGCCACCTAATGCAAAGAACTGACTCATTGGGAAAGACCCTGATGCTGGGAAAGATTGAGGGCAGGAGGAGAACGGGACGACAGAGGATGAGATGGTTAGATGGCATCACCGACTCGATGGACATGAGTTTGAGCAAGATCCAGGAGTTGGTGAAGGACAGGGAGGCCTGGCGTGCTGCAATCCATGGGGTCTCAAAGAGTCGGACATGACTGAGCAACAGAACTGAACTGAACTGCAAAAGCAGTCAGACCTGTCCTTCGTTCTGTCATTATCCACTCACATCCCAAGTGGAATGACAATTCGAATGAGCCTACCAGAATCCAACAAACCAAATTGGTTGAGTCTGGAGGTTGTTGCTTTTATCTCTTCCAAGATGAAGTTATCTGTGAAACCAGAATGCCAATTCTTCTTTTAGCAGCCTCTGAAATTAGCAAATGAATCTCAAGTAAGACAGGTAAGACTCCTGAGTGGTGATGACTTTATTACATTTTGGTGCTGCCAGAATCAGGTTGCCAGAGGTGATATGTAAGTGGGCTTGCATTCCCCTTAGGCTAAGCAGCAGGCGATACCCATTATTTGAGAACAGCATTGTTCACTTGAGCTTTGTCTCGATAACAGCTCCTGTTCATCAATATGATGCATTGCACTCTGATTTTCTACTTCTGTCTTTCTTTCCGGATATTCCTTTCTCCTCTCTGATTGCTTTTTCTTCTTAGACCATTACTCTGGTTGATAGTGCCAGGTTATCATTGGTTCCCATCTCCCTCTCCAATAAGCCTGTGATTGATACTAATCTTCCTCATGGGACACATTTTATAGAAGGCACAGTGGAAACCACTCTCTAAATCTTAGCTTTATATGTGCTGACAATTTACAAGGTTGCACCTCACACTCATCTCAGGAGGCTTAAGGGGAAATTTGAGAACCGTGTAATCAGGCCTCCTAATAAGAACAGAAATCGCTTTCATACACAGACACTGTCATGCCATTCAGCAGTCTGTGCTACGCCCTGTTTGTAGTTTTTAATTTTTTTTTCCAGTCAACAAAATGCACATCTAGGTAAGTGCAATTTGAGCCATGGCCAGTTCCTAGAAGCCCAGCATGCATCATTTCTTTCTTCAGAGGAGAGTGGTATTTTAATTACTCTAGTGAAAGCTTTCACTTGCCATCAATTCCATAAAAACAGAAAATTAAGATGATAACAACTCCTCACTGAAGCAGAAACCTTACCTCATAATATAGCTTCATTTTTCCTAGGAAAACTGAGCTCCCAAGAGATTTATAAACACAGCATGCTTCATCTGACATAAGCTTGGGTTGCAATTTTATTTTTCCAGACCCATGAAAGTGTTTTGATTTCTCATGTAAAGTCTGTAGCCCTAAAATATGCAGGCCAGCGGAGCTAATATAATGCAGTATTTGGTTAAAACAGTATTAGACTCGGAGTGTTCTTCAAATGAATGCCTGCATCTGGGAAATAGAGGTGCTTATCAGAATCAAGGGCTTCCCTGGTGGTTCAGCATCAAAGAATTCACCTGCCAATGCAGGAGACTCGGGTTCAGTCCCTGAGTTGGGAAGATCCTCTGAAGGAGGAAACGGCAAACCACTCCCAGTGTTCCTGCCTGGGAAATCCCATGGACCGAGGAGCCTAGCGGGCTACAGTCCATGGGGTCACAAAGAGTCAGACACGACTGAACACACACACACACACACACACACACACACACCAGAATCAAGGCTTTCAAGCCACATGAGCTGAATTCATGATTTGTTAATGAGATGATATGAAACTTGAAGAACAAGACTTCTGTCTTTTCTATCTCTGTATGATCACATTGTGGACCAGCAAACAGTAAGGAAAATTGGGGATCCTTTTATATCATAACTTAAAAATTCAGATCCAATTACATCCACTGGGGAATAATACAAAAATTTGGTTGTTTTGAGTAGTTAGATCTCCCTCCCATTCTTGTTTTCATGTCCAAAAGTGGATCGGCCCTTTTAAAAGAGACAATATCTCAGAACCTTTCTGTTTCTTTTCCTTCAACATCTGTGTTCTCTGTGAATAAATATTAGTACTTGTGTTCAGGGACTTCCCTGGTGGTCCAGTGGCCAAGACTCCACGCTCCCAATGCAGGGGGCCCAGGTTCCATCCTGGTTAGGGAACTGGATCCCACATGCCACAACTAAAGATCCTGAGTGCCATAGCTAAGAACCAGTGCAGCCAAATAAACAAAAATAAAATTTAAAAAACACTCCTGGTCAAACTGGGGGTTATGAACCAAACTGTTCCTCCCTCCAAAACTTTGCCTGTTGAAGTCTTAACCCCCAGTACCTCAGACTGTAACTCAATTTGAAACTAAGACCTTTGAAGAGGTAATGAAGTTAAAGTGAGATCTTTAGAGCGGGCTGTAACTCAGTACATCTGGTGTCCTTAAAAGAAGCAGGGATTAGGACGCAGACAACACAGAATGAGACACAACCAGCAGTGAGAAGGTGACTGTCTATAAGCCAAGGAGAAGGGGCTCGGGAAAACTAACCCTGCCAGCATCTTGCTCTTGGACTTCCAACCTTCAGAACTGTTGGACAATGTATTTCTGTTGTTTAGTCCACTAAGTTTGGTATTTGGTTATGGCAGCTTTGAGCACTGGGAGTTTTTCCTGCATATAACAGAAACCCATTTTTCTCATTAAGTAAAAGTACCTTGCACATTTTTGGAGAAGGCAATGGCACCCCACTCTAGTACTCTTGCCTGGAAAATCCCATGGACAGAGGAGCCTGGTGGGCTGCAGTCCATGAGGTCGCTAAGAGTCAGATACAACTGAGTTACTTCACTTTGACTTTTCACTTTCATGCATTGGAGAAGGAAATGGCAACCCACTCCGGTATTCTTGCCTGGAGAATCCCAGGGACGGGGGAGCCTGGTGGGCTGCCATCTATTGAGTTGCACAGGGTTGGACACGACTGAAGTGACTTAGTAGCAGCAGCAGCACATTTTTAGGTAAAGCTGTGGGTGAGGTCACAGTGTCCTGGTCTCACTTTCAGGGTTTCAAAAAATTAAAGATGGACACTAGTCAGAGATAAGGAGGGATTGTAATCAGTAATACGTTGATTAAATGGGGAAATAATAGGGAAAAAAAATCCAGTGTGAACTGAACTCAGCTTTGATTTACACAAAGGAATCTGGGCATGTTAAAGGGAGAATGAGGGCATAGGGAGGAGGTTCGGGAGCTCAGCAGAGTCAAGGAAGTGAAAAATAACAACAAGCAGGAGGGGAGTTGGCCCATGTAAAACCCAGCTGGATGTCCTAACGGGCACTTATGGAAGTTAGGCTTCCGACCTCCCACAGAGGCTGAGAGAAGGGCCCTGTCTTCAGGTGTGGGCCGAAACACCAGTAAATTCTTTTGGCAGCCTTGAGTTTGCTAAAGCAGGCCCTTCAAGGGGCTAGGGTTATCCTAGAGATGCAGCCTTGGGCTGTTAGGAACTATGTCAGTGTTTGTTCAAGTTTTCATGGGCCAAGGTTGACTGGCCTCATGGAGAAGGCTCAGAGGAGCCTGGCTAGAGTTTGATCACGAAGAGAATCTTTGTCAAGGGCCCCCAGAGTCAGCAAAGCCCACATGCTGACAAACACCACACACACTGTCACAGTCCAGGCTCCCACTGAGGAGCACAGAAGGTGACCAGAGCTTGGTGCTGATATAGTAGCATCAGTAATAGAAACCAGGGCCCTTCAGAACTGTGGGATGACACAGACTGGGGAGGAAACTCCATAAAAGCAGACCTGAAATCTGGGGCAGCCTCAGAAATAATGGCAGGGGAAGAGGCAGATGCCTTCAAAGTTAGAATTTAGGGTTGGCTCTTTTTGATACTCATTGCACTTGCAATGGCAACCCACTCCAGTACTCTTGCCTGGAAAATCCAATGGATGGAGGAGCCTGGTAGTCCATGGGGTCGCAAAGAGTCGGACACGACTGAGCAACTTCACTTTCACTTTTCACTTTCATGCATTGGAGAAGGAAATGGCAACCCACTCCAGTGTTCTTGCCTGGAGAATCCCAGGGATGGGGAAGCCTGGTGGGCTACCGTCTACGGGGTCGCACAGAGTTGGACATGACTGAAGCGACTTAGCAGCAGCAGCAGCAGCACTTTATTATGTTGTGTTTACACAACATAGGCAGAGAAGTGAGAAGCCGAGTACAGAGTATAGCAGAATCAGGCTGGTGCCAAGACAGCTAGAAGGGCATGAGCTACAAAGCTGGTGGAATAATTTTTAAAAGGGGAGTGTTTGGGGTGCCTTAGACAGGTGTCCTGCGCCAATGCTGGTTACATACCAGCATAACAGCTCACATAGGTAAAGGCGTCACCATCACAGTGGTGGTTCTGAGAAAGCCCAGGGAACGAGCCACAGCCTAGACCCAGGGCAGTGGAGGAAAGTATGGTGCGGGTTTGTGAACTTGGGGACTTCTCAGAAGCCAAGACCACAACACGATTCTGACAAAGACCACAACAGGATTCTGACACCCAACACCAGACTGGATCCACTCCCACTATAAATATTCTCATAACATGCCATGCTTTTCCTTCCTAGCATGTATGAGTTTGTGATTATGTATTTGATTATTAATCAGTTATTTGATTAACATATCTTCTTCCACTAAACCAGACGTTCCATGGAGACAGAAACTGTGACTACTTTACTTGCTATTGACTTCCCGTTATCAAACATGGTCCTGGCAAGAGCTGACACTCAGGAATTGCTTGTGGAATGAATGGATGAGTTGATTCACAATGGCACCCCTAAGCCTGTCTTCTAGTATGGAACCGTGTGGGATGCACGGAAGGTCAAGGTCAGGAAACAGCATCCACCCAGGGGTGAGAAGCCTCTGCCCTCACTGGGCCTCAGGGCTTGGATGCCAAGTGCATCACTGTGAATTGGGAGAGTGTCTCACCTCTGAAAGGCCAATGAAGAGCTCAGTGACTGAGTCTGTTTCTGGAGATTTCACAAAGGACTTGACATGAGAGGTCCAGGAACTCTGCAGAGTAAAAAGAAGGCAGTGGGCCTGCCTGTGGAGACCGGGCCAGGATATGATCTCTGTCTATAGGCTTCATGGTCCTTGCAGGCAGGAAGATTCATTACGCTGACAGCTATTCAGCAGCCTCCAAGCCTTGCCTAGATGGGAACAACAGAGTCCATAGTAGTCCATGGACCGCTGGATCCCCAGTCACCCAGAGCGGAGATTCACAGAGGTTTCCTATGCTGTGACCCCACCTGCTGTGACCTGCCTTTCTGTGTCACCTGAATACTGATCAGGTCACCTCCCAGGCATTCTGCCCCTTCTAACTTCCTCTGTCTTCTACCTCTGGTCCCCAGCTTTCCCTCTATGGATTCTGTTTATTTTAGACATAAACACCATAGTCACTGAACTGTGTTGGAAAAGCTCCATTGATTCTGAAACCTCTCTCTCAAACATATGCACACAAACACACATATACCCAGTGCTGTCCCCCTCCAATGATGCTTAAATGCCTGATATTCCACCACAGTCACCTCTTTGGCTCAAAGAATTGAAGAGATTACAATTAAACCATTCTTATATCTGGACAAACCAACTTACTTGATGAAAATCAGCTTACTCTGCATACCTGGAATAGTCTTGGAAAAGATGGATCATGGACTAGATGGATTTTGATCAGGAAATGTAGCTAAGAAAGATCTGGGAAACTGCGCATGCTTCTGTAGACACGGTGGATCTATGGGTGGCTCTACCCACTGGGTTAAATCACCCCAGGCCTCCCTCCTCCAACCTACCTCTCCCCTGACAGGCAGTCTCCTTTCTGACTGCAGAGCCCCCACCTGCCAAGACCACCTGGCTCAGAGGTTTCACTCCCTTCAGCAGATGATAAAATAGTAGACATGAAAATACAGGCTGGTCACCCTAGTCAGTTATAATGGTGCTCTCTCATTTCCTTAAAGAGACTGGCACTTGTCCAAACTAGTTTCAGGAAAGAGTATTACCCTCTAAGATTTTCTGTTCAGAGGCAGCATTGCATAATGGAAAGGAAACTGGGCTGGAAATTTTAGACTGAATTCTGGTCCCATGTTGGCACTGACTCTGTGGCCTCCAGCAAGTTCCTTCACCTCCTGAGGATGTTTTCTTTCTTGTAAATGTCATGCCACCTTTGACTTATTTGCTGCCATTTTTGTGGGGGGAAGCACCCTGGGAAATATGACTAAGGAGGGACTCTTGTCCTCTTAGCTGCAGAGGGGACCTTAGTGCTCAGTCCCAGTGAGCACTTTGGATCAGTCTCAACTCCTCTGGAGTTAATTTCCTCTTCCTTCTCTCTAATCCTGCTGTCCCCATATAATGGCACAGCATGGCCCTTTGCATTTAAAACTGCTTTCTAGAAAGTCCACACATGCATCCTGGCTGGGCTGCCTTTGTGTGGAGCTGGGACTGATTCATCTCAGGAGCCTAATTCCAGCCATGGCACTGGCCTGCAGAGGTGTCACTGAGAGGGACTCAGAGGGCTAAACTTAGTGACTCTCCAGGACTCAGGTATTATGGCCCTGGCCCCATATGCCAAGGTGCAGCAGATGTAACCCTGGGCTCTCCAAAGTCAGCAGAGAAGTTTCATTTCTGCACCTTTTTGCTTATTGATCAGTTTTCTATCTGTACCCCCAGTTTGTATGTTACTTCCATCATGGCAGAGGTTCTGTTCGGTCAGCTCACCCTTGTGTCTTTAGCATGTGGAATTATACCTGGAAGACAGTAAACTACTAAGAAATGCATTTTCAATGAATGAATGGCAATTGTTTGATCCAAGTACTCTTCTGCCAAACATATGGACGAGTCTGGCCCTCTCCCAACAGGCCACCCCTAAGGTGATCAAGGACAAAGCAGGGAGAGTTGCAGGCAGGGACACAGTTAGGTTGGGATCATCACTGCTCAAGAACCCTTTGCTCAAGTGTGACTGTTCCCCCAGCTGATGGAAGGAGTTTGCAAGGATTGTTGCTGACAAAGAGTCCTTTCATCTCCACTCTAAAGACAGGAAATAATAATGACATGTGCATGCCTCCTAAGTCGCTTCAGTCATGTCTGACTCTTTGCGATCCTATGGACTGCAGCCTGCCAGGCTCCTCTGTCCATGGGACTCTCCAGGCAAGAATACTGGAGTGGGTTGCCGTGCCCTCATCCAGGTGATTTTCCTGACCCAGGGATCGAACCTGTCTCCTGTATTGGCATGCAGGTTCTTTACCACCTGGGAAGTCCAGTAATGACATAGAAGAGAACAAAATGGTCCCTTCAAGGTTCTAGCATGCAATTAATTCGAAAATATGTATTCCTTGTCATCCAGTTGCAACAAAAATAAATGCTGCCCTTTATACTGAAGATGGATTGAAATGGGTGAGGTTCCTTCATTCCTGGATGCGGGGCTTCTGACCCATCTCAGGGGACCAACACTTGGATGAAGGTCTGTGTCAGTTTCCCATTGGCCTCTTCTAATGACTGGAAGCATGAACCATTTACTGGGCATGTACTGTGTGTCAGACTCTGGGCTAAGCTCTGTGGATAAGACAGCATCCTTTAGACATTTGTAGTTTAGCAAAGGATGCTGGCAAATAAACCACAGGTGTAGCACAGTTGCAGCAATTGAGGTGACAGATGGTGGAGGTCTGAACTAAGATGTTTACAGTAGGAATGGAGAGAAATGAGCAGAATGGGAGGAAACTGGGGGTGAAGGACAAAATTTCATGATTACTTGGTTGAGATGGAGAAGGAAAGGGAGCAGTTAAATGGGACTCCTAGGTTTCTGGGCAGGCAGGGCAGCGGGGTGGGCCTGAGCTCCTCATTGGGAGAGAGGAAGAATGGAAGCTTTGGGGAGGCTGAAGATGCTGACTCCAGATATGTTGAAGGCAAGGCTCCTATGTGCCATGCAAGGAGAAAATCCATTAGGAAGTAGAAGATTTAATACAGAATAATATTTAAAGAGTGGGGAAGTTTCACTGTTTTCATATCTTTAAACATCAGTAGTATTCTAGAGAGACATCTCCTCCTGCATTTGAAGACTGATTTACAGTGCTGGCCTCCTTCATAAGTAAGTCTTTTTTTAAATTTTGTTTTATTTTGGAGTGTAGTCGATTTATAACATTGTGCTAGTTGTACCTGCACAGCAAAGTGATTCTGTTAGACATACATGTATCTATTCTTTTTCCGATTCTTTTTCCATATAGATATTGAGTGGAGTTCCCTGTGCTATACATAGAGTTCCCTGTGCTTGTTGATTATCTATTTTATGTATAGTAGTGTCTATACATTAATCCCAACCTCCTAATCTGTCCCTCCCTCCAAACTTTCCCCTTTGTTTTCTTTATCTGTAAATCTGTTTTGTAAATAAGTTCAGTTGTATCACTTTTTGGTTCCACATATAAGTGATACACGATATTCGTCTTTCTCTGTCTGACAGTAACCTTTATTTTTTCAGCCCTGAGTGCCACTGAGAATGAGCAGGGCCAGGCCAGTGGGGAATCCGGTCTGTCAGACTCTGTATTTACCAGTGCCCTCCTTCACTAACCCCTGCCCTCATGCCTGTGCTGTCCGTTCTGAAGGATATTTAGTTCTCTCAGCCTCAAAGTATTTAACCCTCCTATAGCCTCTGAAGACAAACCCAGGGTAACTCAGACACCTCATGCATGTCCAGGAATTAGCACAAAAGACAAAAGTGTCCCCCTCTGCTCAGCGTGGCCAGAGCAACTCACTAAGTTTCATGCCTTCAAAGCCAAAGCAAACTTCCTAGCAAAACAGGTCCCGGTACTCAAAAGGTGGATAATTACAAGGAGGTCAGAAAAATGATCAAAGCTTCTTCAAAACTTCAGCATATTAAAAAAAAAAAAAAAAAAAAGCCTTGTCATTCTCTGATTAGAATTCAAGCTAGAGGAAAACATCGTAGTCCTCTGAGCAAATCACGGGTGAATGAAAGGATGAAGCCCAGTTCCTGCAGCTTTAGAAATTCATATGTTCATTTATTCAACTGACATGGATTAGGCATCTCATATAGTTAAGCCACTTTTTGTGGGGTAGTGTGGAGATGCAAAGATAAAAAGTTATTCTGCCTCCCAAGGGGGTGACTCGTGAATGGTCAAAATGGGTGAAGAAATAATTTCCAGTATGAATTGTGGGGTAGGCCGAGGGCTCATGAATCCACTGACTAGCAAGCTGTGGCTCCTCTGTGGACTCACGAACGCACACAGTCCTAGGAGGGAGGTTGGATCATTACCATGATTTTATAAATGTGGAAATTAAGGCACAGGCAAGTTGAGAAATTTGCCTAAGGTCACTAGTTGGTAAGTGATGGGATTTGAACCCAAGAAATTGTAATTAAGGGCAACTTTGTTTATCAAAGGGTGATCACAGTACCTATAGCTCAGGTTGTAAAGCATCTGCCTACAATGCGGGAGACCCAGGTTTGATCCCTGTGTCAGGAAATCCCCTGGAGAAGGAAATAGCAACCCACTCCAGTACTCTTGCCTGGAAAATCCCATGGACCAAGGGGCCTGGTAGGCTACAGTCCATGGGGTTGCAAAGAGTTGGACACAACTGAGTGACTTCATTTTGTTGATCAAATGGCCTTTATGAAGAACTTTAAATGGTTGGATGGTTTTCAGTGACTGGAGTTGCTGGGGAGTCCATTCCAGGGGGTCACTCTAGGGGCAAAGATGAGGACATGGCACATTTGGAGAAATGAGTGGTATTCCAGTTTGGGGGAATTTAGGGTTCTTGAACCAGTGAAAAATAAGATATGAAGGGTCCCTTTTAGGAATGTAAACTTCCTTCTGTAACAGGGAGTTATGGAAAATCTCTAAGCAGCAGCGATGTCATCAGAACTATACTTTAGGGAAAAAAGCATGCTTCCTGCAATCTCTCTGTCAGTTTCTCAGTCATGTCCAAGTCTTTGCAACCCCACGGACTGTAGCCCGCCAGGCTCCTCTGTCCATGGGATTCTCCAGGCAAGAATACTGGAGTGAGATGTCATTTCCTTTTCTAAGGGATCTTCCCGACCCAGGGACTGAGGCCGTGTCTCTTGCATATCTGCATTGGCAGGCGGGTTCTTTTCCACTAGGGCCACCTGGGAAGCATACTCTAGCCACTTGGTAAAATAAGTGGGGAAAAAAGAACGTTTCCTGGTTGCTTAATGTGATAATTACAGTTACACTGACTGCTTCACAAACAGATCCAAAAAATGTGTCACAGCTCAAAATGACAGTTTTGGTTTTTTGGTTTTTTTTTTTTTTTAATCTCTTAACATAGTCAAAAAAGTGAGCATGATTAATATCTCTCATCCAAACAGTGATTCATGGACTTGGGCCCCTTTTCGGTCTTTGGCTCTGCCATCTTTGACATAGGACTTCCAAGTTCACTATGCTGGGTGTACCAAGGCAACAGAAAGGGGAGGTGTGGAGAAAGCAGCTGCTTCTTAACTTCTCCAGTCACTTCTGTTCCAATTCCATTGGGAGGCACGTGGCTCCCCCTTGAAGCACGGGGACAAGAAATGTAGTCCTGACTAGGCAACCACTTGCATCTGTGTCTACACTGTGGAGTAGAAGCATGAATCTTCTCAGAAAGTCTACCACACCTGAGTGAGGGAAGAAAGGCTGATTTATCCTTAAGCAATAACTTTTCAAAGTAGTCTAGCACCTCATTTTGAAGCATAGTTGAGGAATGAGTATTATGAGCAAATGAGTCTGAAAATAAGCAACGTTCCTTTTAGCACCAAATCGTATTTGTCTAAATTATTTTTGAAGGTTCCAAATTGATTTTATACTTTCCTACCTAAGTGAACAAAGCTAAACTTAATTTAAGCTTTTCTTGATGACTTGGGATCCACATTATGAACGCCACATTATAATGCAGAGTGTTGTATACGGTTGGCTTTTGAGTGGTATGAAAATGTTTGTTCCTGCACTGAAAGCCTCCAGAATTCTAGGCTGTTCTGCTAAATTTCCTCTTTAACCTTTCTTATCCCTCTAAGAATTTGTATAGCCACAGTGTTACCTCATGTCTCCAGTTTTTGTTTTCTATGTTTTGTATGTTTTCCTGCCACTTTTGTTATCTAACTAGCCCCTCCCCTCCTTAGGCTTCTTTTTTTCTTTTTTTAAGATCCTTCAATCATCTTTTCTAATTAAAAAAAAATATTTTTTTTGTCCACACCACATAACATGTGACTGTTACGTGGTAGTTCCCCAACCAGAGCCCACACCTCCTGCATTGGAAGTATAGAGTCTTAACCGCTGGACCTCTAGGAAAGTGCCCAATCATCTTTTCTTTGGAGTCTTTCTACTCAAGTCTGTCTGTCTGTCATAGTGGACAGAGCGTGCACACACTTGAGAGTGGGATTGACCTCAGCACCAACACAGGCTGAGCCTTAGAAATTATGAGCTTGAACAATATAACCTCAAACCTCTGTCTCCTCAAGTACAATCCGAGGTGGCAATACTGTACATGTCTTGCCAGTTTGGAGTAAAGTGATAAAATAATGGTAATACAAATAGCTTCTACGTAAAAATTGGTAGCCTTCAGCATTGCTCTTTTGGCACTTACAGGACCTGGTTTCTAACTGGTACTCTCTATAGAAATAAAAATAATCCACAAAACCCCAGGTAATTGGGATCTAGATACAGATGGAGGAAAAGCTAGAATATGGGAGACACTTTGATGGAGTGAGTGGCCAAGGCCATGAGTCAAGGTGCTGATAGTCTCCAGGAGTTATGGATCCATTAATACGCTTGGAATACTAGAATGGGTTGCCATTCCCTTCTCCAGGGAATCTTCCTGACCCAGGGATCGAACCCAGGTCTCCTGCATTGCAAGCGGATTCATTACCATCTGAGCCACCAGGGAAGTCCCGAATATGTTTGGATGTAATCTAAAGCAAGATCTAACATAAGTGGATGAAGCCAAAAGAGAAGTATCAAGAAAAGAAGGTAGGCTAAAAGTTTCCCCTATTTCTTATTTTAAAAAGCTCCCCCGCAAAAAGAAGGAAACCTTTCTTAACCCTGAAACTCTCTCATGTTATCAAATCTATTTACCTTCACCAACTCCCAGGCTTCTTGAAGGAGCTGGGACACCTCTGTATCTCCTTGCCAGGAATCAGCTTCCTTGTATTTTAGGTCTTCCCTCTGAGTCTGAGGATCAGTAGAGGACTGAAGACAGCTGTGTACTGGGCAGCTTGCCCAAGAGGTCCCATTACACAGGCAGTAGGTGCTTAATAACTATATGTTGAGGAAATGAAATGGGAAAAGAAGAGAAAGTGATTTTTCACTAATACAAAGCAAGTCATGCAGCCCAGAGGATGCATCATATTTAGCAAATTAAAGCAGGGGGCCAAGTACTTCCCCAGGGTGTACATCATGTATAATGTCCATCAATGGTCAGCAGAAGAGAAGACTGTGCTTGCATTGGCAATCCTGCTTCTAGCCTTGTGCTTTATTTATTTAACTAATGGCTGCTTTGCTAGTGGCTCATCACAACAGTGTTACTGAGCTTGGCAAAGTGAAAAATTATGATTTTGTTTACTCATGTGTTCCCAGCTGGGGTACTGAGTTATCCAGGCTGCTGATGGTCATTCTCAGAGCCATTAAAATAGGCAGTTCAATAAACAAACCATCATCCTGAGAACCAGAGTATCAATACTGACATAATCTGGTTATTAGCTACCTGGCAGTAGTCAGTATCCAGATCCCTGAACAATGACTTATTCTGAACAATGAGTATTTGCACCAAATTAAATAACCTATTTTGGATGAGCTTGCCTATACTTGGCCTTATCAAATGGAAATGAAAACTGAAACACAAAGCCTGGAAGAGGCTGTGGTTCTGGAACAGTCCCCTCAGCTGCATGAACTGGTTTGGTTACTTGTGCAGTAAATATTTAGTGAGTACCCATGGTATATTAGGTCCTGGGAATATTTTAGTGACCTAAACTCAACACAGATATAGACTCAATTCTTGAGAACTTTGCCATTTTGTACAGAAGAGAGAAACTGAATCAATGATTACAGATAAGAGGAGAATTATAAAGGAAGAAAGAGGATCCTAAACTAATCTTGACATTTAGGGACGGTTTCAAGGAAGTGGTACTTTGGACAAGTGATGAAGGAATTACAAAAATCATAGATGGAGAGAGGATGCAGGGGAGGGAAACTTTGAATGTTATTATTATCTCATAAAATAACTTTTCCATGGATGTGTATTGTTCTGGTTTACAACTGAAGGAAGTCAGGTTCTGGGAAATCATGTACAAAGGCCCTGAGGCAAAGTCATGTGAAGAGTGCCACTTGGAGCTGCAAGGAGCTACAGAGTCAAAGTCAGCATGACTAGAGTGTAGAGAGCCACGAGAGGGTGGGGGTGGGGTACAGTAGGACCTGGCAAGGTATCAGGGCCTGGTAAGCCACAGGGATGATCTCGTAAAGCTCTCATCCTCACAAAGCAACGGAGGTCATATAGGGATACTAAGTAAAAGCAGACCCTAATTAGATGTGCATTTAAAAAGGCCACTCTGCCTGGTGGGGAGACTAAATGGGAGTAGATGCAGGAGGACTGGCTAAGAGGCATGGCAGTGCCTGGGCAAAGATGGTGGGTTGAACTAGGCAGGATCAAGGGGAAGCCATGTACAGGTGGATGCATGGGTACTCCATCATTTCAGTCATGTATGACTCTTTGCAACCCTACGGACTGTAGCCTGCCAGGCTCCTCTGTCCATGGGATTCTCCAAACAAGTATACTGGCGTGGATTCCCTTACCCTACTGCGGGGGATCTTCCCAACCCAAGGATCAAACGTGCATCTCTTACGTCTCCTGCATTGGGAGGCAGGTTCTTTACCATTGAGCCACCTAAGGTGCCATACAGGTGGATAGAAATGTTCGGATTCAGCAGAGGTGAAGGAGGTTGAGTTTGCAGGCTCAGAGAGTGATTAGACATGAGAGGAGAGGATGTAGCAGGTTATTCAGGACGGCTCTTTTTTTATCTGAGATAATGAAGCCATGCTAGTGGTAATAGTTATTTCTTACTCAGTGTCTACTCTGACCATTTTACAGAAGAGAAAACTGAGACTGAGAGTAGGCAAGTACCTCCCAATAAATGACTGAACTGAGATTTGAACCCAAGTCTGAGTCAAGACAGTACCCTGTCTACTTTAACATTGTAAATTTCATGTTTTGTTCAATTAGGTTTTTTTCTCAGTTGGTCAACTGAAACCCTAGCTTTCCCCCCTCCACTTAACACAGCTATATGTGGAACTCCCACATTCTCATAATTCTTCTGCCTTTGACCATCAGTTATCAGTGTTCCTCCCAGATCCGGGCCATGCTGTATTTATCTGAGGATCCTTACAAGTGTAGCAGAGGCCGAAGAAGCCAGCTCTGTGGAATCAGGCTTGTCTGGCAGCATTAAATATCACCTTCCTCTAATGAAAATGGAGTTTTTTGTTTGTTTTAATGAGCTCAGGGGGCCTGTATAGCCCATCTCCTCCTAGAGGAAGTAACTGCATATGAGTGACCTTTGAAGGAAATCACATCAGGGAGTTATTTGAAAGGCTACGAGGTGAGCCAGGGGATAACATCAACCACTGTACTAGCATTTCAGAATGGGTCTAGAAGTGGGCTTGTCTCACTGACAGCTCATCTGTGCCTCTCTGGACAGAGAACAATCATCTGCCACTTGCTGAAAAAGTAAGGTAGTCCCGTATTAGGAGATTTCTTTACCTTTTGAGCACCTGCTGTATACCAAGCATACATCATGATCTCTATGCTCATGGCACTCATGTTATAGGGGAAGTGACAAATAATAAATAAATAAATAATGTATGTCATTAGAGACTGTGAAAACTGCCATGAAGGATATAAACAGGATCATGACAAGTGATTAATTTGTACAAATTTTCATCTGATAAAATAAGAATGATGGTAGAATTTGCCTCTCAAGGCTGTTTCAGGATTAAGGTAGATGATGCATGATTTGTGCTTAGAACGGTGCCTTACACGTGAGTTAGTTGAACATTCTGTCAATGTTATTAGTGGCTAATATCTTTCTTATATAATAAGTGAGGGAGGCTGCCTCCAGTTAGAGCAGTCAGGGAGGGCCTCCTGGAGGAGATGGCTTTTAATCTGACATGCGGGACTTCCCTGGTGGTCCAGTGGCTAAGACTCTGCACTCCCAATGCACAAGGCCAGGGTTTGATCCCTGGTCAGGGAACTAGATCCCACAGGTTGCCACTAAAGATCTTGCAAGCTCTAACAAAGATCAAAGATCCTGTTGCTGCAGCTAAGACCTGGTACAGTAAAATTAATAAATAATTTTTTTTTAATCTGACACATGAGAGAATGGGACAAGCATGTAAATAATAGGGGGAACAAAGGCTAGAGGTCAAAGAAGGAATGCCTTATCTCTCCCCGAAGCAGAAAGGAGATCTGTGGTCAGTGGGGCTGGAGAAGGAACCAATGAGTTGAGGACCAAGAAGTAGGCACAACTCCAGCCAGATGAAGAATATGGATTCTGTTTTTCTAGCAAGGTAGGAGAGTGAATGCTTTATGCTTTAAAATCTCCCTCTGAGAGTCATGCAGAGAGTGAACTGTAAGGGTGAAAGCTGCAGGGCCAGGATGGAGCCTTGCTGGCTAGAGTGCTGGCAGGAGGCTGGAAGGCAGAGTAAAGACTCTGTGTGTGGGGTGGGGGGTGGCAATGCATTGGTTTCCCAGAGCTGCCAAAACAAGTTTCTACAAAGTGGGTGTCTTAAAACAACAGAAATTTATTCTCTCACAGTTCTGGGGGTCAGAAGTCTGAAATCAAGGTTTTGGCAGGGTCCTGCTCCCTCTCAAAGCTCTCAAAATCCTTCCTGGCATCTCCCAGCTTCCGGTGCTTGCCGGCAATCTTCGGTGTTCTCAGGCAGCAGATGAAGCACTGCAATCCATTCCATGAGGTTGCAAAGAGTCGGACACAACTGAACAACAATCTCTGTCTCATCATATGATGTTCTCTCTCTTGGTCTCTAGGTCTTTGATCTCTTCATATAATGACACTAGTAATTGGATTTAGGGCTCTCTAATCCAGTCAGACCTCATCTTGATTTGCATTTTAAATACATCTGCAAAAACCCTATTTCCAAATAAGGTTCACACTCACAGGTACTGGGGTGTTAAGACTTTAATATAACTTTTCTGAGGGACATAGTTCAACCCACAACAGGCAGAAGGGTCCTGACTGGCCATGCCTCCAAGAGGCCGTGCTGGAGAGAAGCCAAACTGGCCCAACTTCCCCAGCAAGAATAACCCTGGCCACACACAGAGCATCAGCATCTTCAACCCCTGTAATAGGGGTTTGAATGCTCTTTAGTTATCCCTGGCTGCTCCTTCCAAATCAGCAGGCAGGTGGCACAGAGGTGGGAAGCGCTGCAGATAAGGAATGCTCCTTCTTATTCATCTGTCTCCACCACACTTCTTCCATTTCCAGGTTTAATCTTAAGTAAAACTATTAATTCATGATTCCTTTTCAGTGAGTCCCCAGTGACTTTAAACAATCTACAGACATAGGCGGATTTTCTTAGATTTGTGGAAAGAGGAGACCTGAGGTTTATCTCAGATGGTGCCCTTAGTGTGTGACCTTGAGCAAATCATATAACCTTCTGAGTTTCAGCTTCCTCTTCTATAAAACGAAGGCATTGTCCCGGGCTGGGGGTTCTCAACCTTGAGGATGTGTCAGAATCACCTGTGTTGCTAAAACACAGATTGCTGGGCCTCACCTCAGAGCATCTGATTAAGAAGGATTCTGGCAGAGCCTGAGAATTGCAATTCTAGAAAGTTTCTAGACTTTGTTGTTGCTGCTGGTTGAGGACCCAGTCAGAGAAATATTGTTCTAGATAATCTCTGAGATTTCTGCCTGTGATTCGATCCCATAATTCTACAAAACGCAAATTTCAATTTAATATGAGTAGGCAAAGTAAAATGTCTAAATTTAATTATCAAAATCTGGCTTTCCCAGTTTTATTGACATATAATAGACAAATGAAATTGTATATATTTAAAGTATATAATGTGATGATTTGATATACATATATATTGTGAAGTGATTACCACATCCATTAATTAATTAACACCTCTGTCACTCCACATTACATTTTGTGTGTGTAGGTGTGCATAGTGAGAATGCTTAAGATCTACTCTCTTAGCAAATTTCAAGTATACAATGTCATATTATTAACTATAGTCACCATACTGTACATTAGATCCCCAGAACTTATTCATCTTATGAATAAAATCTCTACCCTTTGACCAGCATCTGCCCATTTCTCCCAGCTCCTGGCCACTGCCATTATACTCTCTTTTCCTATGGGTTCAATTTTTTTAGGTTCTAAATATGTGGGATCATCTACTATTTTTCTTTCTCTGGTTTAATTTACTTAGCATAATGTCCTCCAGTTTCATCCATGTTGTAGGTGGCAGAATTTCCTTCTTTCATGGCTGAATACTGTTTCATTGTGGGTTGAATATTTTTCTTTCTTTATCATTTTTCTTTATTCATACACTCATTAATGGACACTTACAGTGTTTTCACATTTCAGCTACTATGAATAATGTGGCAGTCAACATTAAAGTGTAGGTATATGTCCAAAATACTGATTTTATTTCTTTCATATGTACATTCAGAAGTGGGACTGTGATATCAAATGGTTGTTTTATCTTTATAAAATCTGGTTTATATATAAATACATGTCCCAGTCACTTATTTTTCACCTTGGATTTATCTCTCCTAACCTAAAGGTGTTGATTAAAAGGCTCCTCTTTCTCTATATTCTCCGTACACATAGACTATGCACTTTCCTCTGCCTTGTGAGTCCTGCACATACAAGACTCCTGCAGAAGTCAACAGAATGTTGACCTAGAGCTTAATAGAATCACCTACTCCTGGTAGAACTTATTTGGGGGTGGAAAAGGAGTCAAATAGATGGAATTAGAAATTTGAAAACTATGGCATAAATAAGACTATGAAAAGATCATCAATATCTTTACTCATTAGGAAAATGCAAATCAAAAACACAATGAAATAGAACAATTTACACAGAATTTTTACACAATTATTTACACGGAAATAGAACAATTCTAAACTTTGTATGGAACCACAAAAGACTACAAATAACCAAAGCAATCTTGAGAAAGAAGAAGAACCAAGTGGAGGCATCACACTTCCTGATTTCAAACTATATTACAAAGATATAGTGATCAAATAGAATGGTATTGGCATAAAAAAAGACACTTATATCAGTGAAACAGACTAGAGAGCCCAGATATAAACCCATGCGCTTATGATAAATTTATTTATAACAAAGGAGCTAATGAATATATAATGTGTAAAGGACAGTCTCCTCAGTAAACAGTGTTGGGAAAACTGGACAACCACGTGCAAAAGAAAGAAAATGGACATTCACCATGTACAAAAATCAATTTAAAATGGATTAAAGACTTGAACATAAAACCTGAAACCATAAAATTCCTAGAAGAAAACATAGGTACTAAGCTACTTGTCATAAGTCTAGATGATAATATTTTTTTTACTCCAACACCAAAAGCAAAAATAAACAAGTGGGACTCCATCAAACTAAAAAACTTCTGCCCAGCAAAGGAAACTATGACAAAATGAAAAGGCAGACTTCCCTGGTGGTACAGTAGATAGGCATCCACCTGCCAGTGCGAGTGACCTGGGTCCATCCCCGCTCCAGGAAGGCTCCACGTGCCTCAGAGCAACTAAGCCTGTGTTTCACAACTACTGAGCCTGGGTGCTGCAATTACTGAAGCCCAAGCACCTAGAGGTTGTGCTCTGCAACAACAGAAGCCACCACAGTGAAAAGCCTGCACACCATAACTAGACTGTAGCCCCCGCTCTCTGCAAATAGAGAAAGCCTGAGTGAGGCAATGAAGATCAAGCGCAACCAAAAAATAAATAAACAAATACTTTTCTTAATGAAAAGACAACCTACTGAATGGGGGAAAATATTGCAAATCATATATCTGATAAGGGATTAATATCCAGAATATTAAAAAAAAAAACTCATACCACTCAATAGCAAAATCAAACAAACAATCCAGCTTAAAAATGGGCAGAGGTCATTATGCTGTACATTTTAAACTTATACAGTGCTATATGACAATTATATCTCAATAAAACTGGAAGAAAAAATTGGTCAATGATCTCACAGACATTTCTCTGGAGAAGACATACATGTAGCCAACATGTATTGATACACGAAAAGGAGCTCAACGTCACTGATCAGTTCAGTTCAGTTGCTCAGTTGTGTCCAACTCTTGCCACCCCATGAACCGCAGCACGTCAGGCCTCCCTGTCCATCACCAACTCCCGGAGTTCACACAAACTCATGTCCATTGAGTTGGTGATGCCATCCAATCATCTCATCCCCTGTCATCCCCTTCTCCTGCCCTCAATCTTTCCCAGCATCAGGGTCTTTTCAAATGAGTCAGCTCTTCACATCAGGTGGCCAAAATATTGGAGTTTCAGCTTCAACATCAGTCCTTCCAATGAACACTCAGGACTGATCTCATTTAGGATGGACTGGTTGGATCTCCTTGCTGTCCAAGGGACTCTCAAGAGTCTTCTCCAACACCACAGTTCAAAAGCATCAATTCTTTGGCACTCAGCTTTCTTTATGGTCCAATTCTCACATCCATACATAACTACTGGAAAAACCATAGCTTTGACTAGATGGGCTTTTGTTGGCAAAGTAATGTCTCTGCTTTTTAATATGCTGTCTAGGTTGGTCACAGCTTTTCTTCCAAGGAGCAAGAGTCCTTTAATTTCATGGCTGCAATCACCATCTGCAATGATTTTGGAGTCCAAAAAATAAAGTCTGACACTGTTTCCACTGTTTCCCCATCTATTTCCCATGAAGTGATGCCATAAAGGGACCAGATGCCATGATCTTCGTTTTCTGAATGTTGAGCTTTAAGCCAACTTTTTCACTCTCCTCTTTCACTTTCATCAAGAGGCTTTTGAGTTCCTCTTCACTTTCTGCCGTAAGGGTCGTGTCATCTGCATATCTGAGGTTATTGATATTTCTCCCAGCAATCTTGATTCCAGCTTGTGCTTCTTCCAGCCCAGCGCTTCTCATGATGTACTCTGCATAGAAGTTAAATAAGCAGGGTGATAATATACAGCCTTGACGTACTCCTTTTCCTATTTGGAACCAGTCTGTTATTCCATGTCCAGTTCGAACTGTTGCTTCCTGACCTGCATTC
>NW_011494954.1:5320947-5323143 GCF_000754665.1 Bison bison bison | reverse complement strand
TCTGGAACTCTCTTGCTTTTTCCATGATCCAGCGGATGTTGGCAATTTGATCTCTGGTTCCTCTGCCTTTTCTAAAACCAGCTTGAACATCAGGAAGTTCACAGTTCACATATTGCTGAAGCCTGGCTTGGAGAATTTTGAGCATTACTTTACTAGCATGTGAGATGAGTGCAATTGTGCAGTAGTTTGAGCGTTCTTTGACATTGCCTTTCTTTGGGATTTGAGTGAATACTGACCTTTTCCAGTCCTGTGGCCACTGCTGAGTTTTCCAAATTTGCTGGCATATCGAGTGCAGCACTTTCACAGCATCATCTTTCAGGATTTGAAATAGCTCCATTGGAATTCCATCACCTCCACTAGCTTTGTTTGTAGTGATGCTTTCTAAGGCCCACTTGACTTCACATTTCAGGATGTCTGGCTCTAGGTCAGTGATCACACCATCGTGATTATCTGGGTCGTGAAAATCTTTTTTGTACAGTTCTTCTGTGTATTCTTGCCACGTCTTCTTAATCATCAGGGAAATACATATCTAAATCACAGTGAGATATCATTCATGCCTGTAAGAAGAATTGTTATCAATAAGATGAAAAATAACATGTCTTGGTAGAGATGTGCATCTCTTTAGGATTATGGGAATGTTCTTTTTTTTAAATTTTATTTTATTTTTTAACTTTACAATATTGTATTGGTTTTGCCATATATCGAAATGAATCCGCCACAGGTATACATGTGTTCCCCATCCTGAACTCTCCTCCCTCCTCCCTCCTATACCATCCCTCTGGGTCGTCCCAGTGCACCAGCCCCAAATGTTGTTAAACTAGATCATAGTGATGGTCATAAAACTCTGTAAATATTCTTAAAATCATTGAACTTACATTTAAAAGGAGTGAATTTTATGGTATGTAAATTATATATAAATAAAGTTGTCTAAAGGCATTTAAGTAATAGAATGCAATTCCATTAAAATTAAAAAAAAAAAAGAAAACTAATGGGATTTCCTGGGCCTCTCTTTGAAGGTCACCTAATGCTGAAAGTGTTTATGACATTTGCAGGAGAATTCAAATACCTCTGTTTAGAAAATATCAACCTACTTACCCAGACCAGAAAATATTAGACTGGTTACTAGTTGGTAGAATGGTGACACTTAAATACATTAAGCACATTTCTTTCATATTCTTGATGTACCAGGCACTGTGGTAAGTGCTATATGCTTTATTCTTCAGTCACTCATTCAAAAATATTTATTGATCTTATATTTTATGCTCAGCATTGTTCTTTATGCTGAAGACACAGTATGAGTAAGACAAAGTCCCACATTTCTTGGAGCTTACATTCTAGTAAGGGAGAAAGACATAAACATGTAAACACACAAGCCATAATACAGATTACTTTAGGTGGTGATATATGAGCTTAAAAATAAGCCTGGATAATGGAGAGAGTCGCAGAAGATGGCAAAGGAGGGCAGTGGAAATTGAGGGCTCAGGGAAGGTTTCTGGCAGAGGAGGGGGTAGACTGAGGTAACATTTGAAGAATATAAAAGTGTCATCATGCAAGGATCAGGAGAACAGTGTCCTGGGTGGGGAAATAGCTAATATAAATCACATCAGGCCATAGGAAATGGAGAGATGACCATGTAATTAACAGAAAGCAGAACAAAGTAGAGGCACCACACTCCTTGATTTCAACTATATTGCAAAGCCATAGTAGTCAAACAGTGTGGTATTGGCATCATCTTGGACAGAACTCTCTGTTAATTACATATTAAAAGTCACCCCAGAAGCTTTGTGGATATGGGAACATGGATATGGGAACATGGAAGAGGGAAAGAATGAAGAAGTAAAGAATTAAGAGTGTGCAGCAGGAGCTAAAGAGAGATGACAGTGGCTTTGATGAAGAGGGTGACAGCAGAGATGGTGAGAGGTACTAGTATCTGGGACATCTTAGGATAGATCCAATAGGGTTGGATGCTCTGTAGAGGGTGGAGAAAGAGGTGTTGAGAATGATCCTTGAATTTTACCTTGAGAAACAAGGTAGAAGGCACACTATTCATTGAAAGGGCAAACTTCTTTGAGATTGACTCTACTATATCCTGATCATGGATGAAGAAACTGGGGCTCAGAGAAGCTAAGCCACTTTGCCCCCAGGTTATCCACCTAAGGAATGGGAGACGTAGGTTCAAAGCCAGTGACTCCAAAG
>NW_011494954.1:5310738-5320847 GCF_000754665.1 Bison bison bison | reverse complement strand
AGGGTGCACGGCTTCAGTAGTTGTGGTGCACAGGCTTAGTTGTCCTGCGACATGTGGGATCTTCCCAGTCCAGGAATCAAACCCATGTTCCTTACATTGGCAGGTGGATTCTTAACCGCTGGACCACCAGGGAAGTCCCAAAGGCCATATTTTAAACACTGTTTAGTACTAACTCCTGCTCAAAGTGTTCCTTCATCCTCAGCCAGACAGTGGACAGAAATCATGGAAAGTAGCATTGGGTGGCTAGAGGAGGGCTTCTTGGCTAATGGGTGGGCATGTCATTAAACAAGAGGGAGAGGAGCAACTTGAAGGAGTAACATTTTTCCAGTGAATCATATTAAATAACCAGAGTGCCTTATACCTAGTGTCAGGCTAAACAGAGATTGACAGGTAATAACAGCCCAGTAATTACAGGAAAACATCAGCTTTAAAAGTGCAGAGATTCTTGAAATACCTGAAGCCATTTAATATATCTTATGTTTGCTCCAGACCAAGAGTCAGCTCCCAGAGCAAGACTGGTCTCATTACCAAACTAATGGACATCATGCTCTGAGGTGCCTTTCTTTCTGCCAAATAAATCAGAATTTTAAAAACTGAAGCCCAAGATAGCCATGCTGCAAATGTTTGCAAGGACATCACTGAGTGTTTCAGGCGTCAAGTTTAATTTGACTTGGCCCGGTCTGTTCTTTTAAGAAAGGCTCAGGAGGCATCAGCTGGGTCACAGGGAGAATTCCTTCTGCTCTTGCTCTTTGAGCTGAGACAGAAATCAAACCTTGATTCCCTGAGCATACTTTCTCAAGCAGGAATTGCCCCGGTCGCTATGGCCCAAAGGAGTAAGTTGTGATGAAAGTTGTCATTCTCCCCTATTCCCTGATTGTAGGGTTTTTGTTTTTTTTTTTCCCCAGGAGTAGAGGATGAAGATAGAAGCTCATTCACACTTTTATGAGCCCCCAGTAAGTGGCAGCCACTGTCCTAGGAAGTGAAAGTCGCTCAGTCATGTCCAACTCTGCGACCCCATGGACTATACAGTCCATGGAATTCTCTAGGCCAGAATACTGGAGTGGGTAGCCAGTCCCTTCTCCAGGGGATCTCCCCAACCCAGGGAAGTCGGCTGATGCCAAATCTTTATATTATCAAAAAGCAAAAGTGATAGCAAAAATAAAAGGGTAAACATTGTGTGTGCCCACTTCTGTGTGTGTGTGCATGTGTGTGTGTGATATGTGCACACTCCCTCAGCTGCTCCCCGCACACTCCTGTGCACCGCACTCCTAGGGCCTGAGCATCAGTGGCCTGGACAAAGGGAAACTCCTCCGTGCCTTGCAGACTTTCCTCAGCATTTTTCACCATACAATAGCTCTAATGACCTTGGCATCGAGCTCTTACTGGGGATTAATAACTGGCTGGGTTTAATGGCCCTTACTGTGTCCTGGGCCATTTTCCCAGTCAGCCATTAATTCCAAGCAGTGCCCTGGGCTCTGGCCATTATGACTCCCTGGGCCAAGTGGCTGCCTTGAGGCAAACGGCTCAGCCTCCTTCTCTGCAGACAGAGCTTCCACTGCGCTCTCCCCTGCTTTTCTCCATGGCATTGGTACATAGGGCTGCAGGCAAATTGTTGGTTAGGGCATCACATGATGTCTTCTTTTTATGTGTGTAGATTTTCTCAGAAGACAGAGAAGTGTAGAGGTTGAATTTAATTCACTCACTTATCAACTCACCTGTCCATTCAGTAGCAATTGAGTGTTTTTTATGGGTCAGGAAGCAAGAGAGATTTTGGAGTGACCTAATATGGGTGCTCATGTTTCCTACCAGGGTCAGAACACCTCACCAAGTGGGGCTTTATGGAAAATGTCCCCGAGACTCAGGGAGGCTGGATACTGTGAGAAGAAAGAAAGAAAGGGTAGGGATGCAGTGATTCATGAGGAGCCACTACCCCTCTTGCATCCTTGGTGCAGGTTCACCTCCCAGGTGCGCCAGCACAGCCCCAAGTTCACTTTCCCAAACTCCTCGGTGTGATTCATCAACTCAGCGTCTGCGTGCTTCAGTGAAGACTGTCAATACTCCGTCAGGAATCTTAACTCACCAAGGCATGAATATATCCACCCATTTCATTAAGACACTCAGGATGGTCACGGTCCTGCAATGTGAAGAAGCCAGGCTGTCTCAGAGGAGTAACATTCCAAGAACCTGGGTCCCAAAATCTGTATAGTCATTCCACCTCCCAAGATATCCTTAGTCCCTCTGAATGCAGGAAAGAGACTTCGTTTCCTCCTTTGGAAGGGATTCAGCCTTTGGTACATGCTCTTATCAACTGCAGGAAGTGTAACATTATGTTTAGAACAGTTACTGTCATTTTATTGGCTGCACTTACTAAAAGGCACTTAAGGCATAATTCAGACATCGATCTTTTCTGTATTGTTTGGTGCATCTGAGCAACACAAAGAGAGGGTGCTGGTGTCCAAGGTAATCAATATACCTCAGAGCTCAGGCAGGTGGGCATGAGGGAGGGCTTTCTGGGGCAGGGTGGACCCCAGTGTGTTCTGTCCTGTGCCCAGGAATCACAGAGGGTCTGTATGGCATAGTCAGGAATGTTGACCTTCCCTAAAAGGGTCTTCATCTGGCCTCACATGGGCATAGGAGAAAGAGAGATAGAGAGAGAGAAGTCCTTGGAATCTTCAGAGGTGTTACCAGTTTCACCCATCAAGCAGCCTGTGCTCTGAGAATCACAGTAGAATAATTCATTACAGGGAAAGAGATACTGGGACCTTTCTTTAGAATTTTTCCCCAGTAAAAATGAGCACAATATCTAGAAATTATAGATCAGACTGGAAAATTCAGGATTAATACTTCTAGGTGAGTCTGATAAGAAAAAGCAGGTTCCAATGGCCTTGGGGTCCAGTGGAAGGAAATCTTACAAAGTGACCTTATCAAGCAAATGGACTGAGTTACACTGTACCTCAGGGGTATATTAAGTGCTCAATGAATGTCTTTTAAATGAATGAACGAATGAATGTCATCTGGCTATTAGCATCTTAGTTGGCCCTCTCTTTGTTTTACGAGTGAGAAAGTTAAGTATCTGATTGGTGATAAAGCCTGCTTTAGACCCTGGGTCTCCTGACCCTAATCATCATTTGGTAATGTGCTATTTGCAGATGCCCCAGTCATCTTTGTAGAAATGTTTTAAGTGGGCTTCTACATGAGTAGAAGTTTCCCAGGATATAAGACTTTTGGTGCTAAAATCCAAATAACCCCTAACAAACCGGGTTGTTTTTCCACTCCTCAATATTCTCATTAGTAAATAGGGGTGATGATGTATCTTTCTTATAGGGTTATTTGAAGAATTAATGCAATTATATAAAAAGCTCATAACAGTGCCTGGCACATAGGGACATCCAGAAATATTAACTAATATTAATATTAGTTCACTCTTTCCTTTATGTTCCCCGCTCTGCTCTGCTCCAAACAGCCCCCTTTACTAACACTGAGGCACAGCCCTGCAATGTGTCATGTTTTATTGCACATCTTTACTGACCCACTGCCTGCTACTAAAGTATAAACTTTGAAGGGTTCTGTTTTTCCATTCCATTTGCATTCTTACTGCCCAGCAGAGTGCATGTCACCTAAGAGTAGTGAAACTGAAAGTCACTCAGTCGTGTCCGACTCTTTGTGACTCTGTGGATGTAGCCTGCCAGCCTCCTCTGTCCATGGGGATTCTCCAGACAAGAATACTAGAGTGGATGCCATTCTCTTCTCCAGGGGATCTTCCCAACCCAGGGATTGAACCTGGGTCTCACATTGCAGGCAGATTCTTTACTGTCTGAGCCACCAGGGAAGCTTCACCTGAGAGTAACTTGATGTCAAATGAATGATGAGAATTTGCAGTGGTAGAATTGCCATTTCATAAGCCCATGTGTCAATGATTGACTCTGGGTGATTAGTATATACTGACTTGCTATGGACCTACAATGCTCTCCACTCTGCCTGATAATCCCCGAATCAGCCATCACTTAATGAATGACACTGTGCCAGGTCCTACCGTAAGGACCGGGTTGAACTGCATGCAATTTCTATTAATAATTTTTCAGGTCAAATATTGGCAATTTCATATGACTCAAGTTGATTCTATGCGTTCCAGCAAAGTGGAATGGTGCATAAATTATCCCCAGTTAAAGATGAGAAAACTGAGACTTGTGGAGGTTAGTGAATGGCCAAGGTCCCAAAGCTAACAGGTGGTAGGGCCAAGCCTGGACCATCCTGTGTGGGTGCCCTTCGCCACTCTGCGAAGGGCACTCTGCAGTGAGGGAAGGTGGCCGCCCTTGGGTGCTCTTTGTCTGATTCTGAAGATAGAGCCATGGTTCAAGAAACTCCCAGAGTAAATATACAACTGAATACACGCAGAACAAAATTGGAACCAATTTCCTGGGACTGTGCAGGACCCGGTGTGTCCAGTTCAAAGTTAACAGGGAAGGAGGACAGAGTCTCTGGGGAGAATATAATAGAGCAACGGTCCTTCAGAACATTCTTGACTGTCAGTTTCTTGTGCACTTGTTGGCCTTGGCCTCAGGCCCTAATTACATTATCTTCAAACAGCAACCGAGATATTTCTCGTTAAACACGATCAGGGAAATGTATAGCATGTAGGAATGTTGCTGTTCAGAAAACACATCAGGGGTTCAGGGTATTGAAGCGAGCCCCATCCTTGGCGTTGCTATGGTGGTGACTGCAGGCCCAGGGCTCCCACAAGGCATGTGTGCACTCGATGAGCTTAAGGCTTTCTTCACATTTCTGAAGGTGGACCAACTCAGTTTCTCACTCTCTCCCTTTAAAATGGGAGAAACAATCCTAATTGTCATTTCAAAATTATGGCATCTGAGGGGTTACAATTTGCATGTCTTTTCTCCTGTGATTTTTAGATGATGCCTATTTAGGATAAATATATTTGTACAGCATCCAAGAATACTGATATATGCTTAACTTCCAATCAGGTGAGTCAAGAGCATCAAAACTAGTGTCAGAGCACATTGTAATATAGTCTTTTCTTCAACTTAGGGGTAACTCTGGATTCAGAAAGACCTGAATTTGAGAGCATGACTTCATTACTTGCTAGTTATGTATCTGAGCATTTTTTTTTAATGTCTCTGAGCCTTGGGGTATCATTATCTGTAAAATGGCAGTCACAGCAAGCTTGTTACATTGATATGACAGTCTGATATGTTAATATCAGTGAAGCCCAGACCCCCATGTTCGACAGGTCACTGCTGGCTCTTTTCCTGTTGTCCAGAGCTCCCTGACACCAGTCTGATGAGGTAATAGCATCAGGGGTATATTTTGACAAAAGAGGGAGGAGAAAAAAGAGAGGCAGCCCTCAGATGCAGGAAAGTGACCTGCTGGTGCCAAGAGAGCATTGCCCACTGATGGAGTCCTTCTCCCTCTCCTTCCAGCCCCTGAAAATGCACTGCAGGGACTGCGCCCTGGTGACGAGCTCCGGGCAGCTGCTGCGCAGCAGGCAAGGCGCCCAGATTGACCAGACTGAATGTGTCATTCGCATGAACGACGCCCCCACGCGTGGCTACGGGCGGGACGTGGGCAACCGCACCAGCCTGCGGGTCATCGCGCATTCCAGCATCCAGCGGATCCTCCGCAACCGCCATGACCTGCTCAACGTCAGCCAGGGCACCGTGTTCATCTTCTGGGGCCCCAGCAGCTACATGCGTCGCGACGGCAAGGGCCAGGTCTACAACAACCTGCAGCTGCTGAGCCAGGTGCTGCCCCGGCTGAAGGCCTTCATGATCACGCGCCACAAGATGCTGCAGTTCGACGAGCTCTTCAAGCGCGAGACCGGCAAAGACAGGTACGGAGGCGAGGGCAAGAGGTGGCACGGGAGACAGGCTAGGGCGAGGAAACGTTCTCCCTGGCTGGCCAATTCACCAAGAGTGAAGCTTTTTTTTTTTTTAATGCTTATGTCAGATAAGCTTCTTTTTCTTTAAATTTTTAATCATTTTTTTTAATTGAAGTATACTTCATTTACAATGTTGTAGTTTCAGGTGTATAGCAAAGCAATTCAGTTATATGTGTGCTAAGTCCTGTCTGACTCTTCGCAACCCCATGGACTGTAGCCCACTGAGGTTCCACTGTCCATGGAATTTTCCAGGCAAGAATACTGGAGTGGGGAGCCATTTCCTACTCCAGCGGATCTTCCTGACCCAGGGATTGAACCCATGCTCTTAAGTCTCCTGCCTTGGTAGGCAGATCCTTTACCACAGAGCCACCTGAGAAGCCTAATTCAGTTTTGTGTATAAATGTGTGTGTGTATATAAATATATACGGAGAACATATATATGTATGTATATATATGGAGAACATATATGTTTGTGTGTATATATATATATGGAGAACAACTGTATATAATTTTATATATATTATATGTATACTTATGTGTAATATAAGATTTCTCAGATTCTTTTCTGTTAGAGGTTATTACAAGATATTTAATATAGTTCCCTGTGCTGTAGTGTAAGTCCTTGTTGTTTATATGTTTTATATATAGGAGTGGTTAGTTCCAAACTCCTAATTTAACTCTTTCCCTCACTACCCCTTTTGGTAACAGTAAGTTTTTATTCTAAATCTGTGAGTCTGTCTCTGTTTTGTAAATAAGTTTATTCATAGTTTTTTTTTAAGATTCCACATGTGAGTGATACATGATATTCGTCTTTCTCTGACTTACTTTGCTTAATGTGATAAGCTCTACATCCACCCATGTTGCTGCCACTGGAAGTATTTATTCTTTCTAAAAGCTCTTGCTTAGGGCTTTCTGCTTTGGCCCTGCTGCTCATGCTGTGGACAGAGTTCATCTGTAGGGGCCTCCTGGAGATTGGACTGTTCAAGTTGAATTTATAGGCAAAGTGAAGAGAGTATTTATATGGATAATTCAGGGCCATAGCCCTACTTTGGAGGAAGAGGTGACACTGCTGCTGGCTTACATTGGTAGTAAGTGCAAGATAATAGGTTTCTTGCATTTTAGTTCCTCAGGTGAACACTAACCAAAAAGAAGTAAATAGGGTTATTTTTCTCTTCAAAGGCAAATATTTATTCAGTCAACAGATATTTATTAGTGCCTGCTATTTCACTGCACCTGATATGGGAAATACATATAGTCAAAAGTAAGGCAGATGTAGAACCTGCCCTCCAGGAATATAGTCTTCTAGGGTGGGCAGATGTTCACCAAGTAGTGGCCAATGTGCTAGGTCTTGTGAGGGGAAGAAAATGGTCCTCTGACCTGTGGGACAGGGAGACGGGCTGTAGTCTAGGGCAAGGCTTACCAAACTGTTAGTTACAGATCTGTGATGGGACACAAAATGCATGCAGTGAGTCACTATAAGATTTTTTTAATATAATAGAAAGAATGGAATAATGTAATAAAAGACAATTTCAGCATTCATTCCCCACAGTAAGTAAGGAAAAGTATTATTTCATGAAATAAAATTTATTTCAGTTTTGTACATAAAAATATACATATACAGAGACGTCTTTTTGATGTGATAAAATCATTCTAGAATTAGATAGGGATGATGATGGCTTAACTGTGAATATACTAAAAAGCACTAAATTACGTGCTTTAGAAAACTATGAAATGAAAGCCATGTATAATACATGTGAGCATATACACTCAATCACGGTGTAAAATGTATTTCTTACTGTAAGTCCAAATCTTTTGAAAAGCACTGGTCTAGAAGATGAGGGTCTGGTGGAAAGACTTCTTAAATACATCTTCTCCCAAAGATGTATTTAAGCAGAGGCTGAGGTCAATAAGTATTTATCCAGGTAAAGAAGAACCTGAGAAGCAGAGAAAAAAGTGCCCTTATGGGTATGAGAAGGTGAGAAGTGAGAAGACTTGCAGGGGGTTGGAGAAGAGTCCCTGTGACTGTGGGCAGGAGGGTGGTGGTGGGGTGGTGGGGTGGGCAGCTGGAGAGGAGGCGGAGATAAAGGGTGAGGAATCGGCTAAATCTCACTGAAGAAAAGGACAGTTACAGGTATCGAAAGGAACAGCGCGGTGTACATAGTGAACAGTGCGGTGTCCAAATACACAGCTCTGGGTTGGAATTTTGACTCTGTCCCTCACTAGCTGTATAGTCTAGGACAAAATAGCTAACCTTTTAGTAACTTCACATGTGAGAAGCGCACAGTGACTAGGCTTCATAGAACTGGTCTAATGATTAAATTTTACTCATTTCCTCAATTCTAAAACATTCTTTTATAATTAATATGTGTTTAATGGTATAACTTACCCCTTTCCTAACAAAAACTGTTCCTGAGCCAATTTCTGATAAAAAAAGAATTTGTTGTTCAGTCACTAAGTCATGTTCAACTGTTTGTGGACTGCAGAACACCAGGCTTCCCTGTCCTCCACTATATCCCAGAGTTTGCTCAAGTTCATGTAAATTGAGTCAGTGATGCCATCCAACTATCTCATCCTCTGCCACCCTCTTCTCCTTTTGCTTTCAATCTTCCCCAGCATCAGAGTCTTTTCCAATGAGTCAGCTCTTCACATCAGGTGGCCAAAGTATTGGAGCTTCAGCTTTAGCATCAGTCTTTCTAATGAATGTTGCTGTTGAGTCACTCAGTTTCGTCTGACTAATTGTGACCCCATGGACCACAGCACGCTAGGCCTCCCTGTCCTTCCAATGAATATTCAGGGTTAATTTCCTTTAGGATAGACTACTTTGATCTCCTGGCAGTCCAAGGGATTCTTAAGAGTCTTCTCTAGCACCACAATTCAAAAGCATCAATTCTTCAGAGCTCAGCCTTTTTTTATGGTCCAATTCTCAAATCCATACATGACTACTGGAAAAACCATAGCTTTGACTATATGGACCTTTGTTGGCAAAGTGATGTCTTTGCTTTTTAATACATTGTCTGGGTTTGTCATAGCTTTCCTTCCAAGAAGCAAGTGTCTTCTAATTTCATTGTTGCATTCACCACCCTCAGTGATTTTGGAGCCCAAGAAATAAAGAATAGGAAGTACTAAATCCTTTGGGCTAGCTTAAGCAACTCATTATGGAGAACAGTCTTAAAGAAAGAATAGAGCTCACTCTCCCCAAATTCTTTGTTGGAAAGAGCTTTCTTTTTAAATCCTGGAAATCTTTGTGATCATTGGAGGGCTGGTCAGGCAAGAGTAAGTATGATTTCTGATGGACTGAGGAGAGCGGGACCCAGCTGCTGGCACTGTGGCCTACTTCCCTGGAGGTCCAGGTGACTAATTCCATGGTTAGCCCAGTCAGTAGATCACACAGGGAATCTTGTCATCATCACACACTGTCATGAAATCCAGTCATTCATTATCTTTTAAAAACCACAAATAAGACAGACTGCTGCTCATTTGTATGAGTTCTTTAACCAAAAGAGCATTTTATAAGAGAAGGAGAGTGAAGGAAGTTATTTATGGTTTCAATTTTTGTGTTTGGAAAATTCAAAATAAGTAAAAACACTGTCTTCAATAGAAAACACTTTTCTTTTGAGTTTAATGGTTGTTTGCTAGATTTAAGTATTCCTGAAACACTGCTGCAATGTTAGCTATATCAAATAATTACACATTGTTCTGGATCGCAACAGTTAGAATTGGACATGGAACAACAGGCTGGTTCCAAATAGGAAAAGGAGTTCGTCAAGGCTGTATATTGTCACCCTGTTTATTTAACTTATATGCAGAGTAGATCATGAAAAACACTGGACTGGAAGAAACACAAATTGGAATCAAGATTGCCGGGAGAAATATCACTAACCTCAGATATGCAGATGACACCACCCTTACGGCAGAAAGTGAAGAGGAACTCAAAAGCCTCTTCATGAAAGTGAAAGTGGAGAGTGAAAAAGTTGGCTTAAAGCTCAACATTCAGAAAACGAAGATCATGGCATCCAGTCCCACCACTTCATGGGAAATAGATGGGGAAACAGTGGAAACAGTGTCAGACTTTATTTTTCTGGGCTCCAAAATCACTACAGATGGTGACTGCAGCCATGAAATTAAAAGATGCTTACTCCTTGGAAGGAAAGTTATGACCAACCTAGATAGCATATTCAAAAGCAGAGACATTACTTTGCCAACAAAGGTCCAG
>NW_011494954.1:5292053-5310638 GCF_000754665.1 Bison bison bison | reverse complement strand
TGTGGTCATGTATGGATATGAGAGTTGGACTGTGAAGAAGGTTGAGCACCGAAGAATTGATGCTTTTGAACTGTGGTGTTGGAGAAGACTCTTGAGAGTCCCTTGGACTGCAAGGAGATCCAACCAGTCCATTCTGAAGGAGATCAGCCCTGGGATTTCTTTGAAAGGAATGATGCTAAAGCTGAAACTCCAGTCCTTTGGCCACCTCATGAGAAGAGTTGACTCATTGGAAAAGACTCTGATGCTGGGAGGGATTGGGGGCAGGAGGAGAAGGGGATGACAGAGGATGAGATGGCTGGATCGTATCACTGACTCAATGGACGTGAGTCTGAGTGAACTCCGGGAGTTGGTGATGGACAGGGAGGCCTGGCGTGCTGCGATTCATGGGGTCACAAAGAGTCGGACACGACTGAGCGACTGAATTGAACTGAACTGAACACAGTAGCATGGATTAAAGATACACTTAGTATGGAATATCTGATTTTGCACATCTCATGATCCAGACATTCATTTCAGGATAATATTTTGAAGAAATGGGATAATTCAGTAGATTCTGATTTATGGAAGTTTCACCCTACTTAAAAGTGAAGAAAAAAGTGGCTCAGAAACAATCTGCAATTAAGAAGCATGACAAATGACATAGATGGCCAAGTGGTATTCTTTGATATTAGAAAGTAACTGTACTTGAAAATAACTTTATAATTGAATAAGGGTACATTAGGAAAATATGATTCAGAACCAATATTATAGTAATTAGATAAAAGAAGCATAAATGAAATAACTGCAGGAAGAATATTTCCATAGAGATTATAAATGAGATTCTGGTGGAGCAGAAAGGCCTTTAATTGTAATTTAGTGTGCACTATAGAATTATCAGCTCAGTGTGTTACTTCATCATATAAAAGAATATCTGATCATTTCCCCTAATAAGCACATGACAGCTCTTCATATTCCTTCATTACAGCTGATTAAGTGTAAAAACAGTAGATATTCCTTTGCTGGAAAAAGAGTTTGAATCATTTTAGACAGACAGCACAGAGCAGTTGCATGTCTGTAGCATGTGAGCTTTTCCAAAAGGCTATTATTTTGCAGGTCTGGGGAATTTTAAGTGGCACTTTAAAGAAACCTTCATCTTGGTTTCTTTAGTCCTCCATTTTGTATTCTCCCCATTTTAACCCCTTAAACCTTTTACTGTAGAGTCCCATCCTCCTGTATTTCAGACTGTGGCTTGTGATTTCTACTACATCACACAAAAGAAAGCCAAAATTGTGGGGAAGTTTCTGCCACTGGGAAAAAGCCCTCTTGGTGTTTCCTACAACTTGAAATCATAGGGACACAGGTGTGATTCCTGGATCAGGAATCTGTGGATCTCAATAAGCTATCATTCTCTTCCTGGGCCCCACATTCTCCTATTTATTCACTAACCTAGTTTAAGTCTAGAACAATTGGCCATCTCAAGGTCACAGCCTTGGTGAAGACAAGGTATGGCATGGCCTTCCCTTCCCCTCCCCCATTCAGCTCTGCTACCCCCTCAGTCCCAAATGTCTTAGGAATACATAGTCCTGGTGAGAAAGAAGTGAGATTGTTAATACCTGTGTAGACTGGAGGTCCCAGAATTTTCTGATTACTTCCCTAACTACTGATGATGGATTCTACATAAGAGCCAGTAGCCATGTTAGAAGGATATCAGTTTCTTTATGTGTGTTAAAAAGCACTTAGAGTAATGGCTGAATTATTTACTTCATTTGCTCCAACCTAGCAACCTAGAGAGGAGGAAGGGACCTTGATGTATCAACATACCAGACTTTATACTTCTTATGATGTTGTCTCTCTTAGTCTTTGAAATTACAAATTGCTCAGGAAGATAGAGCTTCCCATGCCTGCTTTCTGGATAAGAAATCAAGGCTCAAAGAATAGTAGTAACCTGCCTCAGGTCATTCAGCTGGTGAATGATAGAAACTAGTAAGATACAAATCTGTGTTATATCCATCTTGAGAATCTTTTAAATGGACTTCCTGGGATATTACTGGATCAGGATACAGTGGAGTGGAAAATAAAAATGAGTAAAGAGATTAAGAACTAGAAAGTTGAAGCCATAAGCTCAGGAATGACTAAATTATCCATTCCTGTCAGGTATGTGATAAAACAAAAGACTTCTTAAAACACCTTTTTTGATTGTTATTCCTTATGTGAAATGGAAATAATGCAAACTGCTTAACAAAAACTCTTCCTCCTTAAAGAGGGGTACTATGCAGTGCCAGTAGAAAAACTTTACTGCAACTCCATTATTCATATCACAGATGGTGCTATGGCTGGGCAAAATCAGGCAGTCTGACCTTGAGGATAAGGTTTTGAAACTGGCTAATGAGGCCTACCATAAGCACTGGGGAAAAAAATAAAAACAGCAATCCCCAAAGAATTGAAATTAATATCCACAGCAGCATAGCATGGTGGACCAAGTCATCCTCACAGGTCAACTGAGACCTTGATGGTATGTCTCCACAGCTACCCTCGGACTCAGCATGTGGTTAGAGCTCAACACAGATGTTTGAATGGGTAAATGAATTAATGTTGAAACCCACCAATGCAATCCTTATATTCTCTCAATTTTTGGTTCTTCTAATAAAAATTTTCATAGGGCTCTGACTCTTTTGATGGAAAATAAAGCAAATACTAAATTAAACATAAGTGTTCCTGTGTCCTCTTCCTCTGATCATTAGTCCCTTCCTAAATGAATGGACTTCTTTTAAGGAAAGACATTCAGTCAAGATTTAGGTGTCAGTTAGTCTAGTTAAAGGCAAGCTTCTACCTTACAACCATATGATTGATCAATCAATCAATCAACTGGTAGATAAAGACACAGAAAAGGCAATGGCACCCCACTCCAGTACTTTTGCCTAGAAAATCCCATGGACGTAGGAGCCTGGTGGGCTGCAGTCCATGGGGTCACTAGAGTCGTACATGACTGAGCAACTTCACTTTCACTTTTCACTTTCATGCATTGGAGAAGGAAATGGCAACCCACTCCAATGTTCTTGCCTGGAGAATCCCAGGGACGGGAAGCCTGGTTGGCTGCCATCTATGGGGTCACACAGAGTCGGACATGACTAAAGCGACGCAGCAGCAGATAAAGACAACTGTATTTATTCATTTTAATAAGCTCTTCATTATCCACCCAGCTTGGAGAAAAAAGAATATTTATTATTCTTGACTATTATAATAGTCAAGTATTCTAGTTAAAAAAGATTTGACACATGAGGATTGTTGTCTTACAAGAAATTGAGTGGTGGGGCTTCCCAGGTGGTCCAGTGGTTAAAAACCACCTTCCAATACAGGAGTCATGGGTCCTATCCCTGGTTGTGAAATAAAGATCCCACAAGCCATGGGGCAACCAAGCCCTCGTGCCACAAGTAAGATCTAATGCAGCCAAATAAATAGATAAATAAATATTTTTTTAAAAAGAAATTGGTAATAACTTGCACATAAACATTGATCATGATCTTTGGCTATGTAGAAGTCCCTTAAGAACCCACCATAATGGAACATTGACATCATTTACCATTGTATCATGGGATATGGTGGTATTGGTAACATATTGCTATCTAGTAAAGTTCTGGCTGTTTATCAAATGGAGAGAGAGAGAGTGTGTGTGTATATAGTCATCCTTGTTCCAGATAGGATTTAAGATGGAAGGGGTGTAATGATTACTTTACCAGCTTGCAGACTAAACTATTGTTCCTTCCAGGAAGATCTCCAACACTTGGCTCAGCACTGGCTGGTTCACAATGACAATAGCCCTGGAACTCTGTGACAGGATCAATGTTTATGGCATGGTGCCCCCAGACTTCTGCAGGTAGGATTTATTCTGCACACGTAATTCATCAGCAGTGTTATGCAGTGTTTATAACTATCTGATTCCAAATATCAACCACGAGACATGTCTTACTGTCTTCTTGAAGCAATTAATTAACATGTCCCAAGTCCTGGTTCTAGAAACAACAAACAGCATTTAATTATGTGATATAAAATATTGAAAGTTTTTTGTTTGTGCTGCTGTAGAATTAATCCATCTTGTGGGCTTCATTTATCCTGTGAATATTTATCAACCAAAAGTAATGCAATAATTGGCATAATATTAACGATGAACGGCGTTAAGAAATATTAGTTTTATTCTCATTTGAAAGGAATGTGGTAATTTTTAATGAATTAAAGAGAGCAATTTCTTTGATGGTAAGGCCTGTTTTCTAAAATTAAAATATTCCTTTGAGTCTCTTTCCCTTTCCACATTAGCAGCCTCAGTTTGTGCTTCTAGGACCAAAAGCACAGACATAATTATTTTGATGTATCGCTTTGAAGGAAACAACCATACATCTCTGTTGCTACCTTAAGTTACCTCCTGGCATGTGCCCAGACAGAGTTTGGTATGTAGTCAGAGATGCACTGAGAGACATTCGGGGCCTGATTTGTGGAAGCCTGATTGAAAATTCACCTGTAATCTAGAGGAGTGGTGCCAATAAATTCAGAAAGTTTCCTAGTTCTCAGGCATGCCTGCTGACCTGCACATGGACTCAGTTCTGATCTTCAAATGGTAAAAGAGGGCATTCTCAACTTGTTCATTAAAATTTATACTTGCTTATATCTTCATGTGGTGCTGGTGGCTCAGTGGTAAAGAATATGCAATGCAGGAGACACAGGTTCTATCCCTGGGTCGGGAAGATCCCCTGGAGGAGGAACGAGCAACCCGCTCTGGTATTGTTGCCTGGATAATCCCGTGGACAGAGGAACCTGGCAGGTTACAGTCCAGGGTCACAGATCAGACATGACCTAGCAACTGAGCAGGCATGCATGCATACCTTCATGTATTTTAAACCTAACAGCTTCTCAAAGGCCATGGATCTTTAGATAAATCTACAATTGGAGGTCAGATGCAAGGATGATGACACATGATGAAGTAGACATCATGCCGTTACCACTTTGCCACTTCTCTCCTATCCTTTTTAACCCAAAGACAACACAGCAGCAGTACTAGTGTATGTGTAACGGTCAGGTCACAGAGAAGGAAAGGCATGGGTAGGACAGGGCCGTGAAGTCTTCTTGGACTCATGAATCCCCAGGGAAGACATAATGTAGTAAGGAAGGATGTGGAGTCTGTACCCAGATGGCACAGGTTCAAAGCCCAGCCCCGCCACTTACTAATGTGACCTCAAGCAGGTCACTCAATCTCTCTGGATCTTAGCTTCGTTGCCATTAGAAGTGGATGTGATGATAGTAACAGATGCTGCCTCTTAGGTTTGTTGGGAAGATCTCCTGGAGGAGGGCATGGCAACCCACTCCAGTATTCTTGCCTGAAGAATCCCAGACAAGAATACTAGAGTGGGCAGGAATACTGGACAGAGGAGCCTGGTGGGCTACAATCCATAGGGTTGCAAAGAGTCAGACACGACTGAAGAGACTTAGCACACATGCATTCACATAGGGTGGTGGGTGAATTAAAAAAGCGAATACAGGTAAGTGCTTGGAACAGTGCCTAGTACATGACCAGAGTGAGCGTGGACCCTCATGCTGTTCCTCATCACTTCATGCACTGGCTTTGTTTCCCCCTTTAACAACCTCCGTGCAAAAAGGTAGGTTGGACGGTGTTAAAAAAACAATCTGCCTCCTCAAACCAACAGGCCAGCAAAGGCAGTGGCAGCAGCCCCTTTGGGCATGCCAAGAGCCATCAAAGCTGATGGTTAGACGGCAGATATAATTATGTAATATTGCCATTAAGATGCCAGAGAGAAAGAGTATGAATAAATTGAAATGTTAATGACTTAAAGTGTTCAAGGAAATATTCCATTTATTATGGAAAACAAATGAATGGCAAGTTAACCTGTCATTTCTCTTACTCAGAGTAAGTTCATCACAACTTAGTGCTTGTGGGATGGGAGCAATTTCTGGAAAAACACTAGCAAGGAAGTCCAGATTTCCTTGTAATAGATTCCTGCCTTGGCACCGGATGGAATTTCCACCTGCTCAGAATTTCTGTCCCTCAGTCACCATCCCAGAGGTTCCATAGGTATTGTCACAAGATGCTTTTGGCAAAAATTCTTCAGAAGGATCCCTACCCCAAGCGTCCTTCTGGGGAAAGTGGAGAGGTCTGCTGGGTGTCTTCTGATGCAGAAGGTTAGGCTGCAGATAGCATCCTCTTCAGTCCCAATGCCTGTTTAAAAAGGAAAAGAAGGGAAAAACCCGGAGCAGCACAGACTAATCCCAAGTTCCTTTCCTCTTCATGCCCTGGACACATGGGTTGAACCACCAGGCACCCAGGTCCCAAATGGTGGAGGCTCATCTGCAAGATGGGGATGAGAAAACAGTAATAAAAAGTGAATGGGTCATGGTGAGGATTAAATGAGATCATGGATGTAGAATGTTTGACACAGTGCCTAACACAGGGAAGACTATTAATATCATTTATGTTATTAATACATTATACTGTAAGAGATATAAACTATTAATAATTATTAATATTATCTTAAGGATTCAAGAGTTTCCCAGAAAGTTACCAGGAATTTTGAGAGTGTTCAAAGAATAGGCCACAGCTCTTGCTTTCTAGAGGCTTACAATAAGCCTCATTTGCCAGGAAATCTAACACAGCAGAGCCACTTGTAGTTAAATGTCTCTTGCAAACAACATCTGCCACCAAAGAATGAAAACACAACTTATAAGTTAATCCTGCTACTGGCCTGACCATTCCCCGTTTTGTCCTGATTTTGAAAGAAGCTAAGAACTCTGAGGCCAGCAGAGTACATGTATCATGAGTTCTAGGACTTACAAAAGTAAAATATCACAGGAAGGTGAGATAGCAGACCTATGCTGGTTGAGCCCACCAGAATATAAACGCCTGGAGGGCAGAGACTTTTGTGTGTTGGGCTCACTGTTGAAGCCGTGGTACACAGGACAGTAGATAGGTACCATCCTGGCCTATAGCAGATGCTTCATCCATACCGAGTGGATAATGGCCCTATCCATTGTCTCTCATGCTGTAGTAAAAGGGTGTTTAATGGGTTAATGTAAGCCATTTCTGCCTCTCAGAAGCTGTGTGACCTTGAGAAAGTTATTGAACCTCACTGAGCCTTCGTTACTTTGGGCACGTCACTTTGACTTTCTACCTCAAGCCTTAGTTTCTGTGTCTGCATGATGACAGCAGTTGTACCTACCTCCAGGGTTTATGTGATAATCCCATGAGATAATAAATGAGAAAGGCATGGCACAGCCCTGGTGTATGCTAAGCATGGATAAATTTACCAAGCGAAAGGATTCGCTCATCTGCACTTGTGGATACCCATGAGCACATTTTAAGAATCTGTCCCGTGAGTGCTAACCAGGAAGGACCTGACTTCTGGAAAGAGAAGGCATTGTGAGTATGTTCAGTTGTGCCTGACTCTTTACGACCCCATGGACTGTAGCCAGCCAGGCTCCTCTGTCCATGGGATTTTCCAAGCAAGAATACTGGAGTGGGTTGCCATTTCCTTCTCCAGGGGATCTCCAGACCCAGGGATTGAACCCAGGTCTCTTGCGTTGCAGGGGCTTCTTTACCAATTAGCCACCAGGGAAGGCCCTCACACACTTCTAAAGAGAATCTGATCATCACTTTCTCATTGACAAGGAAACTGAGGCACAGAAAGACCAAAGATTGGACTAATTCTGCAGTCATTTCCATCAGCTTAGCATGGCAGTGACCAAAGGGAATCAATGTCGCTTGCTGTATGCTGGTGTGCTGGGACATATAGGGACAGGGGTGGGGTAGGACAGGGAGTAGAGGACTAAATTATATCCTACGGAGCAGACAGCTGAGGAAACCCACGAGTGCCTGATTTATAAGAAATGTGGGTAGATTATCCCCTACAGGCCTAGAGCTGTCATTTTCTTCCAGTTCTCCTGCAGGTCTGGCCTTCTCACCCCTCCCACCCAGAGGGGCCTGACTTACTTCCAGAGGAAGTAAATCCCAAAGACAGAGAAACCTGGTGGGGTATGTCCATGGAGTCGCAAAGAGTTGGATATAACTGAACACCCCCATAATGCCTCCCCTTTCCAGCAGCCGGGCCCTCCCCACGGACCGATTGCCATTTATTGGCCAGAAAACTTCTAGTAGCCACTTCTAGTATTTCAGGTGCATGGACTCCTTGGGGAGAATAAAAACCCTATGTTCATATTTAAAACCACAAATGGAGACAGTGAATGTGTAAATGACCATATTGGCAGATGAAGGATGTGTTATTCAAAACCTGGCAGTATCTAACACTGACTAAAAGTCATGTGACTGGTGTGCAACCGTTTCCTCCTTAGTTTGGTGCCACCGTAGCCTTCTGACTGCTCTCTCTGACTCTGGTCTTTCTCTTTCCTCTAGATAACCATCATATCTGACTCTGTCACTGAAACCCCTCAGTAGGTCCCCACAGTTTTTAGAACAGTGTTCACACTCCCTAGCTTAGCACACAAGCCCTCAGGACCTACCCTCTGCAGCCACTTTAGTCTCGTCTCCTGGCTTCTTCAATGAAGGCTCAGTGGGTAAAGAACCTGTCTGCAATGGAGGAGACTTGGGTTCTATCTCTGGGTTGGGAAGATTGCCCAGAGGAGGAAATGGCACCCCATTCCAGTATTCTTGCCTGAAAACTCCCGTGGACAGAGAAGCCTAGTAAGCTACAGCGCATCCACAGGGTCGCAAAGAGGACACAACTGAGCAAATAAGCACACACACACACACACATCTCTATTCACAGACTTATTTTAGCCACAATGAGGAACTTAAGAAGGAGCTCACCCTGTGCACACCTGTCCCTTTGCCCTCATCTTGGAATGTCCATCCCCTCATTCTTAATCTTGCTAATTGCTACTAGTTTTTCACTGTAGTATTAATGGCTGATATTTTTCTACATATACCAAGTGCTGGCCCTATGCTTACTGTGAATACATGTGCCATTTCATTGAACCTTGATGATAATCCCAGGAGGTAAACCTTATTATTATTGCCATTTTACATATGAAGCTTGAGGACATGAAACAGCTGCCAAAGTTGTGGGGCAGGAAAGTGATGGAGCTGTGATTTGAATTCAGGTCTCCAGGACTCAAAAGGCAAAACTCTTAACATCTCACTCCAGTGCTTCAGAGATCCTCTTCCTACAAGCTTTCCCTGACTTCCTGTCTGGGTCAGACCTCACCTAGGCCCCTCCTCCTCTGCTCACTTCACTGGGTGACACATTCATCTTCTTCATCAGCCCGTGATCTCCTTAAGGAAAGGGGTCCTATCTCAAGCCACGTTTGTATCTCCAGTTCTTGCCACTTTTTCTGGCATGTAGTGTGTATTCAGTATTGATTAACTCGGTGAATAAAAACTTTCCTTTCCCTGGCAGTGTTTAGGAGACTAATTGTATATTTATTCCAAGATCAAAAGTGCCAGGTGAGTGAAGAGTATAATTAACCAGTGGCAAATTCAGATTTCAAGGATCTGAAGAAGTCACTGGTAGCCACCTGTATCATTCTCAGCCAAGGCCAGCACTGGTCCTCAGAGAGAGGTTCAGGCATGAGGCATCAGTCTATTCTGCCTCCATCACTCCGACTGCAGGCTCATCAGTGTTCAGAAAGCTGGAGAAAATTAATGTCATGTCTCACCAGAGACAGCCTCAAAATATATTATTATGTGGACATAGACCTTTAAATCATGCCATATCCATATAGGAAGGCAAATCCATTCTCTCTAGATGGACTATAAATTGCAATGAAAAAGATCTGTTATCATTGCTTTCCAAACTAAGTTATGGTAAGTATTTTTAATCCCATTTTCCATTGTAAATTATTTGTGATAATAATGAGCCAAGCATTTAAATTCTACCTAGTAATCTTATTTCTGATCATACTTAACACATTACCAAGTTTACAACTCTCTGTTACCCATCATTTCTTGAGTATTAATTAGCAGAGTAATGACTCAGAGTGATCACTGTCATGGAACTAAATTAATATCTCATCCATAATGTGAAGGACATCTCAAAGGTATCATGAATATCAGAGAGTTGATTCTGCTAGAGTTATTAGCTAGTGAACATTAATAAAGCTGCCAGCATAACAGGGCAAGTTCCTACTTGGCAACAGTCCATCATGTAGATGCTTACAGAGGATGGGTATGGAATATAATGCATTCATGTGGTTCACATTTTATGAAGTGAACTTAAAATAGATTGTTGTATTTTTTCATAGATGTTAACGTTTCCATAATTTCTTCTTTTATCTCTGCTATAATTTGACCAAATCTTACTGGTCACTGGGTGTTCTCATTACCTTCCTCTGTCCCATGGGTGCAATGCTTCTTAGGTGCCTGAGTGGTTGGTAGTGGATACAGGGTTCAAATGACTCACTTGTACCCTTTGATCCATGAAGGGTGGACAGCTACAGGCTCTCAGTGTTTCCTGTGCCCCAGAAACACAAGTATTATTCCACTGGCTTCTACCACTTCAGGTGTGCGGCAGTTTTCTTCCAAAAGAGGCTGTAAGACAAGAAATGGAGGCAACAGAATGAAGGTGTCTCATGGGGTCTCACAGGCCTGAAGTAGCTGTGTAAGAAGGCCTGTTAGGAGAACACTTTCTTCTGAATGCTCTAAAGTGTCCAGAGCAAGCCAGTTTCAGAACCACCGGGACACTTGACAGATGTTGATTCAACTCTATTCCTCAAAGTTTTCCTGACTACCTGCCAGTTCAGTTCAGTTCAGTTGCTCAGTCGTGTCTGACTCTTTGCGATCCCATGAAACACAGCACACTAGGCCCCCCTGTCCATCACCAACTCCCAGAGTCCACCCAAACCCATGTTCATTTAGTCGGTGATGCCATCCAACCATCTCATCCTCTGTCGTCCCCTTCTCCTCCTGCCCCCAATCCCTCCCAGCATTAGAGTCTTTTCCAATGAGTCAACTCTTCGCATGAGGTGGCCAAAGGACTGGAGTTCCAGCTTTAGCATCATTCCTTCCAAAGAAATCCCAGGGCTGATCTCCTTCAGAATGGACTGGTTGGATCTCCTTGCAGTCCAAGGGACTCTCAAGAGTCTTCTCCAACACCACAGTTCAAAAGCATCAATTCTTCGTCATTCAGCCTTCTTCACAATCCAACTCTCACATCCATAGATGACTACTGGAAAAACCATAGCCTTGACTAGCTGGACCTTTGTTGGCAAAGTAATGTCTCTGCTTTTTAATATGCTGTCTGCTGCTGCTACCAAGTCGCTTCAGTTGTGTCCAACTCTGTGTGACCCGTAGACAGCAGCCCAGGAGGCTCTCTCATCCCTGGGATTCTCCAGGCAAGAATACTGGAATGGGTTGCCATTTCCTTCTCCAATGCATGAAATTGAAAAGTGAAAATGAAGTCACTCTAGGTTGGTCATAACTTTCCTTCCAAGGAGTAAGCATCTTTTAATTTCATGGCTGCAATCACCATCTGCAGTGATTTTGGAGCCCAGAAAAATAAAGTCAGCCACTGTTTCCCCATCTATTTGCCATGAAGTGATGGGACCAGATGCCATGATCTTAGTTTTCTGAATATTGAGCTTTAAGCCATGTGGTACTATATACCATGCCAAGAATACAAGTATGTTTGAAGAGAGTGTCTGAGAGCTCTAAAGAGAGACAAAAGCACTGTTCTTTCATTGGGATCTTTAGCCTTATAGATAATCCAGACCAAATCCAGAGATCAGGGTCAATCTGGTCAGACCCAATAAATGGAAGTATCCACCTTTACCTCTTAATGATAAGCTTTTCATAATTGCAAAGCTTAGCTTTAGAAGATTAAAAAAAGGCACATCAGCAACTCCTGCTTCCAGTGATATCAGTGGCTAGAATTGAGTTTAGAAAATAAGCATAGTGACTGCAGCCATGAAAAAAGACACTTGCTCCTTGGAAGAAAATCTATGAAAAACCTAGACAGCATATTAAAATGCAGAGATATTACTTTGCCAACAAAGGTCCATGTAGTCAAACCTATGATTTTTTGTGAGAGTTGGACTGTGAAGAAAGCTGAGCGCCAAAGAATTGATGCTTTTGAACTATGGTGTTGGAGAAGACTCTTGAGAGTCCCTTGGACTGCAAGGAGATCCAACCAGTCCATTCTGAAGGAGATCAGCCCTGGGATTTCTTTGGAAGGAATGATGCTAAAGCTGAAACTCCAGTACTTTGGCCACCTCATGCGAAGAGTTGACTCATTGGAAAAGACCCTAAAGATTGAAAGCAGGAGAAGGAGATGACAGAGGATGAGATGTTTGGATAGCATCACCAACTTGATGGACATGAGTTTGAGCAAGCTCTGGAAGTTGGTGAAGGACAGGGAAGCCTGGGGTGCTGCAGTCCATGAGGTCGCAAAGAGTGGAACACGACTGAGCAACCACACTGAACTGAAGCTCTGATTTGGCAGGGACTTAACTAAATCAGCCATCTTCAACCTGGCTGCATGTTAGGATCTCCTACAGAACTTTATAACATTATTACCTTTTTAAAAGGGGCTTCCCAGAGGGCTCAGTGGTAAATAACCCACCTGGCAATGCAGGAGACTCAGGAGATTCTGATTTGATTCCTGGTTTGTGAAGATTCCCTGCAGGAGGAAATGACAACCCATTCCAGTTTTCTCACCTGGAAAATTCCATGGACAAAGGAGCCTGGCGGGCTACAGTCCATAGGGTCGCAAAAAAACGAACACGACTGAGCACGAGCACCTTTTTTTAAAAATATTTATTTATTTATGATTTGGTTGCATTGGGTCCTACTTGTGGCACGTGAGGTCCTTGCTAAGTCGTAGGAGATCTTTCACTGCAGCATGCAGGCTCTCTAGTTGCTGTATGTGGGCTCAGTAGTTGCAGTGTACAGCCCAGTTTCTCCATGACATATTGGATCTCAATTCACCCTCCGCCCCTCGTCCAGGGATAGAACCCATAGCCCCTGCATTGCAAGGCAGACTCCCAACCACTGGACCACCAGGGAAGTCCCATATTATTATCTTTTTAAATTTTTTGTTTTGAAAAAGTTTTAGACTTACAGAAAACGTTGCAAAAATAGTACAAGGGAGTTTCTGTATATCCTTCATCCTGCTCCCCTAAAGTTAATATTCTGGTGCAGTTCTCAAAACTAAACTGCTGGTGCAATACTCTAAACTAAACTGCAGGCTTTTTTCTGATTTCACCATTTTTTTCTACTAATGTCTTTTGTCTCCTCCAGGACCCAATCCAGGCTCCCTTTGCATTTGCTTATGTCTCCTTAGTCTCCTCCAGTCTGTGACAGGTCCTAAGTCTTTCCATATCTTTCATGACTCCAACACATTTGAAGAATTCTGCTCATTACTGTAGGATATCCATTGCTTTGGATTTGTGGCTCAGAGGGTAAAGTGTCTGCCTGCAATGCAGGAGACCTGGGTTTGATCCCTGGGTCAGGAAGATCCCCTGGAGAAGGAAATGGCAACCATTCCATTGCCTGGAAAATCCCATGGACAGAGAAGCCTGGTAGACTACAGTCCATGGGATCGCAAAGAGTCGGACACAACTGAGCGACTTCACTTTCACTTTCTCATTATTAGATTGAGGTTATGCATTACTGAGAAGGATGCCACAGAAGCAGTTGCATCTCATATCAAGAGGTACATGATGTCAAAATATCTTACTACTGGTGATGTTAACCTTGGTAACTTGGGTATGGTGTCATCTGCTGGGTTTACTCATTGTCAATTTACTATTTTTCCCTTTTGTCATTAAATACCTGGGGGGTGGTTTATGCAAATAATCTATTTCTCATCTTCCCCCCCCCCTTTATATTCCATTCATTCATGCATCTTGCCTGCAGTAATTACTGCAGTATTCTAATGGCGATTTTCTACTCCCTCATTTTTTTCTAGAGTATTAGTTGGAATTATACTGCAAGGAAATGCTTTTTCTTCTCCCTCATTTATTTATTTAATCAGTAATTTATTGAAATTGTCATGGACTCATAGATATTTATTCTATTTTACTTTATGGGACTTACAGTTCAATATTGCCATTATTTATTTTGATACACAAAACCAAGTCACTTTTTAAAATACCTATGCCTGGGACCCTCTCCAAATCAATTAAACAAGACTCTGTGGAGGTGGAGCACAGGCAGTGGTATTTCTTTAAAGCTCCTCCTGTGCACTAAACATTAGTTCTTTTATCCTACCCACCTGGCTTCTCTATAAAGAAAAAGAAAATTCCTTCTTCGCATTATTCTGCAGGATTTTGTTCCCACACTAGCCCTTGGGGGGCTGATGACAGGCTGCAGCCACTTAGGGAACAAACTGGCTCTGTAATTACCATACCCCTCCCACCCCCACACCTTCACTCCCTGAACATCCCCTGGCCCCCACCAGCAACTTGGATGCCAGAATCCTCCCTTCTACAACAGCCTCCTGATGTGGAAGTTCTGCTGATTCTTATTGTTGTAGTCATTTGGATCGGGTGGAGGGGAAAAAACCTATAGCAGCTTATAGAAAGTCAGGCTTGAGAAAAAAACTCAAGGAATTATAACCTTAAATTTTCTGAAGGAAGGGCTTTCTGAATGGCACAGTGGATGACAGCTAACAGCATGCTGACAATCTACAGGAAGATTGTTCCTGCAGTTGCTTCAGCTCTGCCTTCTATAATTAATCCCATCAAGCACTTTTCTGCCATTTGGACAAAGTTTTAAAGGGTGGAGACAACCCCCACTTATTTGGACACCTTTGAAACCATAATAACCAAAGATGTAAATCTCCCTTGAGGAGATCAGCAGGGAGCCAGATGTGTTTTCATTCAAGGAGATGGTCTTCCTGAATAAGGAAATTGAACCTACAGTGTCCTTTAGCTGATTTCCAATTTCCCTCTATTCCTAGGTGCCAAATCAATCTCATGATATTTTTAGAAACCTGATTGTTTCTTTAGTCATACTGATGCCAATAATATGCTCAAAACTTAGCTGAATCAGATTTAAAACCTGATGCATGCTGGAGTGAAAACTTAACACCAAGTCTACTATGGTGACATGAATTTAGCATGGTTCCCCAAATTATGCCATATGAATCTAGGAAAGATGTGTCTCGCAACTTTTTATTTCTTTTTTATTTTCTTCATACTGGTCAGTTCCAACTTGAATTTTTCCTACCACACACTTTCTGTGTTGAAAACAACTTCTAGTAAAATTTGAAGGGGATTCTAATTTCTAGGGCAATAAATAAGTGAAAGTGTTAGTCACTGAGTCAGGTCCAGCTCTTTGCAACTTACGGACTGTAGCCTGCCTAAGTTCTTCTGTTCATGAAATTTTCCAGACAAGAATACTGGAGTGGGTAGCCATTCCCTTCTCCAGGGGATCTTCCTGACCCAGGGATCAAACCTAGGTCTCCTGCATTGCAGGCAGCTTCTTTACTGTCTGAGCCACCAGGGAAATAAACAAGTGAACTCTATAATAACTAGATAGGGTGGGATCTGATGTCTTAATATGAAATACAGAATTACTTCCGAGACAAGCATAATAGAGATGCAAAGTATTAACTCAGCATAGCATCCAACCCAGGATGAGGAATGTTTAAATGGTGCATGACAAAAATAAATCTCTCTTCCTGGAAGAACTTTAACCTCAGAGGAGAGGAAGCTCAAAGGTTTATTGCTGTCAGAGCCACAAACTCGACACCCCTCTTGATAAAAGACTTCGATCCCTGACCTCAGTAAAGTTGCTACTCTAAAAGCCATTTGTCTATTGATCTCCTCTGAAGAAAGCGAATAGGTGTCTAGCAGGACGAGTATCTCTGGGAAACCAAGTGACTGTACTTAGAGTAGAGCCGAGTGCTGGGAAGGGGGCCCTAGGACATCAGGTGCCGTAAGGTGGTTTGCAGGAAGCTGGGATGCCTTTTAAGAGAAGCCATAAGAGGGACAAGAAAAACTTAGTTTCTGCAGCAAGGCTGCTTGGTGAGTGTAAGTCAAAGTAGGAAGGGTAATCTACTGGGATATCTTGACTGCTCTTGTCATTTAGACTTCAACACAGAAGAGATGGAGTGGACTGGCCTAGAATGGAAACTGATCAGAGATCAGAGCTCTTAGAGAGTGAGATATTTTAATAATCCAACATCAGGGCACCAACCACCCCTCATGTTAATCCTGTTCACATTACCTTTAAGAAAGAGCCAGTATTTCTCCTTTGAGGCGGAATATAGAGATAGGGATATGGAGCACCTGCTAGGAATAAGACAAAGGCCTATTCTCGTGAATAGACAAGAAGCAAGTAAACAACAATAGCAATTTCAGAAACCAATTAATGCCATAAGGAAAATAAATCCAGGGACTTTCCTGGTGGTTCAGGGAAGACTCCAAGCCCCCAGTACATGAGGCCTGGGTTCGATCTCTGGTCAGGGAACTAGATCCCACATACTGCAACTAAGAATTAGTGTGCAACTAAAGATCCCACTAAGACCCAGCACAGCCAATAATAAATATTTTTTAAAAACCATTGCAACAAAAAGAATAAAATACTTAGGGAATATATCTACCTAAAGAAACTAAAGACCTATATATAGAAAACTATAAAACACTGGTGAAAAAAATCAAAGAGGACATTAATAGATGGAGAAATATACTGTGTTCATGGATTGGAAGAATCAATATAGTGAAAATGAGTATACTACCCAAAGCAATCTATAGATTCAATACAATCCCTATCAAGCTACCAACGGTATTTTTCACAAAGCTAGAACAAATAATTTCACAATTTGTATGGAAATACAAAAAACCTTGAATAGCCAAAGCAATCTTGAGAAAGAAGAATGGAACTGGAGGAATCAACCTGCCTGACTTCAGGCTCTACTACAAAGCCACAATGATCGAGACAGTATGGTACTGGCACAAAGACAGAAATATAGATCAATGGAACAAAATAGAAAGCCCGGAGATAAATCCACGCACCTATGGACACCTTATCTTTGACAAAGGAGGCAAGAATATACAATGGATTAAAGACAATCTCTTTAACAAATGGTGCTGGGAAAACTGGTCAACCACTTGTAAAAGAATGAAACTAGAACACTTCTTAACACCATACACATAAATAAACTAAAAATGGATTAAAGATCTAAACGTAAGACCAGAAACTATAAAACTCCTAGAGGAGAACATAGGCAAAACACTCTCCAACATACATCACAGCAGGATCCTCTATGACCCACCTCCCACAATATTGGAAATAAAAGCAAAAATAAACAAATGGGACCTAATTAAAATTAAAAGCTTCTGCACAACAAAGGAAACTATTAGCAAGGTGAAAAGACAGCCTTCAGAATGGGAGAAAATAATAGCAAATGAAGCAACTGACAAACAATTAATCTCAAAAATATACAAGCAACTCCTACATCTCAATTCCAGAAAAATAAACGACCCAATCAAAAAATGGGCCAAAGAACTAAATAGACATTTCTCCAAAGAAGACATACAGATGGCTAACAAACACACGAAAAGATGCTCAACATCACTCATTATCAGAGAAATGCAAATCAAAACCACAATGAAGTACCATTTCACGCCAGTCAGAATGGCTGCTATCCAAAAGTCTACAAGCAATACATTCTGGGGAGGGTGTGGAGAAAAAGGAACCCTCTTACACTGTTGGTGGGAATGCAAACTAGTACAGCCACTATGGAGAACAGTGTGGAGATTCCTTAAAAAACTGGAAATAGAACTGCCTTATGATCCAGCAATCCCACTGCTGGGCATACACACCAAGGAAACCAGAATTGAAAGAGACACATGTACCCCACTGTTCATCATAGCACTGTTTATAGTAGCCAGGACATGGAAGCAACCTAGATGTCCATCAGCAGACAAATGGGTAACAAAGCTGTGGTACATATACACAATGGAGCATTACTCAGCCATTAAAAAGAATACATTTGAATCAGTTCTAATGAGGTGGATGAAACTGGAGCCTATTATACAGAGTGAAGTAAGCCAGAAAGAAAAACACCAATACAGTATACTAACACATATATGTGGAATTTAGAAGGATGGTAATGATAATCCTGTATGCGAGACAGCAAAAGAGACATAGATGTATAGAACAGTCTTTTGGACTCTATGGGAGAGGGTGAGGGTGGGATGATTTCGGAGAATGGTATTGAAACATGGATAATATCATATGTGAAACGAATCGCCAATCCAGGTTGAATGCATGATACAGGATGCTTGGGGCTGTTGAACTGGGATGACCCAGAGGGATGGTATGGGGAGGGAGGTGGGAGGGGGTTCAGGATGGGGAACACGTGTACAACCCTGGTGGATTCATGTTGATCTATGGATAAACCAATACGATATTGTAAAGTAATTAGCCTCCAATTAAAATAAATAAATTTATTAAAAAAAATAATCTTTTGATTAGGTAACTTTTTTTTTCTTTTTTTTTTAATTTTATTTTCTTTTTAAACTTTAATATATTGTATTAGTTTTGCCAAATATCGAAATGAATCCACCACAGGTATACATGTGTTCCCCATCCTGAACCCTCCTCCCTCCTCCCTCCCCATACCCTCCCTCTGGGTCGTCCCAGTG
>NW_011494954.1:5256195-5291946 GCF_000754665.1 Bison bison bison | reverse complement strand
GATCTACACATCAGTGTCTCTTTTGCTGTCTCTTACACAGGGTTATTGTTACCATCTTTCTAAATCCCATATATATGCGTTAGTATACTGTATTGGTGTTTTTCTTTCTGGCTTACTTCACTCTGTATAATAGGCTTGCGGTCAACATCTGCTGAAGAAGGTGCGCCGGTTGCACACCTAGACCATATGATTAGGTAACTTTTTAAAAAATAAAAAAAAAAAAAAGAAAGAAAGAAAATAAATCCAAGTGAGATGGAGAGATGGGGGCAGGCATTGGTTACAGGTTCTCTGAGGATGATACATCTGTGTCAATCCCCAGCAGTGAGAAGGAGTTAACTGAAGGTGTGTACCAGCCAGGTGACTGCCCTCAACAGCCATGACCTCAGGGGAGGGACCAGCTTGGCAGAGTTGACCACCAGAGAGGCCAATAACGTAGGAGCATAGCAGACAAGGCTGAGTAGGTTAGAAGAGACTCCGGAGTGAAGCTAGCTTACACCCTGTAGGCCATGCTCTTAGTATAGCTGGAAGCCTTTGAAGGGTTTGGAGAGGGGTGGGGGTGAGGAAGCAGAATGATCTGTTTTTGTTTTATAAATATTATCATTACTGTGTGTGCTAAACAGACTGTATGGGGCAAGAGTGGAAATCAGAACTATAGTTGGGTTTTAGGACTATGTAGTTTCTAAACCTAAAAGCCTGAATGTCCTACTGCATGTTTAATCTCACTGATCACGATGGTCACTGACTTTATTGCACAACCTCAGAACCTCTCCATGTGTATATTGCTTAAGCACCAGAAAAGCCATTTGTTGAAATTCATTTAATGTGAAAGTGTAGTTTGTGCTTATCAGCTTATTAAAGGTAACATCTTACCTAAATCAGTGAAAGTATTTTTGTTTTTGTTTTAATCAGTTATTTCACTTTCCTCCTACAGGGATCCCAACCACCTTTCAGTACCTTATCACTATTATGAACCTTTTGGACCTGATGAATGTACAATGTACCTGTCCCATGAGCGAGGACGGAAGGGCAGTCATCACCGCTTTATCACAGAGAAACGAGTCTTTAAGAACTGGGCACAGACATTCAATATTCACTTTTTTCAACCAGACTGGAAACCAGAATCTCTTACCAATAGTCATTCTGAGAATAAACCTGTGTTCTGAAGAATGTGTGTGGCCAGACGGAAATCCTAAGAACCCCACTGTATCAAACATTGGGCCACTGAACTTCCGGAAACCCCAGACATGAAAGAGGAACAAAACTGGTCGCAGGAATAGCTTCCTCCTCAAGAGGTACCGTGTATAGATGCCTCTGAGGCATGACTACAAACTAGTGCAGTTGGTCTATAAGGGAAGATTCCAGAATTAATACATCCTAGTGAGTGCTGTCCCTTTCTAAAGGGGTTACCTTAGGAGCCAAATGCGCATTTCAGTGATGCTGCCGTGACAGAAAGTGTGTAGGAACTTTTTAAGTATTGCCTTCGAAACTGAGACATAAATAACTCAACATTAGATGTATCCCTTTGTAGAAATACCACCTCTAAAGTCATTTTTCTATCAAATTGTATCCTAACCTGAACTATAACCTTTGTTATCTGTTGGACTCTGTATGTGTGATTTATAAAGAGTAGCCTTGGAAATATGGACATGATTTCTGAAGAGTACATCTTCACTTTCATAAGCAAATGCCCAATATTTATTTACTGAGAGTTTTTTAGTGTGCGCTAGGCCAGTATTTTTATAGATTATGATTATGTGGTAATTTATCCCTCCTAATTATTTAATCCTGAATGATAATTGGAAAAGGCCCAGAACTGGGAGACAAACTGCCGTGTTCACAGTGCTCATTGTTAGCAAGCAACAGTATATGGCTTGGAAACGTCGCATTGCATTTTTTGAACCCTCAGGCTTCAAGAACAACTATGATATTTTCCAACATGCAGAAATGCTCCAAATGACAATATTGAAAACCAAAAACTGCGTTGTTCAAACAAAAACCAGACCAACAACAGAAACTGAAAGACAGTTGGCTTGGGTAATGTAGGTCGCTTCATTTAAGCCCTAGTTTCCTCTTCTGCAAAGTGATGTCACTGTCCTCTGGTACAGTGACGTCACTTAAGTTTCATGCCAGATCTGAAATTCTCTCAATGAGCATCTCATTGATCTACATAAGGACTTTATACTTGGAATGATGGGGCTCCCGCAGTCGCAGGAGCCTTATTTTAGGGGGCCTTTTATATCTCCCTAGGGGCTTCCCTGGTGGCTCAGACAGTAAAGAATCTGCTTTCAATGCAGGAGACTCCAGTTCAATCCCTGAGTTGGGAAGATCCCCTGAAGAAGGGAATGGCAACCCACTCCAGTATTCTTCCTGAAGAATTCCATGGACAGAGGAGCCTGGTGGGCTACAGTTCACGTGGTCACAAAGAGTCAGACATGACTGAGGGACTAACACTTTCACTTTATATCTCCCTACTACCTAGCTCCCCCTTGTAGTGAAAAAATACCTCCTCCCTGGACCCCATAGGCAAAAATCCATCCCCTGATTCTCTGGTGCTTTTCGCACCAAAAGAGTGAGAAAGAATGTGTGTGTATTACGGCAGTGGGGGGGAGGTGGGGACTTTCATACTATGCCCTGTGAAAGAGTGAGCCAGGAGGGAGAACTTTCATGCTGTTCTCTGACTACAAGAACAAGGAACTATACCTCTGTGAATCTGTGAGAAGAGAACCCAAGATTTTTCCATCACATGACTCATTTATCCTATGAACTGTTCACTCACTGCAAATCTTATATTCACTGCCGTTCCCTGGTCTTCAGGAGTATAAAGGACTTATTTTATTCAAAGCCAACATCAGCTAGTATAGAAGATTTCAATTATGCAAGTAATATTGTTCAAAAATAGCCTTTTAGAAAATATATCAATGTTTTCTTTACTCATGGCTTAGGAGGAATTAATTTCTCTAATGCCAAATTTGAAGGCACCAGCAAATATTATGTATGGAGACTGACACTGTTTTACAAAACATGACCTGGTTTGTGATTAAAGAAGGTTTCTCACATTACCATCTTTTCCTTTTCCTTATGAAGTACTAAAATTCCATTCTCTTGAACTAGTACTATTAATTATATGGAGTACTGTTATTGAGATGCAAACACAGTCCAGATACTCATGTAGCAAAAACAATATTGGTATTATTGTGGTGTGACTTGAGCTGTAAAAAGTCAATACAGTTGAAATGTCTGTCCAAGACATATTGGAATGTGTTCTTTAAATTTTCTCAATTTTTTAAGGAGACAAAAGGAATTTTATTCCAGCACAATCTCTTCTACAGCACGGACTCTGAACAAACAATACTTTATGAACTTACTAAAAATCACAAGAATATAGGCCACATTTACTATCACTTGAAGAGATTATATTACTCAGATGTAAATAACTTCTTTAACAAGTCTTATTTTTATGAAAATTCGGAAAGGCATACTCGGGACATGCAAAAATGTAGCTATATTACTGAATCCAATAATAATCTCAAATGTCTGTTATCTTTAGGTTTTAGGGGTTTTGTTTTTGTTTTGTTTTTCAAGAATATATGATAGCTCCACCTTTTTTGAAACTTTCCCCTCTCAAATAGTCAAAAGAGTATAAATCAAAGAAATTCTGAAATTCCTGGCTTTGTTGGGAAATATTTTAAATCTACATGTGGCTAGGATATGTATGTGAATTTATATTTTTAAAAAATATGGTGTAAATATGTAAGAAATCATTAATGGTCAGTGGTTTTATTATAGCATTTAAAGAAAATACCTAGAATTCTGATAAGTTGTGCTATTGGGCCTGGTTATGAGCAATTGAACTATCTTGCCAAATCATTTCATGACTATCATTTTTAACACAGTGCAACGCCATTAAAATCAGCTCTGATATAAAAAAACTACAAACCACATTTACAGACCTCAGTGATTTCAATATCCGATTATATTTGAAGCCTGAGTCATACTCATTATGTTACATACCTTTTCCCTCTCTCCCCAGCTTTGTCATCAGCTTCCTCCTAGCTTTTAAGACCGAAGCAACTCAAAGCCACGGCTGGCCCATCCGTGGAGTCTGTTATTTCAACACAAGAACATTTGAATAGAGGCCATTACAATAGATAGCCTTTATGGGCAAGGATACAGGAATGCACAAACAAAATCAATCACTTCAAATGGCCCATAAAAAGAGGAATCTTGCATTTAATATTCTACAGTAAATATTCACCCAAGAAAACATACATTAAAAGAACATTAGGAGGTAAATATTCAGTGTGCTGCGTGGGGCCTTCGCTGTGTGATTTCCATTATGGTTAATGGGTGTTTGGTAACTAAGTCCCTGTGCTTCACTAACCCTGGGATGTGCTCCTAAGGGCCAGACATAAAACCAGAGCCATGCAGGAACTTCCAGTATCCTAAGATCGCAGACTTGGAGCTTCTCTCCAAAAAATAAGTGAAAGCAAAACACAGAGTCCTGTACTTAAAAGAGAAATTTCTATGAGGTTCCTTGGAATCCTTAGGTTACTACTGGATATGTGTATCGGATTCCAAACAAGACCACTCAAGACAGATTACCTTTGTTTTCTAGGTTCTCTCTGTTACTGATTTATTTGAATTACATGAAAAGTGGAAGGCTATAGCCTCATTTTGAAATAAAACTCACCTCAAAATTAAAATTATTGATTTAGATGGTAAGGGTATTTAGAAGGAAGGAAAATGTTGAAATTCTATTAGGAATGAGAGTGGTTATTTAAACACATATGTACCTATCCTTGGAAGGAAAGTTATGTCCAACCTAGATAGCATATTCAAAAGCAGAGACATTACTTTGTCAACAAAGGTCCAGCTAGTCAAGGCTATCGTTTTTCCTGTGGTCATGTATGGATGTGAGAGTTGGACTGTGAAGAAGGCTGAATGCCAAAGAATTGATGCTTTTGAACTGTGGTGTTGGAGAAGACTCTTGAGAGTCCCTTGGACTGCAAGGAGATCCAACCAGTCCATTCTGAAGGAGATCAGCCCTGGGATTTCTTTGAAAGGAATGATGCTAAAGCTGAAACTCCAGTACTTTGGCCACCTCATGCAAAGAGTTGACTCATTGGAAAAGACTCTGATCCTGGGAGGGATTGGGGGCAGAAGGAGAAGGGGATGACAGAGGATGAGATGGCTGGATGGCATCACTGACTCGATGGACCTGAGTCTGAGTGAACTCCGGGAGTTGGTGATGGACAGGGAGGCCTGGCATGCTGCGATTCATGGGGTCACAAAGAGTCGGACACAACTGAGCTACTGAACTGAACTGAACTTATTTAATAAGCCCAAATATCTGCACTTAGGTAGGAGTGACCTCATTTCAGAAATATACCCTGGATTCCACTGGCGTGATGATTCAAGTTGTTAAACAGACCTACTCAGAGAAGGGCCTGTGTTCCCACTCTCCGTGTTAGGAGGTGATGTTAAAACTTACGTTTTTCATTCCTCACCCAATCATGTCTTGCTTGCATCCTCACTGCTTCTCTCTTAAACCTCATTCTGTCTTTGCTGTCATTCTCTCCTGATGTCTTCTTTTGTCTACAGTGTGCTCTTAAACCAGCAGTCTTTAGGAGCTTGTTAAGGTCTTCCTTATACATTTTTCAACTAGAGACCTAACTGGTGAACAGATTTGGGGTGAGTCCTGCTAGGGTAATGGCCATAGTAGGTGGGTGGGAGAGCTACAGGAACAGGTAGTTCAGAAGTACCATCCTGGTTTCCCCAGGGTCAAGGGAGGAGAAAAGGGGAGGAATTTCAAAATTTGGACGTTTTGAACTAAAATCCAGACGGCCCCAGGAAAGCCAGAACAGTGGCTATCCTATCAAAAGGCCACCTCAATGAGAATTACAATACCAAGGGCTTTGGAGTAAAAGTGAACCAATGGCCAAGGTTGTAGCACTTGCCAGAAGATACGTTGGAATGGAAAAGATGAGAGAGTGTCTACACAGCTTATAAATGAATAGGAGTGTCTGAGTGAACTCCAGGAGTTGGTGAGGGACAGGGAGGCCTGGCATGGTGCAGTCCATGGGGCCGCAAAGAGTCGGAGACGACTGAGCGACTGAACTGAACTGAACTGAACCGAACCCTTTTATTCCAGCTCCCTTATCCCCACCTATTCAGGGTATTGAGCCACCATAGAAATTAAAAAAAAAAAAAAATAGGAGGCAATCTTATTTGTTTCTACTCAGTGACCTAATATTATATGCTACCTTGGATTGTCCTTTGTCTTTTTATGTGTGTGTCCTGTTAGTCTAATTAGACTGTAAGCTCTTTGAGAGCAGGGACTTCTTTCTTCTTTGTCTCTGTAGCCCCATAGCACAGTGCCTTGCACACAATAGGCGCTCAATAAAGGTCTGTTGTTGATGCCATCTTAACGTTGGCCCATTGGATCGGTAATTGGTATATATCCTTCCATGTAAGAAGTACAAGAGACAGAATAGGTGGTAAAATAGCTAAATTTTAAGTGGGTTTTTATAGGGTCAGTCCTTAAACCTATAACATTTTTAATCAACAGAGTTGACCTAGATTCAGTAGAACAATATTGCTGAATTCATTAGGTTCGCTATGCTGGCTGTTCTGAACTCACAAAATGAAGTTCAGCAAGCTTTGTTTTCTCACTGTTGGTGAGCTGCTCTTAGCACAAATTAAATTTAATATTGACAAATGCTATACCACACGCAAAAAAGGGAAAAATATTTTGGGCTCTGACTTCTGTGATTCAACTACAAAAAGGAGGCTAAATGAGATGAGTACAGCCTGCCTTAAACTTGACAGCTTAATTAAGCTGCTGAGAATCCAACTGATGATTACCGAAGATCTATAAAAATTAACCGTATATTTATCTTAAAAATAAAATATCCCCCCCAACCTTTTGTTTCTATAAAACACATCTAAAATGGTTTCATCTCTATCAGAATATGAGGGAAAAGAACTCTTGAGAAAAGGTGTCCTCAGGTGGAGTATCCCAGGCTCCTGAGTCACCCCACCTGGCCAGCACCTGGCATCGGAAGACCACCTGGTTGCAGAGGGCAAAATGGCATAATGTCAGCAAAGGTGAGTAGCTGCTGGTTGGGACCTCTGCAGGAGCCATAACCATTACCTTTTGGAACATGTGAACACTCTGGAGTTCCCCTCCTACATTGTCTGCTCTTCCACCTAGTTATTTAATTGTGATCTCAATTTCAATTTTTAAACATAGAAAAAGGGCCGGAAGGCACTACGTGAAACTGTGAAATGTGCTTCTCTCTGACTGGATAGGATTATAGACTTACCCATATTTTCAGAAATAATATAACTTCAAAATGTAATTTAATAAAATATTAAGGGAGATGTTATATCAGGATTTCAAACTGAATTCCAACAGGGATGTTAGTAAAGAGCTAGTACATGCCATGGCTAGCTACACATACAAGGTCATTGCTCACTACATAAATCATCTCAAGGATTAGCATCTTTAGCTCTTTGCCATGTGACTAGTTCTTTCATTTCAAAACCAAATACAGGCAGTCCATGACACTGAGTCAAATCTTTATAATTGCATTTCATCTACTATCTAACGAGTCCTTTGCACAATGTCATTTTTCTTATATTTATTATTTCACAATAATCCAATGATCCCATTGTGAAAATAAGTAAGCTGAGACGAGGACAGTTTGGGCATCCGGTCCCCAGAGTGATGAAGATGGGAGCAGACACACAGCTTGCCATGGACCGGGCACTTTTCTAAATGCTTTACATTTGTAAGTGCATTTCATCCTCACGATGACCAAAATAAACAGATAATTTCTTTTAGAGCTCCCCTTTTACAGATGTGAAAACTGAGACATAGAGCACTTCAGTAACTTTGCCAGGCTCGTGAAGCTAGTAAGAGGGAAAGTCAGGTAGACATCACAGGGTCTGTCTGGACTCTCTTTCTTTGGTCATCATATACTTCCTGGCAGAAACTTAACCATATAGGTAGCAATTTCTATGAGAATATTTGTCATGTACTATTATATCATATTCATAGTGTACAAAATATTTGAGATATACCAAATAATAAGTGACAAATCTATAAATTATGAAGCAAACATAAGGAAAATATTGCCATGACCCTTGAAGCTACCTGAGTGTTCCTTCTATCATCTTGGATTTTTGATTTTCCATTCTCTTGGTTTCTAAATAGTAGTATTATTAATACACATAGACATATCAACAAATAATACAGTTTTGTTTTATATATTAATAAGTGTAAATCTGTTACAACATTGTATCTAGTCTTTTAATCTTGCTTTTTATGCCAAGATTCATCCACTCTCTTGTAACTCTCATTTGTTCTCAAGATTGTATTGCCATTGTATAAATATACCATAATTTATTTCTATCCATTTTAAAGTAGACATTTAAGTTTCCAGTTTGTTGCTTACTGCTTTTACAAACATTCTGTAAAGGTCTTTCAATACATGTGTGCAAGAATTTTTATGCAGAGTATATATCTAGGAATAAAATTGCTGGGCTATAGTATAAAATGGTTCACATGTGCATTATATTGCCAGATTGTTTTCCAAAGTGGTTGAACACTTTATACTCCTAACAGTGGTTGTTCACATCCTTGCGAACACATGACTTGGTATTTTCAGACTGTAAATGTTTGTCCATCTAGTACCTGTAAATTATATCTCATTGTCATCTCAACTTGTATTTTCTTGATTTCTTATGAGGTTTAGCTTTTTTTTCCTTCTCCATTAGTATTACCTCATCGATGAAATGGGGCTTCTCTGGTGGCTCAAATAGTAAAGAATCTGCCTACAATGTCAGAGACTCTGGTTAGGTCCCTGGGTTGGGAAGATCCCCTGGAGAAGAGAATGGCTACCCCCTCCAATATTTTTGCCTGGAGAATTCCATAGACAAAGGAGCCTGGCAGGCTACAGTCCATGGGGTTGCAAAGAGTCAGACACAACTGAGCAACTAAGCAAAGCACAGCACATACTCCATCTGAAGTTATTATAAAATATTGGCTATATTCCCTGTGCTGTACATTATATCCTCATAACTGTTTATTTTATACCTAGTAGTTTGTACCTCTTAATCCCCTTCAACTACCTTGCCACTCCCACATCCCTCTCCTCACTGGTAACCACTAGGCTTTTTCTGTATTTGTGCATCTGTTTCTGTTTTATTTGTTTTATTTTTAGATTTCACATATAAGTGAAAAAATACAATATTTGTGTTTCTTATTTCACTTATTTGTGACTTATTTCACTAAGAATAATACCCTATAGGCCCACCCATATTGTTGCAAGTGGCATTATTTCATTCGTTTTATGGCTAAGTAACATACCATTATAGAGAAGGCAATGGCACCCCACTCCAGTACTCTTGCTTGGAAAATCCCATGGACGGAGGAGCCTGGTAGGCTGCAGTCCATGGGGTCGCGAAGAGTCATACACGACTGCGCGACTTCACTTCCACTTTTCACTTTCATGCATTGGAGAAAGAAATGGCAACCCACTCCAGTGTTCTTGCCTGGAGAATCCCAGGGACAGGGAAGCCTGGTGGGCTGCCGTCTATGGGGTTGCACAGAGTCGGACACGACTGAAGCAACTCAGCAGCAGCAGCAGCAACATACCATTGTACCTACAGATACCACATCTTCTTTATCCATTCATCTATTGATAGACAATTAGGTTGCTTCCATATCTTAGCTATTATAAACAATGCTGCTAAGAGCTTTGTTGTACATATATTTTCTAATTAGTGTTTTCATTCTCTTTGAATAAATACACAGAATTGGAATTGCTGATCATATGGTAGTTCTATTTATAATTTTTTGAGGAACTTCCATATTGTTTTTCATAGTGGCTGCACCAAGTTATATTTCCACCAACAGTGTACCAGGGTTCTCTTTTCTCCTCATCCTTGCCAACAATTTTTATTTCTTGTCATTCTGATGATAGTCATTCTGACAAGTATGAGATCATATGTCATTGTGATTTTGATTTGCATTTTGCTGATGATTATTGATGTTAAGCATCTTTTGATGTGCTTGTTGGCCATATGTATGTCCTCTTTGGAAAAATGCCTTTTTGGGTCCTCGGCTCATTTTTTATTCAGGTTGTTTTATTTTTCTTGATACTGAGCTGTATGAGTTCTTTACACACTTTGAATATTGACCCCTTATCAAATGTATCATTTGCATATATCTTCCCCATTAAATAGGCTGTTTTTTGTTTTCTTGATAATTTTCTTCACTGTGCAAAAGCATTTAAGTTTGATTAGGTCACTTTTGTTTATTTTTGCTTTTATTTTCCTTATCTGAAGAGACAGATCCAAAAAACAATATTGCTAAGATCTATATCAGAGACTGTATGGACTCAAACTGGAAGGGAGAAGTAAAACTGTCACTGTTGGCAGGTGACATGATACCACACATAGAAAACCTCAGACTCCACCAAAAACTATTAGAACTAATAGGTGAATTCAGTAAAGTTGCAGGATACAAGATTAATATGCATAAAATTGTTGCATTTCTATACATTAGTAATGAGCAAAAAAAAAAGTAATGAGCTACGAGAAAGAGAAATCAAGAAAATAATACCATTTATAATCTCATCAAAAAGAATAAAACACCTAGAAATAAATTTAACCAAGGAAGTGAAAGATCTATACTCTGAAAACTTTAAGACACTGATGAAGGAAATTGAAGATGATACAAATAAATGAAACAATATCCTGTGTTCAGAGATTGGAATAATTAATATGGTTAAAATGTCCTTATGACCCAAAGAAATCTACAGATTTAATGCAATCTCTATTAAAATACCCACAACATTTCTCACATGACTAGAGCAAATAGTTCTAAAGCTTGTATGGAACCAAAAAAAGAGCCTGAATAGCCAAAGCAATCTTGAGAAAAAAGAACAAAGCTTGGGCTATCATGTTCCCTGACTTCAGACTATACTACAAAGTCACAATAATCAAAATAGTATGATACTGGCACAAAACACAAACAACTAGACCAATGGAACAAAACAGAGAGCCTAGAAATTAAACCACACATGTATGGTCAATTCATCTACAACAAAGGAGGCAAGAATATACAGTGGGGAAAACACAGTCTCTTCAATAAATGGCACTAGCAAAACTAAACAGCTACATGTAAAAATTGAATTGGAACATTTTCTCCCACCATATACAAAAATAAAGTCAAATGGGTTAAATACCTAAATGTAAGACAAGAAAACAAAACTCCTAGAAGAAAACATAGACAGTATTCTTCTGGCCAATTCCTTTAATTGGACTGTCCAGTTTTTTCTTATTTATGGGAATTTTTATGAGAACAAGTCTTTTATTATTACAAGGTGTGCCTTGCCTTTTCATGTCTTGAAGTGAAGTGAACTGAAAGTCACTCAGTCGTGTCTGACTCTTTACGACCCCATGGACTATATACTCCATGGAATTCTCCAGACCAGAATAATGGAGTGGGTAGCCTATCTCTTCTCCAGTGGATCTTCCCGACCCAGGAATCAAACTAGAGTCTCCTGCATTGCAGGTGGATTCTTTACCAACTGAGCTATGTTTCATGTCTTAATGGTATATTTTGATGACTAAAAATTCTTAATTATTTTAATTCAAATTTATCAATATTATATGCATAGTATGATTTGTGTATTGTTTAAGAACACTTACCTAGACCAAGGTCATGAAGGTAATTGCTTATGTTTTCTTCTAGAAACTTTGTTTTTTCTCTTCTTTCCATATTGTATTTGACTCATCTCAAATTGATTTGGGTATATGATGTGAGGAAGGGGTCAGGTTCTTTTTTTTTCCCCTTTACAGAAATCCAATTGACATAGCACCATTTATTGTAAATGCCACTTCATTGGTACTTTGTTGGTAAATCAGGTTACCATATATACTTTGGATTATTTCTTGACACTGAGTTCTATACCACTTTGTACTCTTACCTTATCTTAAATATTATATTAATATATACATTATCTTAAATATTATAACTTCATAAGTCGATATCTAAAAAGCATCCAGTATATTCATCTTCATCAATATTCTTTTTTTTTTTTTCATCAATATTCTTTAGCTGTTCTTGGCACTTTGTGTTTCCACATACAATTTTAGGGACCAAGTATCATTTTCCATATTTAATAAAACCTGCTGGGATTTCTATTGAGATTGTATTAATTCTATGGAGACTAGGGAGAAATGACATTTTAACAATATAAAGTCTTCAATTCTTGAGCATAATTTAAAGTTTTCTGTGTAGAAGTCATCCACATCTTTTCTTATAGCTATTCCTGGAAATTTGATGGGTTTGGTGCTATTATAAATGATATTGTTTGCAATTTAATTGTCTACTTACTTGTTATTAGTATATAGAATACAACTGATTTTTTTTAATAGTTTTATTTATTTATTCATTTTTCACTGTGCTGGGTCTTTGTTGCTGCATGTGGGTTCTCTCAAGCTGTGGTAAATTGTGAGGCTGCTCTCTAGTTGTGGTGAGCAGGTTTCTATTGTGGTGGCTTCTCTTGTTGCGGAGCACGAAGCCTAGGGCACATGGGCTTCAGTAGTTGCAGCTCATGGGCTCAGCAGTTGTAGTTCCTGGGCTCTAGAGCACAGGTTCAGTAGTGTGGCACACAGGCTTAGTGGACCCACAGCACGTGGGATCTTCAACCAGGGATCAAACTCATGTCTCCTGCACTGGCAGACAGATTCTTTACCACTGAGCCACCAGGGAAGCCCCACAATTGATTTTTGTATGTTGATCTTATATCTAGCATTAAAGCTAAATGAACTCAGTGATTTTAAGAGTATGTTTGTAAATGCTTTCAATTGTCTTCATGTACAATCATACTTTTGTGAATACTGACAGTTTTATTTCTTTCCAATCTTATATATTTTTTAATTTGCTTTTATATTGAGTAAAACTTCTAGTCCAGTGTTGATTAGAAGTGGTAACAGTGGTCATTTTTATTTTCTTCCCAACCTCAGAGAAAATGGTTTAATATTGTTTAAATAAAAAATAATGATGCTCATTGTAGGCTTTTGGTAGATATATAATTTATCAGATGAAGGGGGTTCCCTTCTATTCCTGGTTTACTAAGAGTTTTTATTTTAGTGTTTTTGGATTTAAATAAATGCTTATTCTGCATCTATTAAGATGAGAAAACAGATTTTCTTCCTTATTCTATGATGTGGTAAAGTACATTGATTTTCAAAAGTTCATAAAACTTGAATTACTGGAATAAACATTGTGATGTCATATCCTTACTGTATTTGAGTGCTAATATCTTGTCAAGAATTTTTATATCAGAGTTCATGAGATAGCTTGACCTGCAATTTTTCTTTTTTGTCTGTATTGGCTTTGTCAGGTTTTGCTGTAAAGGTTATGCTGGTGTCATTAATGAATTTGAAAGTGTTTGTTCTTTTTCTATTTTCTAGAAAAGTTTATGGGATATTGATGTTATTTCTCCATAAGTTTTGGAAGAATTGAAGCCATTTGGAACTGTTATTTTTTGTGTGAAGACATTTTAAATTACAGATTGAATATTTTAATACATAAGGAGTTATTCCAATTTTTCTATTTCATATCATAGCAATTTGGTAAATTGTGGTTTTTAGTAAATTTGTCCATTTATTCTAAGTTGAATAAAGTTTTTCATAATATGCTTATTCTCTTTTTAATTTCTTTGGGATATCTGATATATCTCTTTTTATCATTGTAATTTGCCAGGGATTTCTTGTCTTTATTGTAATATATTTGCTTAATATATTCCTGAAATGTTTATCTTTATTTTTTCTTCCTTCTCCTTTCTTCAATTGAATTCGCTACGCTTGTTCTAGTTTCTTGAATAGGTTAGATTGTTTTCTCAACCATATGTCTTGTCTTGCCTAACATGTAAATTAGAGCTATAGAATTCTCCTAATACTGCTTTAGGAGCATCTCACAAGTTTTATTATGTTGAATTTTCCTTCAGTCAGTTCAGTTAAGTCACTCAGTCATGTCCAACTGTTTGTGACCCCATGGACTGCAGCATGCCAGGCTTTCCTGTCTATCACAAACTCCTGGAGCTTGCTCAACTCATGTCCATAGAGTCGGTGATGCCATCCAACCATCTCATCCTCTGTCGTCCCCTTCTACTCCTGCCTTCAATCTTTCTAAGCATCAGGGTCTTTTCTAATGAGTCAGTTCTTTGCAACAGGTGGCCAAAGTATTGGTGTTTCAGCATCAGTCCTTCCAATGAATATTCAGGACTGATTTCCTTTAGGTTTGACTGGTTTGATCTCCTTGCAGTCCAAGGAACTAAGAGTCTTCTCCGGCACCACAGTTCAAAAGCATCAATTCTTTGGCACTCAGGTTTCTTTATAGTCCAACTCTCACAACCATACATTACTACTGGAAAAACCATAGCTTTGACTAGATGGAACTTGTTGGCAAAATAATATCTCTGCTTTTTAATATGCTAAGTTGATCTTAGCTTTTCTTCCAAAGAGCAAGCATCTTTTAATTTCATGGCTGCAGTCACCATCTGCAGTGATATGGAGCCCAAGAAAATAAAGTCTCTCACTGTTTCCGTTGCTTTCCCATCTATTTGTCATGAAGTGATGGGACCAGATGCCATGATCTTAGTTTTCTGAATGTTGAGTTTGGAGCCAGCTCTTTCACTCTCCTCTTTCACTTTCATCAAGAGGCTCTTTAGTTCTTCTTCACTTTCTGCCATTAGGGTGGTATCATCTGCATATCTAAGGTTATTGATATTTCTTCCAGCAATCTTGATTCCAGCTTGTGCTTGGCATTTCACATGATATACTCTGCATATAAGTTAAATAAGCAGGGTGACAATATACAGCCTTGACGTATTCCTTTCCCAATTTGGAGTCAGTCCATTGTTCCATGTCTGGTTCTGTTGCTTCTTGATCTGCATACAGATTTCTCAGAAGGCAGGTAAGGTGGTCTGGTATTCCCATCTCTTTCAGAATTTTCCAGTTTGTTGTGATCCACAAAGTCAAAGGCTTTGGTATAATCAATAAAGCAGAAGTAGATGTTTCTCTGGTATTCTCTTTCTTTTTTGATGATCCAACAGATGTTGGCAATTTGATCTCTGGTTCCTCTGCCTTTTCTAAATCCAGCTTGAATATCTAGAAGTTCACAGTTCATGTACTGTTGAATTTTTCTTATCATTCAGTTAAAATATTTTCCAATTTTTATTGTGATTTCTTCTTTAATGCGTGTCATCCATATGTGTGCTGTGCAATTTCCAAATACTTAGGAATTTTCTTGAAATGTTCTATTATTTTCTTTTTTTTTAGGCTCTAATTTTTATTTTATTTTTAAACTTTACATAATTGTATTAGTTTTGCCAAATATCAAAATGAATCCGTCACAGGTATACATGTGTTCCCCATCCTGAACCCTCCTCCCTCCTCCCTCCCCATACCATCCCTCTGGGTCGTCCCAGTGCACTAGCCCCAAGCATCCAGTATCGTGCATCGAACCTGGACTGGCAACTCATTTTTTACATGATATTTTACATGTTTCAATGTCATTCTCCCAAATCTTCCCACCCTCCCCCTCTCCCACAGAGTCCATAAGACTGTTCTATACATCAGTGTCTCTTTTGCTGTCTCGTACCACTGTGGTAAAAAGTCACACTCTTCATGATTTCAGTTTTTATTTGAAATTTATTGAGAATTATTTTATGGCCCAGAATATTATCTATTTTGATCAGTGTCTCATGATTAAAACCTGTATTCTGGTATGGTTGTATATAGTATTCTTTTTGTCAATTTAAGTCAAGTTCATTACAAGTGTGGTCTAAATCTTTTCATACTTATTAATTTTTTTTTCTGTACTGTTCAATAAGTTACTAAGAGAGATGTATTGAAATCTGTAACTATCATTGCAAATTTGTCTATTTCTTCTCCTAGCCTATAAATTTTTGCTTTATATATTTTGAAAATGTATCATTAGGTACATATGTATTTAGGATCTTATATCTTCCTGTTGAAGTGATTCTTTTATCACTATGAAATATCCCTCATTATCTTTAGTAATATCTCACTCCTTAAAGTCCATTTTATTTGGCAGAAGTATAGCTACAGTTGCTTTTATTTTATGAATGCTTATATGTTTACATTCTCTTCTATCCTTTTTATATTTTTTAAATTTGAATTGTTCTTTGTCTTCATTTTAATTGCTTCTCTTATAAATAGCAATAATTGATTTTTTAGTCTACTAGGTCAAACTATAACAAAGAAATACTTTGAAATCCTCTCATATGATACTGAATTTCCCTTCTATAAGTCAACAAATATTTTTACTATTTTGAGGTGCACACAACTTTATGATTGTTTATTCTTCATGGTGAAATTAATTTTTATCATTTGGTATTAACCACTTGTATTCTTGGAGAAGACTCTTGAGAGTCCCTTGAACTGCAAGGAGATCCAACCAGTCCATTCTAAAGGAGATCAGTCCTGGGTGTTCTTTGGAAGGACCGATGCTAAAGCTGAAGCTCTAGCACTTTGGCCATCTCATGTGAAGAGTTGACTCATTGGAGAATACTCTGATGCTGGGAGGGATTGGGGGCAGGAGGAGAAGGGGGTGACAGAGGATGAGATGGCTGGATGGCACCACTGACTCAATGGACATGAGTTTGAGTGAACTCCGGGAGTTGGTGATGGACAGGGGGGCCTGGCGTGCTGCGGTTCATGAGATCACAAAGAGTTGGACACGACTGAGCAACTGAACTGAACTGAACTGAACTTGTATTCTTAATACTGTATTGCTTTTTTCTAAAGTCTTCATTTTTCTGCCATTAAAATAGCTACCTCAGTGTTCCTTTGGTTAGTATTTTCTAGGACTGTCTTTATTCATTCTTTTATTTTCAGTATCTCATGTCTTTATATTTTAGGCATTTCTCATAAAAAACTTTTTTTTTCTTTTTCAAACAAGAATTTTATGAGAGAGATGAGTTCACTTCCAATTTGGGGAGATTAATCCTATATTTAGACTTGTTACCATAATCTTACTTTGTAATTTCCATTCATTCTTTTTCTGATTTTTTATTTCCTTTACTGTCCTTTGTTTAACTGATTGTGATTACTATTTGACTTTTGTTCCTATTAGTTTGAAAGCAATATGCTCTTTCTTAATGGTCACTTGAAGTAAAATTTTATCATATAGAGATACATGACATATATATGTATATATAAATGTATATGTAACAACTTAATTCTTTGATTAATCAATATCTGTAGATTCCCTGCCTGAATAATCAAGGAACCCTCTCATCCATAGTCATAAAATTCTTACATACAGCCTATTTCCATCTGCCCTATTTAATGCCACACCTTATATTATTTTTTATTTTATATATAATGCATACAGTTTAAAATTATTAAAATATCTAAAAATATATACTTGCTTAAATTTATATTAGTTTTACTTTATTTCCTTGCTTTATATATCTTTTTTGCATATCAGACATTTTCTATGTGTTTCTTTCTATTTTTCTTAAATTACATACTTTAGAAGTTACATGGGTAAAGATTTATCTATAGGTATTTAATATCAGATTTAAATCCTTGCAAATGTCTTTATCTCATCCTTGATTTTCTGGATACATAATTCTAGGTTAAAAGTGATTTTTCTTTCACTTCTTTAAGGATACTGTCTCCTTATTTATGCTGCTGTTGAAAAGTCTCCTGTTTTTCACTTTATTCTGTTGTATGGTCTCTGACTGCTTGTTCAATCTTATTTCTGTCTTTGTGGTTGTGAAGTTTTACTATAACCTGTCTAGATATAGATTTTCTTTTTCTTTTTTTGCCAAGTGAACAAGCTCCTTCCTACGTGTACTAATTGATGTCTTTTATCAATTCTGGAAAATGATTAGACATTTTCTCTTCACCTATTGCCTCTCCTGTATTTCCTCTGTTCTCCTTTTCTTTGGACTTAGATTAGATACATAATAGATCTCCTATTTTATCCTCCATGCTCTAAATCATTCTTTCATATATTTCATCTCCTTGTCTTTATGTGCCACATCCTGGTTAAGTTTTTCAATTCTAGTCTCTGATTTGTTAATATCCCCTTATCTTGTCTAATCAATTATTTAATCCAGTTCAACCCAGACCATCTGACCAATCCAGAGCAAAAGCTTTTGTCCAAATCTATATTTCTATTCATATATTTTTGGGGGAATATTCCTTTGTAGACATCTCATCAAGTATGTATTTGTATAATCTATACAAATATCACGAAACACACAAGGAAATATGTCAGCATAGAGGAGGTTTAACAGAAAAAAACAAGACTTTGAATATTTGAATTATTTATCAGAATCAACATAGAAAATATATATGGAATTTTTAAAAATTTAATTGCATTTTAAAATGGGCAAGTTTTAAACTACAATTCCCAGTGGCATCTTCCTCTAATCCTGTACGCCAAATCATATCAACCTCAGGGGAAAAAACAATTAACCTAAATAAAGAACTTAACATTTATCTATGTTAAATTTAATCTTACTGGTGTCAGCCTGTCAAAACAATTTTAATTCTGTCATGTATTATACATTTAATCTCTTATTGTCTGGGCTAAGTATAAAACTGATAAGCATATTATTCAGGAGATGGTTTCCTAGGCAAGGATTCCCCGTAGGGTGAGAGAAAGCTGCTAATCTGGATAGAACTGACCTGCCTGGTAGTTGTGACTTATATATATTTCACTACCTTTTTATAAAGATGCAGTAGAAGCCTTTAACAAACATGTTGCTAAAACACAGTGTCTGTATCATCCCCCTGACTAAACGTAAAAAGAAAATCAAGTTGGCACCCGGTGGCCGCTGTGTTCCTTCTCTTAAGTTCTTGCTTCACAGAATTTTCAAAGCTCTTTTCTGTGACTCTTAGCTGATTTACAGTGTAACCCCTCCCTGCAATGTTCTGCTCTGGTTTTCAGTTTCCTCTTTTCCTTGTGTCACAAACATATCCTTCCACTTCTTGAACCCATATGTCTGCCGTAGTCCTCCCCTGGAATTCAAAAGAGATGTGAGGATCTGGCTTGCATTTTTAATAAGGAACAGAATGAAACAAGACGTTGAGGAGGGTTACCTTGATCTGCTTTATGCCTTACCTTTTCACTACCACTTCTTATTCTTATTTGAGGTAGTAACAAGGCATGGGTTTGACAGATACCAAATGGGTCTGTCCAGCTAAGCCCTCCATGAGACTAGAATTTTCTGTTCTGGATCAAATAAGAGGTACAGAAGGGGAAGCAACTCCAGCCAGGCTCACCTACAGGGTAAAGAAGATGGTAGACACGTCCCTGGCAAAAGACATGCTTCCACAATGCGCCAGATTGGAACTTCAGTCAGAAGACTCTGGATTCCTAGTGAGTATTTTCAAAACAGACAGTATTGTCAATAGCAACAGGTATCATTGAGGAGGCAGGACCAAAGCTAAAAGTAGGTAGAGAGAAGTAAGCATGGACAAAAAGGAAGAACTCTACAAGTAGCCTGTAAATGAAACTAGAAACATAGATTATAGTAAAATTACTGCCGACCTTGAATTCTAAGTTGAAGGTGAGACTTGGTGATGTCAGCCACGTACCACTGAAGTATAAGCATGTTAGTTATGTGAGTAAAGCAATGTTTTATGGGGTTAGAGGAATGTTTAAAATGTTTTCTGCAGCTAAGAATTATTTTTAAAAGAAAAACATAAAAATACCTTTAAGTAGCAGTGTTTCCATTTCTACAAGATTACTCCTTGTTTTCAATATACTCGTAAGTGGCTCTAATGTAAGGAGAAATGAATCTTAGCTGACTTATTTTAGTAAGAATAAACCTGTAATCTTCATATTAGGTAGTCTTTCATTTGAGATTAACCTTCACCATGTTATGCCAAATGTGTGTCCGTGTGCGTACGGTTTATTCTGTGTGTGTATCTGACTATCTGTAACAGGTTTCTTCACGCAAATGTCAAAACTATTGGGCTGATTTAAAAAGTGAAATAATGCCATCTGCAGCAACATTAATGGAGCTAGTGGTTATCATACTAAGAAAGAGAAAGACAAATAACATGATATTCATTTTTCATGTGGAATCTAAAATATGATACAAATGAATTTATTTACAAAACAGAAATAGACATAGAAAACAAACTTATGGTGACCAAAGGAGAAAGGAGCAGGAAGAGGTAAATTTGAGTTTGGGGTTAGCATATACACACTGCTATATATGCAATAGAAAAGCAACAAGGACCTATTGTATAGCACAAGGAACTCTATTCGCTATTTTGTAATAACCTATAATGGAAAAAATATGAAAAAGAATGAATAGCATCACTTTGCTGTATATCTGAAACTGATACAACATTGCAAATCAACTATGCTTCAATAAAAACAAACTGTTGGGCTGATTCTGGTAAGTGAAATAAAGAAGTGGCATAGCTGAGGGCAGAAAAGGGGTCCCCAGTTCTCCAACCTGAATCAACTCCAAAAGGACAATCATTGCAAGCAGAGAGGGGGCAGTGGCTGTATGCCCTCCTAGAGCAAAAGCCTTGCAAGCCAGGACTATTCCCAAGCCCACCCTCTACTCCCTTCCCAGTTGCATGCCTCTCTAACACTTTGCTAAACCTCCATCTTCTATAAACTGGGGTTCCTCTTACTGTTTCTATTATATGGTGTTGTAGTAAGAATTAACTAAGAATATATGAAAGGCTCCTGTCCATGATGTCTCAGTGCCAGCATGGCTGGGAGCTGCTCTGAAAGTGATCTAAAAGAAATGGATATGTATTTCTGTAGACACCCATGAGGTCAAAGCTGTGATGGCCTCCCCCACAGTAGAACACTTCCCTGCCTGAGTCCTTCCCACTCAATGCTTTTTCTCTCTCCTGCCCATCTCTCTGGCTGCTGGTCTTTTAGGACTCATATCACAAGTTGCCTCTGATGGAGCATTTCCTGATCTCACCATCTCTCTCCTCCCACTGTATTCTGCATAGATGTCTCTTCTAGTGCTTGTTAAATGTCTCACTTCCCACAGTAGAACCTCCTCATGTTCAGGACTACCTGGAACTCATCTCTGTATCTCCAGCACCTATCATGATGTTTGGGTCCAGGCAGAGGTGCTCAGGAAAGGGAAGGAGAAAAGGTAAGAGAAATGATTGCAGTCAACAAGAAGAGGTGTCTGGTCTCCCACTCATAGTGGGTGGTGAACATGCACATACGTAACGCAGAGGCAAGACACTTGGAACCAAGGTTCTATGGGGTAAGAAGAAGAGGAATTCTGATCAGAGGGTCCCAGGAGGTCTCCAGAACCTGCCTGATGAGTCAGAAATATCTCTATTCTGTCTGCTTTACTGAAAAGTAGTTTAACCATTTGATGGGATAGATGTGTATAATGAGTTACAGAACCATTGGCTCATTTTCCCTCAACAGGTAGTTTCCTCCCTTTGAAAAGTAAAGCTCTTAGGAATTATTTATCTTTGTTTGAAGCCAATTAAATATTAAAGGATGTTTCCCTCCTTTGCACAAGTCAACAGACTAGATAGTTCTTTTCGGGTAAGGAGATGAAGGAGCCCAGAGTTTAACGTTAGCTCCTCTCCTATCTCCCTGCTCCCTGCTTCCCTGCTTATGTTCATTTAACTCTTGCCTGGACCACTGCCACGGCCTCCCAGGCTTGCCTGTCTCCTATTCACTCTGCCAGCGCAAGATGAGTCTAGGAAAGGACTCATTTTGCTCCGAATCTCATTTCAAATTCTGACTAGCTGCCACATTTAGTCCTCATTCCGTAGCCTGGATTCAGAACCACTGCTTGCCTTATTAGCTCTAGGTTCCTCCCTCACAGCACAGCCATGTGAGACCTGGAGCTCTAGCCGTATCAGTTGACTTAACATGGCTCCAGGCTTCACCCAGGCTGCTCCTTGCCCCTCGAGTGCTAACCCTTCTCCTGTGGCCCCAACTGTTGACAAGCCTTCCCCCACCACAACTCTATCACCTGTCTCCACACTGCCTTCAAGGCTTTTAGAGTCAGCACCTGCCATTGGCAGTCCAGCTTCCGTTTCCTTACCTTTCAGGCGAAGGTTCCCTGTATTTTCTTTGGAAAGTCAATCTCTTCACCATTAACCATGTGGTTAGCTATCTATACAGCACCAGGGGGAGGCCCTGACTGGCTCTGACTGGCTTAAACCAACTGGCATATCTTTTCCCCCAGACACAAGAGTTGATTCAGGCATGGGAACATGACCCCATGCAGGGATACAACTCTTCCCCCCAGCTCATAGGGCTTTCGAGTTTGAGACTGATAAGTCCATGTTTTGCTACCACAAGAAGAATCACCTTGGGAATGAAGCCATCACAGGGGAACCTGCTATGAGTAACAGATCTTAGACTGTTGTTGAGCACTGGATCAAGCTGAGCCTGAAGACAATCTCTCATGTACATTCAATTATGTACATAAATTCTGTTTTTATTTTAGCATATTTGAATTGGGTTTTTTGTAACTTTCAAAAAGTTTATATTCAACCTATGCTCTTAATTCATGACAGCTTCTAGAAATTCTCTTGGAGCTCCTCTCATCTGGCTCTCCATCCCCAACTGAAAATAAACAAGACAGAATAAAGACATTTCTAACTTACCAGACAGACTTATGGAAAGATTAGATGGGCACCGGGGTGCAGTCAAGTACACTGTCAGTACAAGGATGTTTGCAATAATTCTACCACCGCGTAGGACATTTTCCTTGGCTGGGGCTCTCCACAATCTCATGAAGCTTGGAAATGTACATATAGCCAGATATTTTTTGGAAACCATCTACAAAACTATAATACAATGGAATAGAAAATTAATAGTTGTTTTATATGAAGAAACAATCAGCAATATTTTGTAAAACTTTTCTTTTGGTTCTATAGATTCACACACATGTATCAGATCACAGTGTGACATTCTTAGTGAAAAGTATTTTTTGAAAACCATTGATCTGGCTCCCACCTGAGACAATTCTATAATACAGAGTACAAAAAAAAGCAGACAAATAATAGTGTATGATATTAGAGAGGGTACTTGTTCTATAAAACGTTTTTAGTCACATAGATATATACACATATATATGTAGTCACAATATGATACGTATTTCTTACTGTGGGTGGTAGCCCAAAAGTTGGAAACACACTGATTTGTTTTCTAACTGAGGCCAGAAATATTACAAAGCAGTACAATTATCTGAGCTGCAGCCAGCAATGTGAAGGGAAGGAAGGAGGGCCCATGATCACCTCACAATCACCTCAGCACTGAGACCTGTGTAGGTGGGATATACATTTCTAGAATAGGCTTCTGGGCAATTGGTGACAGCATGTCTGCAGTCACTCAGACAGTAAAGAATCATCCTGCAATGCGGGAGATGTGGGTTCCATTCCTCAGTCAGGAAGATCCATGGAGAAGGGAATGACTACCCGCTCTAGTGTTCTTGCCTGGAGAATTCCATGGACAAAGAAGTCTGGCGGGCTACAGTCTATGGGGTCACAAAGAGTCAGACATGACTGAGTGACTAACACACTGTCTGAAGGACAGCTCAGAGGGCTGAGCTGACAACAGGGCTGTCCAAGCCAGGGATGTGTATCTTTCTAGCCTATTGCCATGTTCAACTATTTAAGTTCAGTTCAGCTCAGTTCAGTCACTCAGTCCTGTCTGATTCCCTGCAACCCCATGGACTGCAGCACCCAAGGCTTCCCTGTCCTTCACTATCTCCCAGAGTTTGCTCAAACTCCAGTACATCAAGTCCGTGATGCCATCCAACCATCTCATATTTGCCATCCCCTTCGCCTCCTGCCTTCAGTCTTGCCCAGGATCAGGGTCTTTTCCAATAAGTCAGTTCTTCGCATCAGGTGGCCAAAGTATTAGAGTTTCAGCGTCAGCATCTGTCCTTCTCATGAATATTCAAGACTAATTTCCTTTAGGATTGACTGGTTTGATCTCCTTGTAGTCCAAGGTACTCTCAAGACTATTCTCCAATACCACAGTTCAAAAGCATCAATTCTTCAGTGCTCAGCTTTCTTTATAGTCCAACTCTCACATCCATACATAACTACTGGAAAAACCATAGCTTTGACTAGACGGACCTTTGTTGACAAAGTAATGTCTCTGCTTTTTAATATGCTGTCTAGGTTGGTCATAGCTTTTCTTCCGAGGAGCAAGCATCTTTTAATTTCATGGCTGCAGTCACCATCTGCAGTGTATTGGAGCCCCTGAAAATAAAGTCTCTCACTGTTTCTGTTGTTTCCCCGTTTATTTGCCATGAAATGACAGGATCAGATGCCACGATCCTCATTTTTTGAATGTTGAGTTTGAAGCCAGCTTTTTCACTCTCCTCTTTCACTTTCATCAAGAGGTTCTTTAGTTCTTCTTCACTTTCTGCCATAATGGTGGTGTTATCTGTGTATCTGAGGTTATTGATATTTCTCCCAGCAATCTTGATTCCAGCTTGAGCTTCATCCAGCCCAGCATTTCACAATATGCATTCTGCATATAAGTTAAATAAACAGGGTGACAATATACAGCCTTGACATACTCCTTTCCAAAATTGGAACCAGTCTGTTGTTCCATGTATGCTTCTCGACCTCCATATAGATTTCTCAAGAGGCAGATAAAGTGATCTGAAATTCCCATCTCTTTAGAAATTTTCCACAGTTTGTTGTGATCCACACAGTCAAAGGCTTTGGCATAGTCAATAAAGCAGAAGTAGATGTTTTTCTGGAACTCTCTTGCTTTTTTGGTGATCCAACGGATGTTGACAATTTGATCTCTGGTTCCTCTGCCTTTCAAAGTCCAGCTTGAACATCTGGAAATTCTTGGTTGTTCACATACTGTTGAAGCCTGGCTTGGAGGATTTTGAGCATTACTTTGCTAGCATGTGAGATTAGTGCAATTGTGCAGTAGTTTGACATTGCCTTTTGTTGGGACTGGAATAAAAACTGACTTTTTCCAGTTCTGTGGCCACTGCTGAGTTTTCCAAATTTGCTGGCATATTGACCTCAAGACTTTCACAACATCATGTTTTAGGATTTCAGATAGCTCAACTGGAATTCCATCACCTCCACTAGCTTTGTTCATAGTGATGCTTCCTAAGGCCCTCTTGACTTCGCATTCCAGGATGTCTGGCTCTAGGTGAGTGATCACACCATTATGGTTATCTGGGTCATGAAAATCCTTTTTGTATAGTTCTTCTGTGTGTTCTTGCCACCTCTTCTTATATCTTCTGCTTCCGTTGGGTTCATACAATTTCTGTCCTTTATTGTGCTCATCTTTGCATGAAATGTTCCCTTGGTATCTCTAATTTTCTTGAAGAGATCTCTAGTCTTTCCCATCCTATTGTTATCCATAAAATGAGGAAGGCTTTCTCATCTTTCCTTGCTATTCTTTGGAACTCTGCATTCAAATGGGTATATCTTTCCTTTTCTCCTTTGCCTTTAGCTTCTCTTCTTTTCTCAGCTATTTGTAAGGCCTCCTTAGACAACCATTTTGCCTTTTTGCATTTCTTTTTCTTGGGGATGGTCTTGATCCCTGTCTCCTGTACAATGTCACGAACTTCAGTCCATAGTTTTTTAGGCACTCTATCTATCAGATCTAATCCCTTGAATCTATTTGTCACTTCCACTGTATAGTCGTAGGGGATTTGATTTAGGTCATACCTGAATGGTCTAGTGGTTTTCCCTACTTTCTTCAATTTCAGTCTGAATTTGGCAACAAGGAGTTCATGATTTGTGCCACAGTCAGTTCCCAGTCTTGTTTTTCCTGACTGTATAGAGCTTCTCCATCTTTGAATGCAAAGAATATAATCAATCTGATTTTGGTATTGACCATCTGGTAATATCCATGTACAGAGTCATCTATTGTGTTGTTGGAAGAGGGTGTTTGCTATGACCAGTGTGTTCTCTTGGCAAAACTCTGTTAGCCTTTGCCCTGCCTCATTTTGTACTCCAAGGCCAAATTTGCCTGCTACTCCCGGTATATCTTGACTTCCTACTTTTGCATTCCAGTCCCCTATCGTGAAGAGGACATCTTTTTGGGGTGTTAGTTCTAGAAGGTCTTGTTGGTCTTCATAGATCCATTCAACTTCAGCTTCTTCAGCATTAGTCTTTGGGGCACAGACTTGAATTAGTGTGATAATGAATGATTTGCCTTGGAAATGAACAGAGATCATTCTGTTGTTTTTGAGATTGCACCCAAGTACTGCATTTCAGACTCATCTGTTGACCATGATGGCTACTCCATTTCTTCTAAGGGATTCCTATCCCCAGTATAGATATAGTGGTCATCTGAGTTGAATTCACCCATTCCCGTCTATTTTCGTTCACTGATTTCTAAAATGAAGATGTTCACTCTTGCCATCTCTTGTTTGACCACTTACAATTTACCTTGATTCATGGACCTATATGAGTGACTTCACTTTCAGTTTTTACTTTCATGCATTGGAGAAGGAAATGGCAACCCACTTCAGTGTTCTTGCCTGGAGAATCCCAGGGACAGGGGAGCCTGGTGGGCTGCCATCTATGGGGTCGCACAGAGTCGGACACAACTGAAGTGACGTAGCAGCATGGACCTATGCAGGTTCCTATGCAATATTGCTCCTCACAGCATCAGACTTTTCTTCCATTACCAGTCACATCCACAACTGGGTATTGTTTTCATTTTGGCTCCATCCCTTCATTCTTTCAGGAGTTATTTCTCCACTCTTCTCCAGTAGCATATTGGGCATCTACCAACCTGGGGAGTTCATCTTTCAGTGTCGTTATCTTCTCACCTTTTCTTACTGTTCATGGGGTTCTCAAGGCAAGAATAGTGAAGTGGTTTGCTAGTCCCTTCTCCAGTGGACCACATTTTGTCCACTATGACCCGTCCGTCTTGGGTGGCCCTACACAACATGACTCATAGTTTCTTTGCAACTCTTCAAGGGACTGAATTAAAAGCCACGTACACACATGACCCACCCCTTTGCTGAAAAAGAGACATTACTTTGTCCATGGGGTTGCATGTCCATGCACGGGGTCACAAAGAGTCGGACCTGACTGAGTGACTAAACAAGACACATGAGCCAGGTGACTTAGAGAATGGTTTAACATTTTGAACTGCTTGCTACCTTTAGCTTTTGGTCTGAAGAAACCCCAGAGGGGTGCTCTGCAAGGAACTTGACCTTGGGAATCAAAATTATAGACACAATCTATTGGAATTTGTAACTGCTTGAGTATCTATAGAACAACAATAACAAAAGCCAGGTGTCTCTTTAAAAAGCAGGTAATTTGCTTTTTTAAAATGTTTGCTCTTCTCATGTCTAAATTATTCATATCTTGTCTTCTATATTTAGTTTGTTTAGCTTTCTAAATATTTAGCACTTAGAGAATGTTGTATTTCTTTGACTAGTTTTAGCTTTATTTTAACCTTCTCTTAAAATAAATTTTTCAGCTACCTGGCTTATTCTTTATATTCCATTTAATTCTCTCCTCCATTGTTTTCACTTTAAAACATGTTGTATTTCCTTTTTTATACTTTAACTTTATTCACAGTTATTAATATATCTTTGAAATTCTAAGCCTCTGATTTTAACATCTAAAATTTTTAATTATTTTATCTCATTTTCCTTAGTTATACTTCGTAGTTTCTGAGCTTCGGGTTTTGTTTCTTAACATGTTTAATGTATAATGTTTATTCCTTTCATTTGGTTTCTCTTATTTCAGCCTCAAGTTTTCTCCTTCACTTTTGGTTTTATTGGCTTATAAGTGTATTTTCTTATTTGTAATTTTAATTATTCTGTTCCTTGTATAATGTGCATTTATCAGGCTGACAAGCAACAAAAATGCAAAGCTGACTCTTAACCACCACGCTATTCAGCCTTATTAATCTGTGAGCACTTTCATAACCAACCAAACAAGAGTATTTCCTGCATCAGTCTTCCTCTAACTTGCTTTATTCTCTTTTGATCCATTTCTTTTCTTGTCAGGGTTACAAGAAATCTTGTTGCCTGAATCTTTTTCACTTCCTGTACTCATTAAAAGGAGCAAGGAGATGCTGTCTAGAGCCAGAAGAATCCAGAGTTTTTAAAACAGGGTCAATAAGACCCTCGCTGAATGGCTTCTACATGTCTGAACGGTCCTATGCAAGAGATATGGGGGAAGTTGTCCAGAGGAGGTGCCCTGCCAGCAGCACCCCATGATGGAGATAGATGCCCAAAGAGGTATACTGGAAGAAATGCCCTCCATAGGTGTGTCACTGCAGAGCAGCAGGAGGCAGGTTGCCCCTCATAAGGAGGTGCTTTGCTGGCAATCCTCTGCTATGAAGCTGACCACAGGAAGGTGCTCTGTGCTGTCAACTGCCGGGTGCTGCAGAAAACACATGTTCACTGGTGAATGCATGCGTACACACACACACATACACACACACACACACACACACACACACAGACTGCAGAAGACATATGGGAGGAATACACCAGGAAGAGAGGCTCCTTCTTCTTGCCATGCCTCCCCAGCACCCTCTACTGACAAAATGATAGTAACATTATATTCACTACATGGGGACATTCTTAAAGGGTTCAGTTAAGACTGTGAATTGATCACTGAAACAGTACAGTTCTTGGGCTACTCAGCTCTTGCATCCACTCTTCCACACATGTGAGGCCTGTACAATGACATGTCTATATTTCCACCTAACAAGATGTTGCTGTTCTTGCAAATGAAGAAATTCTCAACCTTCACCAAAATAAAGAAATGCACAGCCCCAGCTGTTGCTGTGTGAGCTGCTGGCTACATTAATTACCCCTCAAATTTCATCATAGTCTCATGGAATATCTTCTTTCTTTTTTAAAGATTTTCTTTATGGGACAATTTTGAAGTCTTTGTTGAATTTGTTACAATATTGCTTCTGTTTTATGTTTTGTTTTTTTTGGCCATGAGGCATGTGGGATCTTAGCTCCCCAACCAGGGATGGAACCCACACCCCCTGCTTTGGAAGACGAAATGCCAACCACCGGACTTCCAAGGACGTTATTATTGAATATTTTCTTATCAAAAGATTATATTGTAAGGTTAAACCCCACCAACTTGAATAAAAGTCGGAGGAAAGAGGAAGAAAAGGGAGAAATAGCATACACACATAAACATGTAACAGGCAAAGAGGAAATGCACAAAGCCATCACATTTCAGTAGTTGTCCATAGGCCATAGTTGACAACTATGGCTTCCTACCTTCCTCTTTGTTGCGTATTTCCCTTGATCTCAGCCAGAAGTTGGTCAGTTTATTAACTGGAGGAGTGACCCAAACTTTCATTCAGAACAGTGAGTCCTCAATCATCCTGCCTTTTGGTGGTTGTAATGGGTTTCCACTAACCTTTGCTATTGGTCACAGAGCTAGTAAGGGGCAGCTTAGAAAATCCTCCTGCCATAGTTGTTCTTGCCTTCAGTGTGTTGCAGCCACTCAATTTCCCTTTGGTAACTGGGATTAATCACTCCAGCTAGTAGAATAACTCCTTATTTTTGGCATGTTGCCTCAGTGATATAAAGAGCCCCAAATGACCAGGTGGCAATCCTCTCTTCAAATCCAATGGAACTACCATTGTGTCTCCTGATGAAAGCACTCCTCTCTTCACAGCTAAGACCACCACATCAGCAAAGCTCAAAGTTGCCAGGATGGGAAGCAAAGATTCTATATTGTTAGATGTAATAGTGAGAGGAGTTGCCCCATTTCTACTCTTGCTCCCAGATCTATGCATTCTGGCTGTGGGGGAAATAATGCTGTCCAATGGTCTCTGATTTAAAGCCTATACCCTTCCTTGTGAAACAGAACTCCCTCTTTTCAGAGTGTTGTGTCCTATGGGTTATGTGGTACATGCAAACTAAGTGCGTATGGGTTATGTGGTAAGTTTGATTAATTTATGGGCATAAACTCACTGCTGCACTTCCTCTTCTATGAAATCAGTTCCTTAATCAGACTCAATACTCTGCAGAATGCCATAATAGTGGATAAGGATTTCTGTGAGTTCATAGATGGTGATGCTGGCAAAAAGTTTAAGAGCAGGAAGTACAAATCCATGGGTTCACCGGTGGCTCAGCAGTAAAGAATCCACCTGCAATGCAGGAGACTTGTGGGAGACCTGGGATCGATCCCTGAGTTGGGAAGATCCTCTGGAGTAAGAAATGGCAATCCACTCCAGTATACTTGTATATTTGCCTGGGGAAATCCCATGGACAGAGGAGCCTGGTGGGCTACAGCCCATGGGGTCACATACAGTCAGACACAACTGAGTGACTAAACAATACAAATCCATACCCAGAAGGTGTCTTTTTTTCAGTGCAAATAACTTTCTGCCCACTTTATGATGGTCAATATAATCAACCTACTACCCGTCAGCTGACTGGCCTGGCCCCCTGAGGCATAGAGGCACCAACTCAGTTAGTGGCTGGTTTTTTGTTTTGCTTTTTTAAATTATTTTTGGCTGTTCTGCGTCTTTGTTGCTGTGTGCAGGCTTTCTCTACTTGCAGTGAGCTGAGGCTACACTCTCATGGCAGTGTGCGGGCTTCTCATTACGGTAGCTTTTCTTGCTCTGTGGTAGCAGAGCAAGGGCTCTAGGGTGCCCCAGCTGCAGTAGTTGTGTGACTTAGCAGCCCTGCAGCATGCAGGATCTTAGTTCCCTGATCAGGGATCGAACCCACCATGTCCCCTGCATTGGCAGGCAGATTCTTAATAACAGGACAACCAGGAAATCCCAGTGGCTGAGTTTTAATGAAAGTTCCTGCTCCTGGTAGATTAGGCTCTCAGCAGAAGCATTAGCCAGATCAGCCTTGGTAAAGAGAAATCCAGCCTGTCGAGCCCCTGCATGGTGTCCGTCCTCCACCATAACCAGTATTCTTCATGGCCCCAGTGGTAAGTACTGGCATGGCTGGCAGAAGAGGCTAACTGACATCCACAGAGCATGTCATTTATCCCACTTGATTATTAGGCGCCTCCATGTAGTAAATGTTATGGTGAACACTTCTATGGGCCACAGATACCTTCATTATTTGTGCCCATCTAGAGAGGATTCGGAGAAGGCAATGGCACCCCCCTCTAGTACTTTTGCCTGGAAAATCCCATGGACGGAGGAGCCTGGCTGCAGTCCATGGGGTCGCTAGAGTTGGACACGACTAAGCGACTTCACTTTCACTTTTCACTTTCAAGCATTGGAGAAGGAAATGGCAACCCACTCCAGTGTTCTTGCCTGGAGAATCCCAGGGACGGGGGAGCCTGGTGGTCTGCCATCTATGGGGTCGCACAGAGTCCGACACGACTGAAGCGACTTAGCAGCAGCAGCAGCAGCAGAGAGGATTCATCTATCTGGCTTCCCTGGTACTCAGAGGATAAAGCGTCTGCCTGCAATGCAGGAGACCCGGGTTCGATCCCTGGGTTGGGAAGATCCCCTGGAGAAGGAAATGGCAACCCACTCCAGTATTCTTGCCTGGAGAATCCCATGGACAGAGGAGCCTGGCGGGCTACAGTCCATGGGGTCGCAAAGAGTCAGACAAGACAGTGACTTCACACACACACACACACAGAGAATTCAGGATGTTAAATTAAAAAGAAAAGAAAAGAAAATAGAGAAATAAGAGCAGGAAATGAGATGATAATGAAAGATAGTAAGTTCAGTTTGGGGTATGCTAAGTTAGACTCCTGTAGGGCTTACAGGTAGAAAAGGGTGCTTCTGGAACTCGAGAGATCCTGGGATATACAAATTTGGCTGCCTGTGATGTAGAGGTAATAGCAGAAACCACATTGGTAATGAAAATAATTGGGGATAGTGTTAAATTTGAATAATTTGAGGACAGAACTTGGCAGAACATCTGGGGCGCACTGCCAAAGAGAAGCACTGAAAAGGACAGGCCAAGTGAAGAAACCTGGGGAGACAGCAGTCCCAGGAAGGCAGAGGAGAAAGTGTTCCCCAAAGCAGGAGTCATCAACAACTGTTACATATTATGGAGAGAGGAAGAGAAAAAAAGACACAGGCAGTAAAATTCCATCTGATTTGGCAAACAGGAAATCACTGTATCAGTAAAGAAAATAGTTTCAGGGGAGTTGTGGGAACAGAAGACAGATTCACAAAAAGGTTCACAAATGAATACAAGGCAAAGTAGCCAAATTAGAGAATGCTGCTCATTTACTCAATTATAAGCTACAGAATGAGGTAGAAAATAGCTCTATATAGCATTTCTATATTAGAATTTAAAAGAGGACAGAATTTTGAGGAGTCTTTCAGATGAGAAAGCTTGAACATCTTACAAAATGTAAGGGAAAATGCTTCTACGCAAGAGGTTGTGGAGCCAAAGGAGAGTTTATGAGTAAGCAATATCCTACAAGAAGGTTGGGATCAATAATTCAATCTCTAAGATCAAAGCGGTGGGGTAGGAATGGAAGGGGAGAAAAACAAAGGTGTATTTGTAGAAGGTAGAAAAGGAAGTTGAGCTAGTTATCTTCCCTCAATTTGACTTTCAGATTACAAAGCAAAATCTTCTGATGACAGGAAAGTTTGAGTTGAACAGAACTGAAGAAAATTACAATTTTAAAAGAGCAATAATGAAGAATGGAGAGGGAAAACAAGAGAGATATCTAATCGCTCAAATTTCATTTCATTCTTGAAGAGTTCTCTGTTCCCCTGAGAATAAATACATTATGAATAACGTACTTCTTTAGCAATTAAAGTTAGAAGTTTCTTTTTAAAGCCCTTACTCTACAGCTCTTACATGGCACTTGTCATTTTTTGTTATACAGTAATTCATCTTTTCACATGTGCTTCAAGAATTAACTTGTAATTCTTTAAAAAAAGGAATGCTGTTTCTTTGTATGTCTCCTAGCATCTAAATACTAAAGTGGGTACATATTAACCCAGTGTTTTAGTAACCATCTCTGTACAACAAACCATCCTGAACACACTGAGGTAAAAACAACAATTTTTTCTAATTACTATCTCTCAAGGTTCTGAGAGTCAATGAGTGGCTTGGGGATCTCTCCCGGGGTTGCTGCAGGAAACATCTGGGGCAGTCTCCCAAGTGTCTGGAAGTTGATGTTGGCTATTGGTTGGGACCCTGCCAGGGTAATGGCCAGAATACACATACACAGCTTCTCCAAGTGGCTTGAGCTTCCTCAGGAGATGGTGGCTGGGTTCCAAGAGGAAGTGTCCTGAGAAAGAGAGCCAGGGGGATGCTGTATCCCCTTTCATGGCCTAGCCTTGAAGTCACACAGTATTACTCTGCCACATCCTATTTATTAGTATTAAGTCACTAAGGCCAGCCTATATTCAGATGAGAGGAATTTAGACTCCACTTCTTTTTACTTACTTATTTATATTTATTTTTGGCTGCTCTGTGTGCAGAGCTCAGGCTCTAGGGCATGTGAGCTGCAGTAGTTGGGCCTCATGAGCTCGAGGGCTCTAGAACGCAGGATCAGTAGCTGTGGTGCACGGGCTTAGTTGCCCCAAGGCATGTAGAAATTTCGAGGACCAGGGATCGAAACTGTGTCCCGTGCATTGGCAAGAGGATTCTTTTTTTTTAATATTGTGACAAAGCTAGGCTGCTCTTTTTCCCAACCTGTGACTGAAGTTCCTAACTCATCTTGTCTCAGGCCCGGACTCCCTTGGAATGGCTGAGAATAAATCCCTGCATCTTTTCTAAGTCAGTTTTCCCAACATACTCCATGTCATTGGTAAGAAAAATGACAAGAGGCACTGAGCTTCGCCTTCCTGTCCGAACTTGAGCCCAGTCCTTCCTAGGACCGACAGGAGGATTCTTAACCACTGAACCACCAAGAACTCTCTAGACTCCACTTCTTGATGACAGGAGTATCAAAGAATATGCATACATACATATAGTAAGTGTTAATTAGATGCTCATTTAAGCATTCAAGGGCTTCCCTGCTGGCTCAGATGGTAAAGGATCTACCTGCAAGGCAGGAGACCAGGGTTTGATCCCTCGGTCAGGAAGACCCCTTGAAGAAGGGAATGGCTAACCACTCTAGTATTCTTGCCTGGAGAACTCTATGGACAGAGGAGCCTGGCAGGCTACAGTCCATGGGGTCACAAAGAGTTGGACAGGACTGAGTGACTAACACTCTCACACTTTAAACATTAAAATATGAGAATGAGAGTGGTGTAGTCTTAAAAGTCTAAATTCACCCATAAAATACGCTACCCATGCTCTCAGTTCTACAAATGACTGTTCACAATCATTTTATAATCTCCTTTTTAGGAGATAAAACTGAGCTATTCAGTAGAAGGTGTAGATCAGTGTTTCTCCTACTTACATGCATGTGTGTGTATTACCTGGGGATCAGGTAAAATGCAGACTCTGCTTCAGTAGGTCCAGAGTAGGGTCTGACATTCTGCATTTCTAGGGAGCTCCAGAGTGATGCTGTAGCTCCAAAGATCACCTACTGAATAGAAGATCAGTAGAAAAGTAGTAGCAAAAGTGGCTGCCTGGCTCCTGTGATCTCTCCCTTCTCTAGGAAGAATGGTCAGAGACGGGGCTTTGCGGCCAGAGGTCCCTGTGTTTACAGGACCTTGACTCTCCAGTTAGCTGAATCCTTGATGCCACAATGTTAATCAGATCTTTCCCAAGACTATTAGGACTATAAATAAAGAAAAGGAGTAACTTTATTCTCTTCTGTGGTAAAGCATAGTTCGTGGGGCTCTGGAGTCACCAGCCATGTGAGAAAACCAGAAAGGAAACAGGCTGCGAAGAGAATCCAGGAACATGGCAGTCCTTGATGAGGCTCACACCAGAGCCCCTCCTCACAAGCTTGTGCGATAGCCTTATATCCCTCCAGCAAATTCCCCTTTCAGCCTGTAATTTGTTCTAGTTGGTTTTCCCTCATTTGAAACTTTAAAAATTATAAACTGGGTGTGGGGAGAAGAGGAGGTCTTCTCCTGGAAATGCAGTGGCCACTGTGATGGAGGAATAAAGAGGAATTCAGATGGAGGTATTATCTGGACATTAGAACCTGGGGTGAGGCTAGACTGTCCAGTAATCATGCTAAAGATATGTTCCAACAGAGTGGATAAGCTACAGACAGAGAAGATAGCAAAAAACTAAGGCTTGTAGACTTATGGATTGTAGCCATTCTGACTGGCGTGAAATGGTACCTCATAGTGGTTTTGATTTGCATTTCTCTGATAATGAGTGATGTTGAGCATCTTTTCATGTGTTTGTTAGCCATCTGTATGTCTTTTTTGGAGAAATGTCTATTTAGTTCTTTGGCCCATTTTTTGATTGGGTCATTTATTTTTCTGGAGTTGAGCTGTAGGAGTTGCTTGTGTATTTTTGAGATTAGTTGTTTGTCCATTGCTTCATTTGCTATTATTTTCTCCCATTCTGAAGGCTGCCTTTTCACCTTGCTAATAGTTTCCTTTGTTGTGCAGAAGCTTTTAAGTTTAATTAGGTCCCATTTGTTTATTTTTGCTTTTATTTCCAATATTGTGGGAGGTGGGTCATAGAGGATCCTGCTGTGATGTATGTCGGAGAGGGTGTGGAGAAAAGGGAACTCTTTTACACTGTTGGTGGGAATGCAAACTAGTACAGCCACTATAGAGAACAGTGTGGAGATGCCTTAAAAAACTGGAAATAGAACTGCCTTATGATCCAGCAATCCCACTGCTGGGCATACACACTGAGGAAACCAGAAGGAAAAGAGACACGT